>NC_067486.1:1945000-2305000 GCF_947179515.1 Apodemus sylvaticus | reverse complement strand
TAAGCTATCTCCTAGCTGCCTTCATATCAAGGGTAGAGCCATGAGCTCCTCCTCCAGTACCATGTCTGCTGGCCTGCTGTTGTCTGCATTAGAGTTGCCTTGGTCATTGTGTCTCTTCACAGCAATGAAAACTAAAACAATTTCAAAGCTACTGATCAAAGGCCAAGAGAGGCAAGCTAGCACACTTGCTCTTTCTGGCCGTGCGACACCATCACAGGTCATAAAACAGGAGGACTGTCTCTAGATAGATGTCAGTGCAGTACTCAGTCTCCAGAACTGCAGGAAACAGATTTACATTCTCTATAAACTATCTAGTCTCAAGTATTGTGTGACAGCAACAGAGAATAAATTAAGACACTTTTTGAAGGTTAAACTCAAGTACTGCCGGTGTTATTCTGACCCAAATAAAGGATCTGAGAGGTAGGTCAGGTCTCAACTGCTGTTCCCTCCTCCAGGAGTCATGATAAATTTCCTCACCCTCTCTAACCCTCTTCAAGCCAGGAGGCAGAAGGGTCTCGTGCATGTTTGCCTGGTAAGCACAGCTCAGGTGTAAACTTTTAAAGAAGTGACAGCCACACGTCTTGTAAGCCACACACACACAAAAAAAAACCAACTTGTCTGTGATGAACAGGAAGCCAGTCTCACACTTGCCTCCTTCCACAGTTACACGCAGTTTATCCAGAGAAAAATCACAGGTCAAGCAGCTACCCGCAGCCAACACCAGCTTTGACTGGTAGAAGCTACGAGGAGGTTATGCTGGGCAGAGACCTCACCCACTTACCTGTCTTCTCCATGGCCCCTGTGACTGGCCACCACACCTGGCCTGTGTGAAAGACACACAGCCCAGGAGAAACCCCTGTTTTTGTGGGTCTGTGTGAAGAAGACTTAGGAAGACTTCCTCCCCCTTTCCCCATCTTCATTTGCTTCTTGCAAACTTAGAAGCTGTAGAACAGCACATTTATTTGACCCTTCTGAGGGTTGACAGTCCAAGCTCAGGCTGCAGGCCTTCGTGGAGGTGGTCCTTAGAGGCTGTAGGACAGGCTCACTCTTCCCCTACAGGCTTAGAAGCTGCCCACTTCCGTGGCTCATGGCTGGTCTACCCTTGCCCTGCTCCTGCTGTTCCTGGCCTTTCCTGGCTCAGGCCCCCCTCCCTCCTTCATGTAATGTCCTCCTGGTTGTACCTGGCCTATCAGGTAATCCAGAAGTGTTACCTACCTCAGGATTCTTCACAAAGTACAATGTCCCTTTCACTGTGTCCAGTGACATTTCTCAGCTTTCAGGGATTGGGACCGGACATCTGGGAACCTTTGGTTGTTCGATATATATTCCTCCACTTTTGTGACCAACTAGGGTGAACCCCTCTAATCACTCCCTCCCCTACACTCTCTCTCTCCCTCTCTCTCCCTCCCTCTCTTCCTCTTCCCCCCCCTCACATACACACACACACACACACACACACACACACACACACACACACACATGAGTTCCCCCAGCAGGCAGCACACAGGTCCTGGACTGACTTCCTCCATGTGATGATAATAGGTCTGGTCTATTCTCCAGAAAGCACCCCAGTTCCACTAAGTGGTCTTTTCCCTGCCCAGCTCTGTGTCCTTGGCTTTTGGAAATCATGGCTACCAGAAACAAGAACTGCCTATCTGGGCTAAAGATGCCTTTTCAGTGTATACCCCACAAAAACTTCATAGTCATCCCCAGAATCTGTCAGCCACCATTGATAACCATGATGGCCACAGGACACTGGTTCAGGAGAAGTCTGGGCAGCTCTCCAAAGCCCACGCCCTCTAGGCTCACTGTTCCTCCTGACCTAAGCCACTATGATCTCTCTTGGGGACTGCTATCACACTCACAGGAACCATCTTCCCCAAGCCCACCTGGTCCTTGCAGCCCCTACCCATGTGGCTGCTACCACACAAGTCATTCCTGACTTAGTTCCTGCAATGTTCTCATTATTTACAGAATAAAATTCAGTGGATCAAGTCCCCCAAAGCCCTCCTGAGACAGCCCTAGCCCTCTCCACTCCTCCTGCCTCTCTGCCTGCTTCACGAGAGGACCTCTCCGGTGGGAGCTTCTCCTTCCCTTGCATCAGGCTCTGCACTCCTCTCAGATGACTCTATGTGCAGAGGCTCCTGGGAAAGGCTGGATCGTGGCCCCCTCATGCTTCCTATGCTGACACAAATCCTAAACACAAGTCCCTTAGAATATCAGCATGGTGGTTCATCTCCACAGAAACTCGGCCATTTTCAGAATCCCTTAGGAGGGGATGGGACAGATGGCTCAGAGGTTATTGCACTCCCTTGCTCTTACAGAGGACCTCAACTCCCAGTAACTTACAACCAACTTACTGCCTGAGAGTCTGGCTCCAGGAGCTCCATCACCTCTCTCCCCTGAAGGCACCGAATCCACATATACATGCAATGTCCTCCACAGAGACATAATTAAAAAATAAGTATAAATATAAAAAGGCAAGGGAGGCCGGGCGGTGGTGGTGCACGCCTGTAATCCCAGCACTCTGGGAGGCAGAGGGAGGCAGATTTCTGAGTTCGGGACCAGCCTGGTCTACAGAGTGAGTTCCAGGACAGCCAGGGCTATACAGAGAAACCCTGTCTCGAAAAAACCAAATACAAAAAAAAAAAAAAAAAAAAAAAAAAAAAAGGCAAGGGAGTCCCCCAAGAGCTACACCCTACGAATGAATATCTGTGCGGGCATCTCCAGGAGAGTACCAGCCGAGGGAGAACACACCCTGAGCAAGGATGGCACCTCACTGTGGGCTGTCGGCCCAGGCTGAGTCAAAGGGGAGGGATGAGAAAGCCAGCCATCAGGCGCCTGTTTGCCTCAGTCTGCTTCCTGGTCCATCCATTGGGAGGAGGAGAAGCCCAGCCTCACACCCGCTTCTAGCCCCTCCCCCCTCCGTGCCTCTTTTACCGCTCAAGCTGTGATCCCAAGAAAATCCTTCCCTACATAAGTTCCTTTTGCGGTGAGCCCTTACTTGAGGTCAGAAGGCTCAGCCATCAGCCATCCGGATGTTGGGGCTGTGTGCACCTGCACCACAAACACCAAAGCCATCAGCATTCCAGAAGGTGCTAGAAGACGTTCCTCTACACAGCCGCCAAGAAAGCCAGTCCTGCCGAGACCTCCATCTTAGCTGCGAAACTGTGTGAGGCAAAATAGTTCGGACATTTAAGCTTCTCAGACTGTGCACTTGGTCCTGGCAGACCGACCGGCACAGTGAAGGCCACCGCCACCCATCCCTGAACTAGGACTCGGAGAGAGGAGGGTCACACATCCAGGGCCCCTGCGTGGGCTAGGACAGAGGTGAGCTGGCTAAGTTGGGTGGCCAGCTTGCTACCACTTGGACACTGTGGCCAGGTCACCATTCCATGGTGATATTAGGGGCTCCTGCAGCGGTGTCTGGAGTCTCCTCTCTACGGTGTTCTAGGGCCCTTGTTATGTTGGCAGCCAGCGGGTGAACTCAGCTTTGTGGACGTCTAGAGGAATCTTTGGTGGCAGTAGCCAGTGGCTCTGAGCTGCCTGCATCCAGCCTAGACGCTGGCAGCAGCTACAGCCTCTCACTCTCCCAACAGCAGCAGAAGCCATTTAGAAGGCATTGCCTTGGGCAGCTCCCCAAGGCCCACAGTTCCTTGCGCTTTGCCCGGTTCCCTTCAACTGTCCAGGACTGTGCTGCTTTCACACCTGAGCTTAGAGCTGAGGTCCCAGCTTGGACTTCAACCTGCCCACGGCTCTCACCCACACAGTGCCCACCCTGGCCAGTGGTTACTGTTTCCCATGTGCTGGTATCTGCTAGGGGCGTTTGTTGGCTCTTTATGTGTTTATTGCCTGAAATCCGGCTTGGTTCTGTGGAACAGGATCCTATGGTCTTAACCCCTCCCCCTTCACGTCCTTGGCCAGGAACAGAATTTGGCACACAGTGGGCAATTTTTTAAATGTGTATTTATGGAAGAAGAGGGGGAGAGAGGGAATTTCTATCTTTAGCTTCTCCCTAAAGAAGCTTCCGAAAGCATTTTTAGAACACATCGAGTATTTGAGAATACAGACCTCGTAAACGCTGTTAAAAGATTTATGCCTCGGGCACCAACTTTTTCTTTCCACTTTTAAATATCACAGTCTACCATGTCAAACAAGAAACTTACAGCTCCAAAACTGAGTCCTTCCTCCTCCTTCTCCTCCCCCTCCTTCACTTCCTCTTCATCTTCTTCCTCCTCTCTCCTCCCCTCCTCCTCTTCTTCTTCTTCCTCTTTCTCCCTCTTTTCCCTCCATCCTCCTCCCCTCCCTCTCCTCCTTCCTCCTCCCCCCCTTCTTCCTCCTTCTCCATCCCTCTTCTTCCTCTCCCTCCTCCCTCTCCCTCCTCCTCTTCCCCCTCCCCCTCCTCTTTCTTCCTCCCCCTCCTCCCTGCCTCCTTTATTCCTCCTCTTTCTCTTCCTCTCCACTTCCTCCTCCTCCTCACCCCAAGTACTTTAAATAGATTCTATGAGGCTAACACAGACACTGGGTGGACACAGCTGAGACTGTCCATGTTCGCTCGCAGAGCTCTTCCCTATTCTTCCTAATGCTACACAACTCTTCTTGCCTGCTGAAGAACTTTCACTAAAAACAACATCAGGGATTTCTAAGCAGTTCTCTGGCTGCTTGCTCTTGTTAAGTTTGTGAGAACAGAGACACCACCATTTGTTTACAAAACCCACGTTGCAATCTCAGAGTCCAGGAGTCGGGACACACACCATATGGCTCCTATGGCCCCTTAGGAAAACATGCATCTGGTTTTGCTCCACACAAAGCCCGGTGGCCAGATGGTCTTTGCCCTGGCTGTGGTCTGGCCCTAGGGTGGAGATCAGCATGCTCACTGGCTCCTACCCCTTTCCTTTCTGGGTACAGGGAACCATGTTTCCCAGCAAAGTGACAAACAGAAGTGATCCAGGTGCTTCTTGGCAGAGGCAGTGAGCTGACACCAGGATAGTGCCCTATTTCCCCTTCCTAACCCCTGCCCTGGCACCTGGCAAATGCCCAAGAGTGGTCACAGTGAACAGAGCTCACCCTGCTGAGGACTGAGAGGGGCACAACATGAGATTTCTCTCCCAAACCTCTGAGATGTCAGGGTGTTACTGCAGCCGGTCCTGACCAGCGCTGGAGTCTTTTCTGAGAATCTTCTGTCTGAATTTCTCAAGGCTTACAAACGTGGCTTTGCCCCTGCCACGTTTGAACTTTTTTTTTTTTTGAAAAAAATTAAAATCATCACTTCCTCTCTTCATATGTATGTCAGCTCATTTAGTGTTACCTGTGAGATGTGTGTGATTCCCATAGTTGTCAGGTGAGCACGTTGGAGCAAAGCACTAATGAGTCTTTGCTCCGGGTCAGGTGGCAGTCTCTTACCACCTTCAAAGGTGTGAGAGACTGTCCTAGAATGCCAGCTCTGGCTGCAGATACCTGGGCTTGTGATAGCCCATGAATGGAAAACCTCTCACTACTAATGATGTTGGGAACAACAGTGAAGATGGTTGTTAGCTGGGGTGGTTGCCATGGCAACTGCTGAGCATCTCTAATCTGTACAAGGACCTCACAGTATAGGGTCACCATGCTCCTCACTTTTAGAAGTGAGGCAGCTAAGGCTGAGAATGAGGTGATTTTCCCACAGGGTCCCTGGTAGCTGTCAAGCCACGGCACTCATTTCTGGGGGACACTGGGGGAAGCCAGAGCCTGTGGAAAGTGGGGGAGGCTCCAGTTGGCTTGTGACCTTCGAACATTCACTCTGCTTTTATTTCTGCCTCCCAGGATCATGGAGGTAACATGATGAGATTTCAAGTTGATTTTTCTCAATCATGTAAAGATATGGGTGGAAGTATCTTGCTGTGTCTATGAATCTGAAACGTGATGGCATCCACGTGGCTGATGAACTTGATAAGTAAATTCAGCTTTTCTTGTCTGATAAATACACCCATCTTTAAAGCTCTACAGGGCAGTCCAAAGCTTTAGGGAGAAGCCAGGATCCTTTGACACTATCTAGAGCTGCAGGAAATGGAGGCTGGAGAAAACATGCTATAAAGAGTCTCCACTATTGAGATCAGCAAGGGAAGAATCCTTGCCATCCCTGTTTCAACCCAGACCTTTCCCAGTCATCATAATTCAGGGAGACCTGATGGACTGGTCTCTAGAGGGTAATGGTCCATGTCTGCTGAACACCTTATACCACCCAGGACTGTCATTCCGTCAAGGACATTCCAGTACCACATTTCAATCATGCAAAGCAGGGAGCCCCTGTTGCATTTTTTTTAAAAGAGTGAGTCTGATTGCATTGCTCAGGCTAGCCAGGAAGTCTTGAGTTCAGTGGATCCTTTCACCTCAGCCTCCCACAGAGAGACATCTATAGTCACTCCCTGTCATACCTGGCAATTTAGTTTGCTCCACTTAAAAAAAAAAAAAAAAGACCACAGTAGATCCTGGCATCCTAAACGTGTTCAAGAGCCAACTGCCAGCTTCATTCCACTCCAATTAGCCGAAGTGAGTTATCGTCTAAGATTCCCCATAAAGCTAGCCTTCTAATTGTTGTGGTTAAGCAGGCCTCGGGCTGAGCAGAGAGATGGGAGCCGGCCTCACAGAAGCCAGATAAAGCCACAAAGAGGATAGAGCGTGGGGCGAGTGTGGTCAGTCTTAGCCTCGGGCTTCCCGTTTGGTTTATAGACACACACAAGCATGACATCACTTCAAGAAGGAAATAAAAAAAAATAGAGTTCAGCAGTTGAGCTGACAGCTTAAGTTCCCCCAACTGCCTAGCAACCTGGGTTATCTCATTCTACTACATTCTACTACGGCTTGTTGATAGGGCCTGGAGCCAATGTCCTTATTCCTTCTGGTTGATGAGCACACCAGGACTTGAGAGGTCTGGTGACCTGTGAGGTGATAGGCTTCACGTGAGCTGGGGCCACACACCTTTGCAACAAAGGTAGGGAGCAACAGCACCCTCCTGTCAGTCTCAAACTCCTGTCTTCTCTGGAGAGACTGCACAGAGCTCTCAAGTGAACTTGAGAGCTGCACCTACACAGAGTAGGCTCTGTAATGGCACCAGCCATGACTGCACTCACATCCACAGGGACGGCTCAACTCAGGCGTCCACAAACAGGTCATGTGTCTGGACTGGGAGATTTCCACTGGAACATTCAAAAATCAAAATGGAGTCACTGGTAACAAACCCCAAGAACAAAAGTCCTCCAAACTCCTGGGAAGTGTCCATTTTAGTTGTGTTCCCGTAGTTGTGAGACATATATTTAAAAAGCAATTTATTAAAGAAAGGAGTCATTTTGTCTTACAATTCCATGTTATGGTTCACCCTCACAAGGGAATTAAAGCATAATATTTATTTATGTATCTATCTATCTATTTATTTATTTATTTATTTACTTACTTATTCAATGTATGTGAGTATACTGTAGCTGCCTTCATACATACCAGAAGAGGGAATTGGATCCCATTGCAGATGATTGTGAGCCACCATGTGGTTGCTGGGATTTGAACTCAGGACCTCTGGAAGAGCAGTCAGTGCTCTTAACCACTGAGCCATCTCTCCAGCCCTAAAGCAGGATCTTAAAACCACTAGTCATCCACAGTCAGGGGAAGAGAGAATAGATCCATGAACCTTCCCAGCTCATTTTCTCTTCTCTCATACTGTTTGAAACCTTTTGCCTAGGGATTGGTGTTGCCCACAATGGGTTGGTTCTACCCACATCAATCAACAATCAAAATGATCTCCAGAGACCTGCCCAGAAGTCAACCTGATCTAAATGACGTTTCACAAAGACACTCTTCACTGATGATCCCAGGTTGTGTCAAGGTGACAGCTACCAGCTGACTACCCAGCTCTGTCCAAGTGGAAGATCTATCATGGGCATGTTCCCGATGGTGGGAACTGTCAGGATCGCTACCTTGCCCAGAGGTCACCAGGACCTCACATAGAGAATATTTCTGCAAGGGCAGTACCTAACTGTGAACTGCCCCCCCCCCTTCCCTGCTGCTGGTCTTATAGTCAAGGACTATTCATTTACAAGCTACCTGTTTACCCTGTTTATCTTGCCTCAGTTTCCCCAATGCACCCACAATTTGCTACAGCACGTGTGTCAGTACCACTCCAGAATAAACCAATCTTTTCAGAGACTCTCTGTCACTTAGATGACCATCATTTGGGGCCAGTGATGGAAAAAATGATTGTAGCTTCTAGGGGTTGTTTTGTTTTGTTTTGTTTTGTTTTGTTTTGTTTTTGTTTGTTTGTTTGTTTGGTTGGTTGGCTGGCTGGCTTTGATTTTGTGTTTTAACCGAGAGGCCACAGTTGACTCCAGAGCCATCTTTCTCTTTAGCTATGCACAGAAATGGCCTTTGCTCTCCCTCTCTGAGGCATATCCAATCTCTGTGGGATTTGTCTTCCTAATTTCTGCAATTTGGAAAACAAACCTTGGGAAACAGATCTACCTAAGTGCATTTTCACGTAGAAATGGAGAAATGACATCTATTCTCAAAGATTCTGTCTGAAGAAGTAAGCTTCACTCCACATACAAGGTACCAACAGATCCTATACCTCTTTGGTGGCACTTGTCTCCAGGAACACACAAGCCCAGAACAGTGTTCAGACCTGTAGCCTTGTCCCCACCTCCAGACAGCAGATCTACTTCACAGTGATTACTCTACTCACCAATGTTTGACAGGCAGACTTCCTGTCAGGGCCTCAGCTACACACACACAGGAAAAAAGAGAGAAAGAGAGAGAGAAGAGAAGAAAGAAAGAAAGAAAGAAAGAAAGAAAGAAAGAAAGAAAGAAAGAAAGAAAGAAAGAAAGAAAGAAAGAAAGAAAGATAGGAAGGAAGGAAGGAAAGAAGGAAGGAAGGAAAGAAGGAAGGAAAGAAGGAAGAAAGGAAAGAAGGAAGGAAAGAAAAGAAAGAAAGAAAGATAGGAAGGAAGAAAGGAAAGAAGGAAGGAAGGAAAGAAGGAAGGAAAGAAGGAAGAAAGGAAAGAAGGAAGGAAAGAAAAGAAAGAAAAGAAAGTGAAGGGAAGGGAGGAAGGAAGAGAAGAAGGGAAGGAAGGAAGGAAGAAAGAAACAAACAATCAGATGCCAGTTCAGTTCCACATGTCACTGCTCAGATCTCACCTCAGGAACCACATCCTACCCAGGGGCATGGCACAGAGGAAGGGACTACATCTCTGTTCCCTCATTAGATCCAAGTCACCCAAGGGAAACTACTTACCAGGAATGTGCCTCAGTTTCCATTTCATTCAAAAAGGGTAACCATAAGCCTGCTCCCAGTGTAGATTCAGAGATTAAATGGGCCCTGGAGTTTAAATACCCTGGCTCAGCAATGGCAGAGGCAATCCTCAGCCTAGGGCACCCTGGAATGACCTGCCTCTGACCTCCTTACAAAGGGAAAAAGTCAGCTTAGAAAATATATATGATTTTTCTGAAATTCACACATCCACTAGGCAGAAGATTCATGTCACCCCAAAATCAAACTCACTTTTCCAGAATTGGAGAAATTAAGACAGGTGAGTAACTTCAAAAAGGCAGTTGCCGCCAACCTCCGACTTCTCTGTTGGGGATTGGTTCTATGCTTTGGATTAATCTGGCCCCCAAAATCCGAATCCCCAAAATCTGCATGTCCAAATGCTAAAGGTCCTTGTTCCCAATTGGTTTTTGATCGATCAATAAAGCACCAACAATCAATGGCTGGGCAGGTAGACTGAGGTTGGACCTTTAGATTTTTGTGTGCTAGGAACTGGGAGAAAGGAGAGAGAATCACCTGTGACATGTGAGAATCAGGGAAAGTGGCCACATGTGCCACTTCCCCAAATAGGTTTGGGGTAGCAGAGATGAAATACAGATTTTAAAATATATTAACTCAGAAGTACCGGGGGGGGGGGTATTTTCTAGCAGCAGGAAGAATTAGAACTGCCCAACCTTTGAGCTAGTCAAGGCATTTAAAATTAACTGTCATGTGTGAATGTGTGTGTGTGTGTGTGTGTGTGTGTGTCTTTCATTTGTGATTCCAGAGGGCTCCCTGGAGGATGGCTGGGAGCATGACCTGCCAGGAGCATAAAGCAGTTTAGCTACACTCACCAAACTCATGGCTACACCTCTCTGCTGGCAGCTGTGTACCCTCTGTGGCAGCATTTGCTATGATTCTGACCCACATGTCCTGGAGACCCTAATTCAACTAATTGTGGAGGCCGCTGAGCTAAGCCCCCTGGGATGATTTGCTAGGGGCCAAACCCTCAATCAGCACTGCTGGGTGAGTGGAATACTAGACACACAAGAAGGTTTGAGCTTCATGTGAAAAACTCCAGGGATTTAGCACCATTTAATTCTGGGTGTCGTGGGAGATTAAGTCGGAGCCAGGCCATGAAACCCACTCCTGCATTAGCTACTTCACTGTAGCAAGTCATCTGACAAGCATGGCCTTTGAAAGACAGATTTATTGTGGCTTGTAAATGGAAGGTATAGCTTATCATATTTGGAAGCCATGACAACAGAGGTGTGAGACACCTGGTCACATTGCACCTGCAATCCAAAAGCAGAGAGAGGAATCTGGTCTTTGTTTTCTTCGGTCTGGAAATCTGCCTATCCATTCACATTCAGGCTGGGTCTTCTCACATCAATGAACAGAATCTAGAAACTTAAAATGCCCAGAGAGGCTTGTCTTCTGGGTCAATTCTAGAACCTGCCATGTTGACGGTCAATATTGTCACCATGCCTGGTGGTATCCCTCACTGCTCCTGGGTCTGCTGTCTCATTGGCATGTGCCTGCTGTCCCTGTGGTCACAGGTGACGTTGGCACAGTGGGATCAGGTCTAAAAAGCAACTTCCCCTCCAAAAGAAAAGAATGGGTTTCCTGCAAGCCTGTCCTTGCTGACTCCAGCAGGGCCTTCGGCCCCTCCTCCACTCCCCCATGGCCCTGTCTGTTTCTCCCATCTCGGCCCACACGCCAGCTTCCCTCCATTGTTTGTGTTGGAGGTAACTCTCCTCACAGCTGCTAGAAGGGCTGATGAGTCAGCATGACCAGAGGTCAGTGCTGAATGACAGGATGAAGGAAGGAAGCGCAAACAATGATCAGCGCTGATCTTGTTCCATAAAGCAACACGTCACTGCTTAGACTGCGAAGCCACCTCTCCCTGCCCACTCCAACTCAGAAGCCGGCCTTCAGCCCAAGGCAGGCCCAGCAGCCTAAGCTACATCCCTGTCAGCATCCTCATTAACCTGGACGTTTGTATGAGCCGCACTTTGGCCAGCCTCAGAATATGTGAGAGGACAGAGAAGGAGGAGAGAGGCCTCCCGAGGTGCCTTGCACACAGCTGTGCTCCATCTCCATCTCTCCCACAGCCAGGCAGGTCCGGGTGCGTGCTCTCACAGCCTGTGCTGACTCCTGCGCACAGGCTGCCCCTGGACTCCCTTCCCTGCTCAATGGAGCTCCATCCAAATGGATCACAAAGCTCCCTCTACCTCCCCAGACTTCCTTCTGTGTCTCCTAGCTCACCTTGTACTTCTCGTTGAAAACCAGGCACACTGTACTGGGTCAAAGAAACCCAGCAATAGTTACCATGGAGACTGCTGGTCTTAGGTTTCTGCTCCCATAACTTGTAGTTCTCTTTGTCTTCCTAGCTGACTCTCTTAACTTCAGGAGTGCAGTAGTGTTTTGCCCTCCGACCTCAGTCCATTGGTTGGCTGAAGCCATGAATTTTCAGTGTGCCGAGCCTTCCTCCTGTTGTGTGGGCAAGCATCAGGCCAGGGAGATGTCTAAGTCAGCACAGTGCTTGCTGTGCAGATGAGGACCTGAGTTCAATCCCCGGAAGCCATGTTTTAGAAAGCCAGGGGCAGGTGCCTATGCATATGTTTTCTCAGCACTGGGATGATGGAGACAGGTGCAGGGGGGTTGTCAGCCAGGAAGTGTATGCAGTAGGCCACAGGCCAGTGAGAGCCCCTGTCTCAAAAAAAGTGGAGTGGGGGGTGGGGGTGCGGGCGTTGATGCCTAATGTTGGCCTCTGCTTCCACGTTCACTTGCACACGTGTATACTCACACAAACATGCATCCACATGACAAGCATACAGAACTATCATGAGGAAACTGGAGATGTATCCACTCTTTTCACTCCCCAAATCCATACCGACTTTTGATGTCTATCTACACCAATGTCTCCTAGAAGCTGCTTACTATATGAGCTCTACCCTGGGGATTTGCCTCTCCCACCCCACCCCATTCCTGTGGTCCCATTGCTATGTTTCTGACATCTTTAGGTCTAGCTAAAGGCTGTTCCCTTTCTTAAAAATGTTTCCTGAAACCCTAACCAAAACTTCTCATGGGCTTGTTCCAGTTATCTACTGGGGACCGTGCATCTATCTGACAGGACATCTGACATGCTAACCCGTAACACTGTAGCCCGGGTTCTGCCTCTCTTAGAAGACTGAACACATTGGCCACAACGAGTGTGGGCCTGGTCATCGACCCATGCCCAAGAGCACATGATGAACAAATACTAGTTGATTAATGTTTATGACTCTCAGGTCCCATGCAGCCAGGCAAGCCACACTGGATGAGTTTCCAAAAATATTTCAGTTGACATCATTGGCCTATATTTTTAGGAAGTGACCAAGAATGAAGTAAAACACCTTCACATGAATGCTCAGGCAGAAATTAAGATCCCGAGAACACAGCTCAGCGTAAAGAAGTAGCTAGATTATACCATTGGGAGTTTTCTTAAGAACTGAGGAAGAGGGAAAGAAAGGAGCAGAGAGACCAAGAAAAACAAAAGAGTAGAGCATTGAAACCCACAAAGGAAAGGGGAAGCTGAGCAAGATAGCCCAGGAGGGACTGCTCTAGGCGCGGAAATGCTTCTTCCGGAAGCCATTAGCGTCATTACAGCAGAAATGCTTGGCTCCCCGGGCTGTTGGCCCACTCTAAGTATTCCCAGTGCCTCATGCGAGTGGGTTTCTGACATACAGCTCTGGGGCCTTGTGTTTGAACAGACACAGAGAGGAGCAGCAGCCACAAGACGTCCCTAAGTGGTATTCATTCAGAGAGAATCTGAGGACTTGGGCTCAGTTGAGCAACATCTGTCTGTGAGGTTGAAACACAATTGAGCAAATGGGCAGACTTCAGTGGGTGCAGCAGAGGCATGCCTCAGAGACGGTGACAGGTCAGACACTGAGAGCTACCGTCGGGACAGACACAGTGTGGAGAAAGGAAGAGCATGGAGGCTTCTTTATTCTACTGTATTTTGTCAGTCATACTTGACTAAGACTTCAATGGCCCTGAGTGTGAAGAACTAGGCGAGTGTTCACAGCCCATCATCTAATCATGTCTAGGAAGCAAGGAGATGGAAGGGTGGGGTGGGGGTAGCCCACAAAGGGACCAGCCAGCCTCTCGCTGTGAGTCAAGCAACCCACCAGAACCCAAGACTGATTACTCTGAACTTAGAGTCTCACTTAATAGATGAAAATTCTCTCCCCCTCCCTCCTTCTGTGTGTGTGTGTGTGTGTGTGTGTAACATGTTCTTGTTCATGTGCATATGTGCACATGTATACCACAGTCAACACTGTCTCTTTCCCCCAGTCACAAGGTCTTCCACTGGTCTGCAGATCATCAATTAAGATACACTGGTTGATCTAACAAGGGTTAGAAAACCCTTGGGGTGGGGGTGTCCTCCTGTCTCCATTTCCCAGGTGCCGGGATTATAAATTTGGGAGTCTGTGCCTGGCTTTTTATGAGGGTGCAGGAACTCTGCCCAGTGAGCTTTTTATAGACTGAGCCACCCCATTCCCCCCACCCCCAAGTCTAGCTGAACCTCCTTCAGCTAACACATTATCCACTGCAAGGGAGAAACTCAAGGGGCCTCAAACACATAACACAACATTAATGTAATTGCCAGAGCCCTCCCAAGGGGCGGCATGGAAACGCCACAGAAGCAAAGCAAATCCAAATGAAAAACCCCTCTGCACGGCCAAGATGCTGAAGGAAGCTTTTCTGAAACACGGGTAATTTTGTTTGGAAAAACAAAGAGTCAGATTACGGCACGGCTTGTAAGAGAAAGTTATTGGATGCTTTCAAACAGCTTGAACTAAAGTGCTTGGCACGAGAAAAGCCATCAGCGTTTCTGCAGGTGTCTATCAGGTTTAGACATCTGATTCCTCTTACCTGGCCCTGGCAAAGCCAGTGGGCCCGACATTAGACATAACCATTCTTGCTTAATGCTTTTCTCAAAGCCTATGTAATTCACTGCCCGGGTTGTATTTCATGTTTAGGCTGTCTGGCTACCTTTGTTCTTAAGCAACCAACCAACCAATACCGGCAGACCAAGCGTTCTTAAAGAGTTGTGAAATAACAGAATGTAAATGCTGGGAGGTGGCTCTGAGGTCCAGATCCAATCCACCTCTCTGAAGGCACAGTGGGCACAGGAGAGGACAGGACACGCTGTCCTGGGCCACAAGAGGAAGGACCCTCAAACTTGAAGGGGCCAAACGTCAAATCACACGATGCTTCTGAGATCACACTACCTAAACATAATGTACCCCCTGTTGGGTCTGCTTCTGAGTTTGCCAAGAGTTCTCCATGAAATATCTTTTTAACAATCAGTCTAGGGGCTGGAGAGATGGTTCAGCAGTTAAGAGCAATGACTGCTCTTCCAGAGGTCCTGAGTTCAATTCCCAGCAACCATATGGTGGCTCACAACCATCCGTAATGGGATCTGATGCCCTCTTCTGGGGTGTCTGAAGACAGCTACAGTGAACTCATATATATAAAATAATAAAGAAATTAAAAAAAAGTCTACCTCTAAAAACATGTGTTAGGGTCCTTGTGTCAGAACAGATAACCAGGGCTTAGAGAGATGCCCAATCGGCCATGAGCCCCTGGCCTGGGGTAGACCTACCTCCTTCAGTTTTGAAAGAGTCGTTGCAGGACCACTGCTGTCCCAGCCACACTAGGTTCTGGCACCCGACCTTTGCTCTGCAGTAGATCCAGAGCTGCCTATTCCTCCTCCAGCAGGTTCTCTCCCACACATTCCTCTTCCACACAGAGCAAGAAGTAAGGAAATGTTTAGTATATTGGCAACCCGTAAGACCAGTGGCCCTGTCCGAGTGGGTTGGGGGACAGCAGGCTGCTCACACCAGGCTTGTGCAGTGACCGGAATGGCCCTGAGCCTTTGTTCCACGAATCTCAGGGCCAGTTAGTTGTCTCTTAAAACAAATGAGGCATTGGCCTAGATGTCTGGTGAAGTCACAACCTGAATGCCAAGGCCTGGCTGCTTGTGGAGTCACCTGTCCCCAACATGTGACATCAGAATTGAGTTTGAGCCAGCTCTGCAGGCAAGTCCAGTGGGTAGGCAAAGGGGAATCCTAGACTTGAGCAAGGTACTATGTTGATGTGACTTCTGAGAGATCCTTTCCTATCATGCGTTCTGGTAACAGGAAAACCATTCGATGAGACAAACTGTTTTTTCAAGTCTTGGGATACCTAGCAGATTGGGGCAGAAGGCCCTGGGCTAGACCTGGCCCTGTCTCTATGGAGACAAATCTTGTTGTTGTTTTTTCCAGCTGTGATAATGATGGGGATTCCTTGAGCATGAGCTTCTGTGAGGGTCTAATTCTCTCATACATGTGGGGCCTTCTAAGATGTGCCAGCTTTTATAAACATTGTTATCATACTTTTTCTAAGTTATAAGGAAATTTCCAAGATGAAGTGACTCTGTGATTCTCTTACCATGTCTGTGTATCAGCAGACCGGTGTGAGCCGGCCCAGTCAGCCCTGTTCTACCACAGTTTGTACTGAGTTCTGCAGCCCAGTCTTGCCAACCTTCAAAAACATGGGTATGCCCATAGGATGAGTGTGTGCACAGTTCATGGTCAGAATCAGGTGCCCTTGGGAGACAAAGGAATCCAGCAGGATCTGCCCCCCCCCCCCCACCGAGAGTGAAGCAGGAGAATTCCCATGGCAACCTGAAGCTGAGAACAAGGGAGGCATGGAAGGCACGTTCAGGGAGGAAGCTCAATGGGTAGGGTGTTTGCCTAAAGTACACAAAGTCGTGGGTACTGGTACCTCATACATCTGACATGGTGGCTGTGCCTGTGATCCTAGCACCCGGGAGGAGGAGGCAAGAGAAGCAGAAACCCACAGTCACCCTGGGCTACACAGGGAGTGCACAATCAATTTCCAACACAAATAAAACCAAAACAAAAAGTGTAGTGAGGAAAGCTTGAAGAGATAGAGTCATCTCAGCTTGACCTTGATGGACAGCTAGACCTTGATGGACAGCTAGACCTTGATGGACAGCTAGACCTTGATGGACAGCTAGACCTTGATGGACAGCTAGACCTTGATGGATAACTAGACCTTGATGGACAAGTGGGGCTCTTGCATGCAGAGGTAGCTATAAAGGGTCTCATATGTCAGGGCCACCTTCTCAGCAAAGCATCAGTAAAGGCTCAGGGAAGGAGTGGTCAGAGCTAGTGTGAGAGTTCATCAGAGTAGTCAGAGATAGCCTGTTCAATTCAGCAAGACAGAAGAATGTGTGATCCAGTGTGCACTCCCCTCAGCAGGTGGAGACTACCATGGAGCTAGGGGACCCTTTATACTCCCAGCTGGTAAGTTTGCTTTCTGGAGGGAGATGACCTTAAACCAAAGCCACACTTTGACTTTACAATTCAGAAACCATAACTAGGCCCACCTTGGAAACCATCCAGGGCTGTCACTCATCCCCAAGGTGTGGAGGATACTAGACACTAGAAGGTGCCATGGAGCAACCTAGTTATCTCCTTTTGGTACCTGGCAAAGGAACCACATTTGTACTGGGGGATGGAAAGGCTTTACTAGATACTGTGGTGGTCTGAATAAGAGTGGCCCCCATAGGTTCACATATTTGAATGCTTGGCCACCAGGGAATGGAACTGTTTTAAATAATCATAGTCATAGTTCTCCCTAATGCTTCTGACTCTTTAATACAGTTCCTTATGTTGTGCTGACCCCCGAATATAAAATTATTTTTGAAGCTACTTCATAACTGCACTTCTGCTACTGTTATGAATTATAACATTAATGTCTGATATGCAGGATATCTGACATGCGACCCCTGTGAAAGGGTCATTCAGCCCCCCAAGTGGTCATGACCCACAAGTTGAGAACAGCTGCTCTAGAGGTCATGGTGACCACAGGGACATTGCCACCTCCCCCAAGGCATTGCCACTGCTTTGACCCCCTCAGTGTCAGAGTGTCTCAGTGACTACTGACAAACATACTGGAAGCCAAACAAAGTTGACCAGAAGGGGCACCACACTCCCTACATGTGACTGACAGCAGAGCCTGAAGATCTGTCTGTAGTCAGCAGAGGAGCGAGTCCACCTCTCTGTCACAGTGAGCAAGCACATGAGCTCTTGAAAGAAGTGGAGGCATTGTTATTGTGTGGTGACCTTTCCCTGCAGAGCTGGTGTCTGCCAAGACATTTCCCTTACTCATCCTCTGCGCATCCCTCAGAACAGCTGCCTCAGATAAACTCCTGGCCAACCTCTACAGCCAGCCAGCTGGTCCTTCCTTTCCTGTGTGTCCCACACGCTGCCCTGCTCTGGCTATAAGTGGCCCTGGCGTCCTTAACCTTGGCAATGGGCCCTGAGACAGAAACATACTTTACCTCCTGGGGAAAGTCTTCATGGGTTTCAAGCAAGCCTGTTAGCCCTGACTCTCCAGCCCAGCAAACCAGCATGACTTTTCAGACCCCTGAATTATGGAAGCCATGCAGGGAAAATAGAAAGGCAATGGAAGAGTCTAGCATCTAACACCAAAAGTGTATCCACCAGTTACTGTCAGTCATAGTCAAGATGGCTGAGGCTGTAGGTCAGGCTGTAGTTCAGGCTACAGCTCAGGTTGTAGGTCAGGCTGTAGCTTAGGCTGTAGGTCAGGCTGTAGCTTAGGCTGCAGGTCAGGCTGCAGCTCAGGCTATAGGTTAGGCTGTAACTCAGGCTGTAGCTCAGGCTGTAACTTAGGCTGTAGCTCAGGCTTTCTCAGCCTGTGTGAGGCTCCTGGTGTGATGTTTAGCACAGGAAAGAAAAATCAGGAAAATGAAGTTACTGGTGCAGGACAAGCACACTCCAGACCTATACATGCCTATATCTATAGGATACAGGAAGCCATTCTGACAAATTGTGGAAAGGGGCATGCAGGCCTGCCTAAGGGCACAGAGAATACCTCTGTCCATTCCCATGTATCTTGGGTGCCCTGGTAATAGGAAGGGCACTGAAAGGGACAATGCCTCTGAGGGTTCTGAGTGTGTTTGGTTCCCAGGAAGCTGGGGAAAACATTTTCCACTCCATCACAGCCTGGGTTCTGTGGCAATGGCCAGGTAAGCCATTAGGTCCTGCTCCACCGCAGGGCATTTGTTGACATCTCAACAAATATCACCTTGGTTCCCTGTTATCTCTCCCTCCCTGGAACCTCCAAGGCTACTGGGAGTGGCAGGGGATGTTTTTAGTAGGAATTGAGAACAGGAAAACCCAGCCTCCTCTGGGCTGTGCCCTGTCAGGATAAATGGCCCAGCGATGTGCTGACTGGTCCAACATGTCCTCACACTATCAGAACGATGATGCAACTCCATGGGCAGGCAGGCATCAGAGATGCCCTTTCCCAGTGAATTGAAATAACAGAATCCCCAGACCCTGCAGTCCCTACTGCTTATGTGATAGTTTGAATGTGGTTCCTTCCTCCATGCTTCCAAAAGCTCAAATGGAAACTTAATCATTATTGGTCTTTACTGTTGTTGTTTGAAACAAAGTTTCTCTATGTAACCTAGGCTGGCATCCCAGTTCACCTAAATCAGCATCCCCAAGGCTGAGATTATAGGTGTGCACCACCAGCAGCAGCAGCTCAAATAGAAATTTGATTGCTGATGTAACAGTATCAAGAGCTGGGCCTGCAAGAGGATATTTGTTCATTCCAAGGAGCTGACATCTGTCTTGCTGAAGTAGGTTCATTGAGTCAATGCAGAGCAAGCCCAGCCCCAGTGTGGTTTCCCTCTTTTGCATGCACCCTCTTTTCCTTCCCCTTTGCTACTGTGTTACAACACAGCATGAGGTCCTCTCCAGATGATGCCATATCTGGACTTCTATCCTCCAGAACTGTGAGTTTATGGATAAAGTAAACATGCAGATGGACCTTCCCAGGACAGTCAGGATCACCTACTGTTAAGTTAGAGTTTGTCTGCACCACAATCACCATTCAAACATAGCAACTTCTCCATGGGAAAATCATCCAGAGCCTTAGATATTACCCCCCTCCCCAAGGCACAGAGAGAAGCAGGTGACACCCTAGGTCCCTTGTGACTCTGTCTTTTAGCTCCAGGGCAATAGTTGAGATTAGACATCAGCTGCCTTCCATCATGGGATCTATGGACCTGCCCATGGGCAAGGTTGCACACTTCCTCATTTTCCTCTGCTGTCAGCAAGAGCTCCTAGTATTTGAGAATCTTGTCTTGACCAACACAACAATAAGATGATAATCAAGCTTCAAAGACATCTATAGTTCTAATAGCACTACCTATGGAGATTAACCTTTGTAAAAGGACTGTGCCTACCGGGTCAAGTCCAGCCCCTGTAGAGAGGGCCGAGCAACCCCAGGTAGAACTAACATCATGTTTTCTTTCAATACATGATGCCTGCAGCAAATTCTAACCCCACTGTGGCACCTGAGCACTCTTCAGGCCTTGCTGTTCTAGAATTGCCCTATCTGGAACCAAACACACCTACCCGGAAGTTCCCACATCCTCTCTACTCCTTCACACACTGGCCCAGATCTGCTGAGACGTGGACTGTCATTCTCCACCTGGAATTCCTTTCCTGAGTGCCATTACAAGAAATAGATCTTTGAGGGCTGGTGAGCTGGTGCATCGGTTAAGAGCATTTCCTACTCTCCCAGAGAACCCAAATTCAGATCCCAGCACCCACATCAGGTAACTCACAATCCCCTGTGTAAATCTAATTCCAAGGCCTCTGTGGGAACTTGCACTCATGCGTACCCCCACACAGATATACAAATAAAATAAAATATTGTTTTAGAAACAGATCAGTAGGAGGAAAGGGAGGAAAGAAAAAAAAGAAAAGAATTGTTGAGCTTGAGAAAGCCAAGCAGCCCTGGAGAGGTTGGACGCCAGCGAGCCCCACCCCTGTTTGTGAACCCAAGGAAGCAGCCTTGGGTATTTGCTACAAAGTGACAGATGTGAACTACTTTCAGTGTCTGAGACTCGCAGTCTCTGATGTCTGAGACCTTGTAAGTGCGCTAGATTGAGCGTAACTCACTCTTGCTGTTTCCAGCCTGAAGGTGGAAACTATTCAAAGATAATCCCGTAAGATGTTGAGAGTCAAGTGTACTTGGCTGCTCTTTGGCATTGCTTAGAATCTGGTCCTGTTTCCGGAAATCTTATTTGCCTCTTTTCCCATGTAATTATTTATCAAAAATATTGCCAGGACATGGGGAGCTGGCTCAGAGGGAAGGCACAGTTCAGATCCCCAGGACCCACATGAAAGATGGGAAGTATGGTAGATACTCGTAATTCCAGCATCCAGAGGGCAAAGACAGGGGATCCCTAGGCAATGTGGCTAACCAGACTATCTGGAATTGATGAGCTCGAGGTTCGGTATTTTATTTAAAAATTTAAAAAAAAGCAGAGTGTAAGACACCCAGCATCAGTTTCAGCCCTCCACATGCACACGCATGCACACACATGTACACACATAAGCACACATACACACGATAGAGACAGTATCCATTTAAATGGGGATTCTTGTTTGTTATACTGCTACAAAAATCTGTGTGAACGTTGGTCTGGAGCAAGCCATGAAACAGAATGTTCTGTGACGATGTCAGTAATGCCCCAGATCTGTGCCAGCTGCTCAGTACCAACTACAATGGAAGGACTGGATTTCAAAATAAACCATTTAAAACCTGAATAGAAACACACTGAAAGCCACTACTAACCTGCTATCAGTCTTTCTGTTGCTATAATGAAATGTATAAAGTTGAGTACATTATAAAGAAAAGCGGTTTATTGAGCTCATAGTCTGGGGCATTGAGGGACATGATGTCTCATGAAGGCCCTTGGTGTCACACATTGATGGAACTGCCAATGAGTGGAAGAGTTGCCATGGTGAGGCAGGAAGCCAAGGGGTATAGAGGACCTGGTCTTATTCAGACTTCCACCCCTGGAGAACCTAAAAGATATCACTGAAGGCCCCTTAATCCTTGCTGAGGGTAAAGCCACAGTGACTGACAACCTTCACTTCTTAAGAGTCCAACATACCTCACACCGCCACACTTAAGAGCAAGTATCTGATCTCAAGAGCAAGTAGCTTGGTAAGAACACCATAGCTAGAGGCAGCAGCAGCCAGGAAGGCCACGAGGGCTTTCAGTCTTCACCCCGGGACCAGAGCAAGTCTGTGTAGCTTTCTGGGTCTTGTTCGCTTGTCTCCAACCTGAAGCTGCCACAGTCTTGGCTCCTGAGGTTTTAAGAAGTCAGAGAGAGGAATCGGGTTTTAGGTTCTCTAAAGCTTGTGAGGGTCTTCTGTAGCTTGCCATGGGGGCTGTGTCAGTCCGGAACTCTCTTCACATTCTTTCTTTAGGTCTTTTGTGACCCAGGTGTCCTAATGGGATGAACTGGATCAACAGGACTTGTTCAGATCCCAGTCCTCAGTCCTTGTGAATGTGACCTTGTTTGGAAATAAAGTTAGCTTTTGAGGGTATGATCAGGTTAAGGATCTTTAGAAATGATCTCCCTGAGTTTTGGTGGACTCTATATACATGACTGCAACTTCCTGTCAGTACAGGAAGGGGTGGAGTCACACGAGTAGACACAAGTCTGGAGAAGTATATCTGCAGGCACTCTTTTTGCCCTAGCTAGGAAGAATTTCTCTAGGAACCCTAGTGGATTTCTGGTCCTGCAGATCTGTGACTTCCTGTACCCAGCATGCTGTGAGAGAACAGCTTCTTGTTCCTTTTAGCCTCCTTGTGGAAACAGACACTGGTGCCATCAGCTCTTGCTGAAAATCACCAGGTCTTATTTGGTATCTTGCTTTATGGAAAATTATGGATAACAGAATAGACCCATTGCATGGCTACAGGCTCATATGAAAAGAACCAAAACTCTCAGTTAGGTTCTACTGCCTGATAGGTTAGAAGCTCTAAGCGTCATCATGAGATGACCCATCAAGAGCCAACTCTTCCAGGAGACCCTAGGGAAGGAAAATGGGACTCAGAGATGCCTGAGGCTGGAGGATCATCATCACCCTAGGATCAAGCAGACCTTGAATGTGAACTTTTAATATTGAGGTGCCACATGGAGGGGTGGGGGACGGTACAAGGCCTTGCTCTGAGTTAGAAGCTAAGAGTACCCTTGTCTTAGTTAATTTTCTATTGCTATCAAGAGATGCATGATAAAGGCAATGTATAGAAGGAAGAATTTATTGGGGGCTTATAGTTTCAGAGAGTTAGTCCATGACTATTATGGTGGGAAGCATGGCAAAGAGGCAAGGCCTGGTGCTGGAGCAGCATCTGAGAGAACAACCTTAAGGAGGGAGGGAGGGAGGGAGGGAGGGAGGGAGAAGAGGAGAGAGAGCCTTGGAAAGCCATACATAGGCCTTTAAAACCAAAAGCCCATCCCCAGTGACACACCTCCTCCAACCAGGCCACGCCTCCTAATCCTTCCCAAATAGTTCTACCAACTGCAGAACAAGCATTCAGATATATGAGCCATTCTCATTCAGACCGCCACACTCCAACACTGGATGAGAAAGAATTCTTCTATTTTCACTGTGCTTGAGATTTTCTCCTTAAGAGCAACAGAACTAAGTGTCAGTCATTTGAATGCTGCATATAGCTATTGGAGATGGCATACCTAATGCTGGTGTGTGGATCCACTTAGGAGTTACAGCAGCCCCTGGACAGATACCCAGTCTTATTTGCAGAACACTAATGAAGACACCACGGGTTAGCACAGTGGAGACCTGCGGCTGTCAGACCTTGTTAGCTGCCTTTTTAACAAAGTGGGTTCCTTGGGAATCTGAGGTAATTGATTTCATTCACTTTGAGTCTGTGCTCTTGAGGAGGTATCCGGGGGCTTCAGAAAGCTGCCGAAAGGGTTCATGGCACAAGGCTGACTACAAAATCCTGACTCAGACCTTTGAAACCTGTGCAAGTCAGGGCAGGAGAGATGACTCAGCAAAAGATCACTGGTTGCTCTTGTAGAGAACCTAGGTTCAGTTCCCAACACCCACATGGTGGCTCACAACCACCAGTAACTCCAGTTCCAGGAGATCCAGTACCCTTTCCTGACCTCCACGGGCACAGGCACCAGGTACAAATGAGGTGTACTTATGTATATGCAGGTAAAACATTCATATATATATATGTACATGTGTATGTGTGTGTGTGTGTGTGTGTGTAATAAATCTTAAAAAATAGAAACTTGGGCAAGTGCTCTGTGGTGGTTTTGGTATGTGTTCTACAGAGTTGGACTTCTTAAAAACTACACTGTGTGCTGAGCATGACAGATAATCTCCACAGGGTCCTAACAGGAGCAATAAGAATTGTCTCGCCCTCTGTGGAGCAGCCCAGTTGATGAACATCCATGGTCTCCACTGCGTGGGCACCTGCAGGCTGCCAACGAGAACAGGCCTATTTGTCACTGTGAATCACGTCACTGCAGCGCTGACTAACTTCCAGGAATCAGATGGGAGAAATGATATGTTCTGTGGTTTGGCATTTGGAGCTTAGCCCTGGCTTCACTGGTAGCTGCCAACATCTGCAAATTATCAAGCGCTTGAAAGAAATCAGCTGCCACAGTAAGCTGTCCCCATCATTCCCACACAGGGTCCGGCCTCCCTCCAGGCCTTGGAGCAAAGTTCTGAGGCCAGGAGCTATGGGAACAAAACCCAGGCCCCTGAGCTAGTAACCTGTAAGTAGGTATAGTGTGTACTGTGCATGCAACTGTTAGACTCTCACTTTGTCCATGAATGCCAAAGAAAAGCAGTCCTGTGTCAATGTCAAAACTCAGGTTCATTTGAGAAAATCCAGCAAAAGGGAGCTCTGTATTCAAATTCTGGCCCTGAACTGCAGGAACAGATACTCTGATCGATCAGGAAAGACAGATCGGATGTTCAATAAGCCTAACTCCTGACCAGAAAGTTGGCAGGATCGAGCACCTCACCCAAGCATCCATTCTTGCTTGCACAAGCTAGTGGGCTCTTGTGACTGACTAGAAACAACAGGGCAGATGTTTGCGTGGGAGTAGGCCTCACCCAACCCCTGCCCTGTGGTGGGGAAAGCCTGGGTGTTGCAGCTGGTGCTGGAGTTCCCTGCTGGGTGGCAGGGCAATTAGCTGGAGCTGCATCACGTGCCATCTAATTACAGGGGCCATGGCAAGCTGTGCCGCTCGGCTGTGTCATTTTTCCTCCGTTAATTTTCTCTGTAACTCACATGCATATCATCAAGGTTAATTAAAAGCTTGAGCACACTCCTGTCCTGTGCAACTGGACCAAGAGTATGGACCAAAGAGGATGCCTTTTGTGCCCAGAACCAGAGGGAGCAGCGTGCTGTGGAGTGAAAACGGGTACTCATAAAGAGAGGCTGTGATCGCTTCTGGTAATGTCAAACAGGTCAAAGCAGACGTCACTATAACGGAATTATGACAGTAGGATGGATGGCTGGACCGCTGAGGAGGATGGGCAAAGGAAGCCACACCCTGCTGGGCTCTAGGAAGACTTCCCAGAGAGGTAAGTTCTTAAAAAGGCAATGTGGGTGACTTGAGGGAGAGTGAGGGTGGAGGCCACGGAAGCTAAGAAAATGCAGGGATAGAAC
The DNA here is from genome assembly GCF_947179515.1 of Apodemus sylvaticus. Classification (NCBI taxonomy): domain Eukaryota; kingdom Metazoa; phylum Chordata; class Mammalia; order Rodentia; family Muridae; genus Apodemus; species Apodemus sylvaticus. The sequence goes on along the minus strand of NC_067486.1, from coordinate 2,280,117 downwards.
TGAAACCATGAGAATGGGGAATCTGTGATCAGAACCTGCAGACAGATCTGGGGTCCAGATGACTCTCCTGAAGGGGGCTGGAGATGGAGTCTCGGCGATAGAGTTTTCCATTAGCATGGACGAAGCCTTGGGTTCTATGCCCAGTACAGCACAAGCTTAGGTGAAGATGTACACTTCAGAAGCAAGGAGATTCGAAATCCAAGATCATCTCAACTACACAGCAAAGGCTACATTGGATACACAAGACTGTGTCTCAAAACAAAACAATCTCCTGCAGAGACTGTCCAATGTGGGAAGGAAGACTACAGGTGGTGGAGGAGGTCCAGCCTCAAGCGCTAAGATGATTGATGATGGACAACCAAGTCAGAACAGCCAAATTGCCATGTGATCGAGCCTGTGGCCTCTAGGACTTGCCTGTGCAAGGCCATGAGCTGACCTTGAGAACCATGACCTCAACCTATCACCTCCACTTTTTGGAGGTGAACCGAATGATATGGAGTAAATCCTTAGTAGTCTACAATAGAGTTAGAGCATCATATGCACACACACGTGTGTGTGTGTGTGTGTGTGTGTGTGTGCGCGTGTGTGTGCGTGTGTTAATAAACATCTGCACGTATGCATATACACCACACTAAAATGGTTTCATAGTTTGATGAAGCTATAGGAGGCCAAAGGAGTCAGCTCTTGAAGGAGAGTGGACACAATGTACTTACCAAGCGGGAAGATTGTGTGTTAACACTGCCACTACCATTTCTAGCAGGGTGGAGACATCCTCTTACTTAAATATTAGACCTGAATCCCTCTACCATGTGACCATAATGACAGTAGCTCAAGCAATTACTTTAATTTGAGACTTCATAATGACAATCCAAAGATAACCTTAGATTGACCCACTTCAGTGTGTTCCATAGCAGGTACACTCAACAGATGGTGCAACACACACACACACACACACACACCAGTAGTCCCCTACAACTGAAGTCTTTACTGACATCTTGTCCTGACCCTGGACCCAAAAAGCTATTGAATATTGAGTAGTTATATGTGTGTATATAAATGTCTGTATCCATTTAGAGCCAGGATCCCATTATGTAGTTCTGGATGACCTGAAGGTCACATTGGCCTGAAACTCATGATGATCCTCCTGCCTCTGCCTCCCAAGTGCTGGGATTTGGTGTGAGACTCCATGCCTGACTAGATTGTCCCTTCAAAGGCACCACGTGCTGCTGGTCACCTGATTTGGATACACTGGTCAGGCTGGGGATGGTGTAGAAAGGAGAACTCAAAAGAGAAGCACTGTCTGCAAGGAGCTTCTTATTTCAACATCTCAAGGTACCTTTCAGCATGGGCAGTTTGTATCTGTTTATGTATCCGTTGAAAATGAACTCCTGTGGTGTCCAGCCTTAATGTATCAGTTTAAAATAAACTTGTGTGGGGTCCAGCCTTAATGTATCAGTTTAAAATGAACTTGTGTCATATTGAGCGGCAATAAACAGCTGCTTCCTCTCCTTTCTTGCAAATGTTTGAAGTTCGTTCTTCTAGCTTTTGAAATGCATATTCATGATCACTTACTCAACCACTACCCCGCACAGCAGAGGTTTTGCTCCTCTCTAATTGTAACTCAGCGTCGCTCCTGCTCCTTCCTCTACCCTCACCCAAGTTCTGGTTACCACCCTTCAACTCACATCTCCAAGATCAGCTGTGTGTGTGTGTGTGTGTGTGTGTGTGTGTGCGCGCGCGCGCGCGCGCGTGCACATTCACATGCTGCATTTAGCTGTATCTGGAGACTTTATTCTTAATTTCTTCCCTAATTTTAGATCCAAATCCACCAGATTTAATTAATTTAAAATTAAACTAAAACTATTTCAATGACCTTTTCAGATCCTTTATGTAAAAATAAAAGCCCAAAAGCAGCTGGAATGTTTCACAGTGGAGAGAGGCTGCTACACACACCCACAAGGACACTGAGTGGTCCCATGCTTTCCCCAGAACATAGTTCTGCCTGCTATTAATTTGCAAACATATGTGCGGGACTTGCGCTTTCTGAAATGGGGTCTAGGAATTGCTAGCTGGGACTTCCAGAGTAATGGGCTAGCCTGTCCAGTTCCTTCCACTGATGAACACAGCCAGGGCCCAGCAGCCTGCAAATACCAGTCAACTGGCATGGCTCTCCAGAGATCCCCACTCCTTCCGGTCCCAGCTCTGCACACAGAACTCCTTTGCTAATTTGAGAGAGGTGCATGCCAACTGAAGTGTTCGTTTAATGAAAAGCAGCTTGCTTGGCTCAAGGCAAAGGCTTGGGGTATCACAACGTGGGTCTGAGCTTCCCGGATGCAATGCACAGAGCTTTGAGGGGAACCCGCTGCCCCAGACCTGAAACAGGGGGTCCTACAGATCATGACACATTTTTCTAGGTATGTTTTTTTTTTCTTCATCTACAAAGAAGTAGAAGCAGAGGGGGAAGAATATGAAACCAAAAAGCCTTATTATTACCTGCACAAGAAGGCCATTGAGGCTGGCTGAAGTCAGTGCAAGGCTTTGAAGATTAATGGGCCCATATAAATGTTGGTGTGTTATGAGCTTTCTCCTTGACATTAAACAGAGCACACAAGACTCACATATAAAACGCAGCGAGGAGCCCGGGTTGTAATTAACGCCATAAAGGTCTCTTTATCAGATTCCATCCAGGCGTCACAGAGGGTGGTGAAGAGCCAGACAAGCACTGTTTGTTCTGGATAGGAAAGGGGTCTGTGCGTTGATGTGGTCCTCAGAAATGTCACTGCTTGCCAAGTTAAAAGTCAGAGTGATGGGAAGGGGCACTTTCAAGTGCGGGGAGCCACTTCCAGTCAACTTGGAGGGTCAGTCCCTGGAGGACCATAAGGAACAAATCATACACACACACACACACACACACACCGCACTGTGCTCCTCTCTGCTTTAATGGGGAAGACTGGAGATGGCCTTGTGACTTCAGCACTTCAAAAGTCCCAGGATGTGGGTTTGGGAGTGCAGCTCAGTTGGTGAAGAGATTGCTTAGCATACATAAATCCCTGGTTCAATTCCTAGTAATACACAACCAAAACTGGCAGCACATGCCTGTAGTCCCAGCATGTGGGAGGAAGAGGTTCAAGGTCATGCTTAGATATATAGCAAGTTGGAAGTCAGCCTAGACTATCTCAAAAATAAAAAACACACACAAAAGGTCCTCGGGTTCTAGAAAATGGCCTTCTCACAAAGCTAGTGTGCTCCATGTGGAGATACCTCAGGGTGTAGGAATACAGCTGGCAAGTGCTGGTGGGAAAAGAGCCCATGCTCATCTCAGCAAATCTTCCAGAAAAATAAAAATTACCCAAAGCAACAGGACATTCTGTGAGGCCCCAGTTACATATACTACTACCCAGCCCAGTGGGTTGCTGTGACCTGGTACTGACAGGCCTCAGAGTCCTCTCACACTCTGAGACTGTGGCCTGTACTAGGTGCTCTGTGAGGGAAGCTGGGGTCAGAGCTGATTACATTGTAGCAACAGGACAAACACCCTGCACCTCAGCTGCTCTGAGGCATGAATTGTGTCCCTCAAAATCCACAAATTGTAGTGCAAAGAAATAAAACTTGCATTGAAGACAGAGTCATTATAGAGACAGTGATGTTAAACACTCCTCTTTGCAGTTGATACTGATGCAGAGCTAGCTGAACAGAGCTTCAAGAATAGGCAACTATGAAGCACTCAGCCCTAAACGAGACACCTAAATCAAATCATTCCCCTCCCCACATGGCTCAGCAAACATCACAAGAGGTGGGTAAGGAGACTGCGTGAGCCCAAGGGAAGACTGGGGTGAACCGGTGTCTTCTAAACATGACACGGTGGTGGCTGCACTTGTGAATGCATGCAAGATGTGTCTGCCTGCACACAACCAAGCCAATCAACCTCTCGGCATAGATGGCAGAAAGGCATGTAAAACCACATCCCTGGCTTCGAGTAGTCATGGCTGTTAGAGGGGGGCAAGCCAGTCTTCTTTAGGGAGTGGACCTGGCTGGTTGTCCATGCCCCAGGGAGTGGAACACCTGAGTGTCCCGGCACAGCTCTGGGTTCAACTGGTTAAAAAAAAAAAAGATCATAAGGGAAACACACTGGGGGACAGGGTTTGGGATGGTCTGAAAGGAAATGAGGATTTGATACAGTTAAAATACCTTGTATATATATATGAAATTCTCAAAGAACAAACTTTTAAAATGAGTCCCTTAAGCTAGATGCTGGTCCACTCTGGTTGATGATCATGAGAAAAGAAATGTGGACACAAAGACCCCAGAAGAAAAGCCATATGAAAATACACTGAGATTAGCAGGAAGGTGGCAGTGCACACCTTTAATTCCAGCACTCAGAGGCAGAGATAGGAGGATCTCTGGGTTTGAGACCAGCCTGGTCCATAGAGTGAGTTCCAGGACAGCCAGGGCTACACTGAGAAACCCTGTCTTGAGAAGGAGAGGTGGGGAAGAAGGAAGGAGAGGGGAGAAGGGAAGGCAGAAGAGAGGACAGGGTGGGAAGGTGAAGGAAAGGGAGGGAAGGGGAGTGGAGGGAAAGAAAGGGAAGGGAAGGGGAGGAGAAGGGAAGGGGAGGGGAGGGGAAGGGGAGGGGAGGGGAAGGGAAGGGAGGAGAGGGGAAGGAGAGGAAGGGGAGGGGAGGGGAAGGGAAGGGAGGGAAAGGGAGGGAAGGGGAGGTGAGGGGAAGGGAGGGAAGGAGAGGGGAAGGGAGGGAAGGGGAGGGGAGGGGAGGGAGAAAATACTGAGGTGACTGTCCACAAGATGGAAGGAGCACTCCCCCCTCTGGAACCAAAACTTCTAGGCCAACAGAACCTAAAGTTGTGGGGACAGGAAACAAAAATTTTCCTAGAGGGTCACTAGGAGTGATAGTGAATGGAACTATTCCCTTTTCCACCCCTTGATTCCTGGACCCATGGATCATGGCTATAGGAGAAACTGTACCATACATCGGATGCTGATTCAAATCATATACTGCCTTCTGAAAAACTTTGCCCCAGCCCTCCATCTTGTTGTCACCTAATTGGTGTGTAACTGTGTCTTCAAAAGTCCATTCCATCTTTCTATCAGACCAGCTGCTTCAGGATGATGGGGAATATGGTAAGACCAGTGAATTCCATAATCATGGGCCCAGTGTAGCACTTCTCTGGCTGTGAAATGAGTTCCTTGGTCAGAAGCAATACTGTGTGGAATACCATGATGATAGATAAGGCAATCTGTGAGTACACGAATGGTGGTTTTGGCAGAAACATTAAGTACAGGAAAGGCAAATCCATAACCAGAATAAGTATCTACTCCAGTAAGAGCAAACTGTTGTCCTTTCCACGTGGGAAATGGTCCAATGTAGTCAACCTGCCACCAGGTTGCTGGCTGGTCACCTCAAGGAATAGTGCCATATCTGGGGCTCCATTGGTTTCTGTTGTTGGCAGATCTGGCATTCAGCAGCAGCTGTAGCCAAGTTAGCCTTAGTGAGTGGAAGTCTGTGTTGCTGAGCCCTAGCATAACCTCTGTCTCGGTCACCATGGCCACTTTGTTCATGTGCCCATTGGACCCTGACAGCTGGTACCGAGGCTGACTGTCCACAGAATGGGTCATCTTAGCCACTTGATTACTGAACTCCTCCTCAGCTGAAGTCACCTTTTGGTGAGCATTTACATGGGACACAAATATCTTCACATCCTTTGCCCATTTGGAGAGATCCATCCACATACTTCTTCCCCAGAGAAGTCTTTCTCACTAATTTTCCAATCATGATCTTTCCACATCCCTGACCATCCAGCCAATCCATTGGCTTCAGCCCATGAGTCAGTGAACAATGTACATCTGGCCATTTCTTCTTCCAAACAAACTGTAATACCATGTGTACTGCCCGAAGTTCTGCCCACTGTGAAGATTTTCTTTCGCCTGTATCTTTCAGGGTGGTCCCAGAAAGGGCTTGTAATGCTGCAGCTGTTCACTTCTGGGTGGTGCCTGCATATCGTGCAGAGCGGTCAATAAACCAGGCCCTAGTCTTCTCTTCTTCAGTCAGCTGGTCATAGGGAACACCCCATGAGGCTATGGGCGCATGCATGGCAGCAGATGGCATTGTAACAAGAGTAGAAACCATAGGCATCTGAGCAACTTCTTCATGTCACTTGCTTGTGCCTTCATGACCTGCTCTGGCCCGATCACGTATATACCACTTCCATTTGATAATAGACCGCTGCTGTGCATGTCCTACTTTATGATTCGGAGGGTCTCATGATGGGAAGTTCAGGTCGCTAGTAACTTGGTGTCCTGTTGTCAAACATTCAGCTTCCACTAAGGCCCAAGAGCTACTAGGGAGAAATGAAACATGGCCAGGGCTGACCTTAGACTTCTGAACTGCAGAAGTATTTTGAGAAAATCCACTTCTGTTGAGGCCCCAGGCTAGGTGCTTGGCTATAACCACCTAAGCAAACAGACTCTGTTACCATTAGACTGTCAGAACCCACTTGACTTTCCAGCCTGGACTCCAAGGCAGCACCGCAAGTTCAGTGTTCTCACTGAGGTAACCTCTCCTTCAAGAATCCCTCCCTAACTATTACCCTTCCTCTGCCCTAGCCTGCAGCTCATAGAAAAGATGAAAAGGTCCTGCACAGCCTAAACCCACGGGGTCTGAAACAGTTAGAAGGAAAATGGTGTGGACAGTCTCCCAACAAAGAGATAGAAATGTCATCAGGTTCAGCCATCCTGAGTCTGGGTAGAGACACCTGCCCTGTCCTTGTCTTCTGACACTGCTCATAACAGTCAGATGTGGACTCATCACTAGCTGGTGAGCAGCTGAAGAAACTGTGGCACATACAGTTAGTACTATTCAGCCTTGAAGAAGGAAGGGGTCAATCCTGCAGTCTGCAGGCTAGAGGACCCTATGTCAAATGAGAGAAGCCAGACACAGAGAACAAGTGTCCTGGATTCATATATATATGTATATGTATATATATATATATATATATATATATATATATATATATATATGCAAAACCTTATCTCATCTCTTAGATGTAGAGAGAGACTAGTTATTGGAAACCAGAAGTGGAAGCAGAGAAGTAGGTAAGGGAGCAGTGTGCACGCGTGAGGCCTAATGTCAAAGGTTCTATGGCACAGTAGGACAACAAGGGTGAACAGCAATTATACATGTGCTTCAATCATTAGTAGAGAGGATGCTGAATATTCCCAGCACGAAGAAATGACAGCTCAGATGGTAGACACGCTGGCGGACCCATTCCAACTCCATGTAATGCTACGTTTTTGTGTGTGTGTGTTTTCATTTATTCTGTCCACTTGTGAGGGGAGCAGGTGAGAGGGGAGGGGACCCTGCAGTGAGGCACACATGGAGGTCAGAGGACAATTGCAGTCTTCAGTTTGCTCCTTCCTCCATGTGGGTCCTAGGGATCAAACTCAGGTCACAGGGTTCACAGGGCCATCTGACTGGAGCTGCACACATGCGTTTTAACAGCATGCCATGTCCGTGAATACGCACAAGGGTTATGTGTCAATTAAAGTTCAAAAAAATCTGCATAGTTCTGCAGAAGGAAAACATCATGTTTCTGGGGTGTCCTTGGTTGCAATAAGCAGCCCGGAGACAGAGGAAATTCATTCCAGAGACTGACACAGCTGTGGAGCCTCCAAACAAAAGGAGGAAGAAGCCAAGATTGGGGCTGGGAGACTCAGATAACAGTAAAGGAAACAATGGTCTCCAAGCTGCGCCTGAACAAGCTTCTTTTCCTGTCCCTGAATTTGTAAAGACCTCAGGCTGGATCACCTCTCAGGGGCCCAAGTCTTAGACTTCTAGCCACATGTATTTTCATATAAATAAACACTTGGGTTTTGTTTTGCTTTTAGTTAAGTTATATCAAAAGGATTTTCTGTTGTTCTGGAATGTTAAGGCAATTTAACTGTATGGTCATGTCCACACAGGGCTGTCTATTCTGTGAGAGGATCCTCTCATCTGTTGTTGAACTATGACTATGTGGTCACAGGCATCAGATATTTTGTATGTGTGTATGTGTTTGGTATATGTGTGCATATGTATGTATGTGTGTCTGTTTGTGTTGCTGTATGTGTGCATGTGTTTGTATGTGTATGTTTGTGTTGCTGTATGTGTGCATGTGTATGTGTGTATATGTCTGTGTTTCTGTGAATACATATGCATGTATATGTGTGTATGTTTGTGTTGCTGTATGTGTGCTTGGAGACCATATGTGTGTGTATGTGTCTGCGTTGCTTTATGTGTACATGTGTATATGTCTATATGTCTGAGTTTCTGTGAATACATATGCATGTATATATGTATATGTGTGTATATATCTGTGTTGTTTTTTGTGTGTGTGTACATGTATATGTATATGTGTGAATTGCTATGGGTGCATGTGTATATGTGTGTGTCTGTATTGCTGCATATGTGCTTGTGTATGTGTATATTATATGTTTGTGTTGCTGTATATATGCATGTGTATGTGTATCTCTGTGTGTCTGTGTTGCTGTATGTGTGCATGTGTATGTGTATCTCTGTGTTGCTGTATGTGTGCATGTGTATGTGTATATGTGTGTGTCTGTGTTGCTGTATGTGTGCATGTGTATGTGTGTTTCTGTGTGTCTGTTTTGCTGTATGTGTGCATGTGTATGTCTGTGTTGTTGTGAGCATGTATGCATGTGTATATGAATGTGTCTGTTACTGTGAGGACATGTGCACATGGAGGCCAGAGATTAGGCTCAGAAGTTGTTTGTCAAGATGTCCTTTTGCCTTGGGTTTTGGTCATCAGGTTCAAAGCAGGTATTTTGTTTGGGGAGATGAAGTCTGGAACTTGCCAACTAGGCTAGGCTGAGTTGCCAACCAGCCTGATATCTGCCTGTTCCCACCCCAACATCTCTGGAATTACAAGCATGAACCACCATACTCAGTTTTTATCGCCTAGGTTCTGGGAATCCAATTCAGGTTCAAATGCATGCATGCCAAGTATTTTATTAACTGAACCATCTACTTAGCCCTCCAATATTTTTAAAAGGATGGGTGGATGGATGGATGGATGGATGGATGGATGGATGAATGGATGGATGGATGGATAAATGGTTGGGTGGGTGGGTGGATGGATGGATTTTGGGTGGATGGTTGGGTGGGTGAATGGGTAGGTAGATGGATGGGTGGGTAGATGGGTGGGGGGACAGACAATCAGCCAAGGTGGCTGTCAAAGAGACAAGGCTGGCTGTGCAAAAGTCTTTTCCACTGGGGAAAATGGAGAAACCATATGTCACTAAGACCAGGGTGGAATCATATAATCTCCCCGCAGTGTGCAGGGAAAGGGGCAGTGATACACGTTAGAAGATTCCAGAACAAACCGGAAGAAAAAGGGGGTTTAGTGAGTGGGGTGGGGTGGAGACAGACAGTACCACACAGAAGCCAGAAAAGAAGAAAAGAAATAAGGGGTTTTACTGGAACATCCTGAAATCCAGGCCCTGTAGGAGACAGGCGCTGGCTGGGGCTCAGCCTGGTAAGCCTGGGATGCCCAGCAGGGGCTCAAGGCTTTCCTAGATGGGCTGGGACGATGGGATCATCTGGGACCAGTTCCTTCCTCTTCTGGCTGCCCCTGGGGTATGTGCTGAACATGGATGGAAGTCCTATGGTTTTTGCATCACATGAGTCCAGGCCTCTAGTTCTCAAGTGGGGAACTAGAAAAGCTTCTGGGTTAGAACGAGGGTTGTAGTCCCCTCCCCCAAACCTCATTCCCTCCTCCTGCTCCCACAACGTGGCTGTGCCTATGTCCTCGGCCTTAGCATCCTGTGTGTGAGGTGAAGGGATGTGTCTGGACTGCCGGCTTGTACCCTGCACTGTTTGTGTTAATCTTATCTATCCGCTGTCCCAGGTAAGGGACACAACACAGAGAATGAAAGCCTGCCTGTAAGCCGGCTCTAACTAGTTTGTGGCTTTGCCCGAGTCACCTCACTTTCCTGGGCTTCAATTTTGTGTGACATGAGGTTCATGGTGCAGGAGTTTTGGCTTGCTTGTTATTTTCAATCTCAGAGGTGTCTGGGAGGATAAGGGCTTGCCAAGTGATGTCAGCTCTAGGGACAGCCTTGACATCACACAAGAGTAACAGCAGGCCTGTAGCCACCGTCTGACTGGTCGGAGAAACCCACTGCAGGGTGAAACACACGCAGGGATGTCCTAGGTTCACGGAGCTATGTGTGGCCTGGCACAGCTTACTGGGTTCCAGTGTGACCAGCCGAATCTCAGGACACAGAAGGGAGCAAGGCCTCAGTCGTCACTGAACTGTAGCTTCTTCCAGTGTCTGCCTCAGGAAGTCTGGATGAGGCCCAGAAGCTTGTGCTTGTGATGGGTGCCTGGGGAGGCTGACACGGCTGGGCAGACTAAGGGTTAGAGCCCAGCGCTGTCCTCCTCTAAGTTTGAATGAGGCTAGAGTCAGACTTAAAGGGTGAAGATGATGGGTGTGTTCTTACTTCTAAAACCCTAAATTAGACGGTTGTGCATGTGTGCATACGTGTGGAGGGCAGAGATCATCTGGGATGTCGATCCTTGGCTCATCCACCTCAGTTCTTTAAAACTAGGGACCTGGGTTTGTGATTAGACTAGGCTAGCCAGTTGGCCAGAGAACCCCAGGGGTCTGCTTATCTCCAGTCTTTCATACTGCAATCATGAACAGCTCCACCATGCCCAGTTTTTTGCACGGGTGCTAAGGACCAAACACAGGTTCTTATGCTTGATCGTCAAGCACATAACTGAGGTGTCACCCCCACACCAAGGTCATGCTTATTATGTAAAACTATGCATCTGGAAGTAGAATAATTTTCATAGTTACGCCACTGCTGAAGTGAAATTATAAAAAATGATAACAGCTCCCCCTTACCAGAAAATAACCAGCTATAGAAGCACAGCCCAACTAAGAAACATTAATATGCAGATGCTCCTTAATTTCATATTTTAGACCCTGAGGGGTTGTGAGGAAGTCATTCTATGATGGGGTGCCAAGCACTCAGGGTACCCCACACCAGGCTCTCAGTGGTTGTCTTCTGCTACAGGGAACATCAGAGTACTCACAGGGAGTGGACTGGCAGGCCTCTCTGGGGCAGGGGAAGGTGGGAGCAAGACGGGATGGGGTGGGAGGCTTGGGTAAGCCTTCCTTTCAGTCTATTCTGTTGGCCAGGACCTAAATTTAGTGCCAGCTAAATAAAGGAATATTTCCAGGGCAAAGGGAGGTGACAGGGAGAGAGTACAGCTTGCCTTGGCGCAGAATTATTCTTTGGGTGTCATTCTACGGAGAGATCCCTGGAGTCTTGGGGGGCAGGGTGTGGCTGGAAGGAGAAAGGAAGCAAAACTCATGGTCAGGGGTGTGAGTTGGAGAGAGGGGGCTGCTGTTTGACTAAGGGATCAGAGAAGGGGGGCTTCTGTACCTCTCACTCTGCAAGTGCAGAGCGAGGCTGTGGACTCTTTCCAGGCACCTGCTGCCCTCTCTGTGGGCGGGGCTTCCTGCCCGGTGTCTCTTATCTACCCTCATGCCATTTCCTGCCTAAGGCAGGGCTCTGAGGAAGCGTTGCGAATAAGGGCCAGCTGGCAAGCACCGCTGGTGCATGGCTAAGAAGAGCTTTTTTGCCATATTGCCCACAATCTGTATCAACTCCCCTCCATGTTCCCAGTGGCCAGTGGCCTTGCTCCATGTATCCAAAGCTAGAGGCCCAGCCAGGATTCCCTACTCCCCACCCAAGACTTCCTGGGCCTCTGCAGTATCACGTGACTCTAGGAGAAGTAGCTGCTAGTTAGTCTTCAAGAAGGGAATCCTTCTGGGTTGGGGAAGTGTGATCTGGGGATTACAGGGATGTGTCTCTAGTAGCTGTCCTCTCAGTATAGACAAAATCAGACATGATGTGTCCCATGCCACCCTGGCCTACCCCTAGTTCATAGCTTCTGGGTAGTGTGTTACATTTATATGAATAGAAATGCACTCAGGTTATCTGTGGCAAACTACTGCGAGACTCCTGTGGCTGTGGAAGATGGTGATCTCTTTCTGTATGAATGGAGGAATCTTAGCTCTTGGTCTAGGGAGAGATGGAGGTTTTCATGGAAAGGAAGGAAAGGAAGAGGTATGGGAAGGCAGGCCCAGCCCCTCAAGCCTTCCTGACAGGTGGTCAGTGGCCTCTTCTTGGGTTATGGAGGCTGCTTGGTCCTTTGAGATGTGTATTAATGTACTTGTTTTAGGGTTACGTGTTCAGGGGAGATGGGCATACAAAGTTTCTACATGGGTTTAATAATATGCACTCAAATTCCTCTGACCGTGACCCTAACTGGAAGATGGTATCATGTTGAATTAGGGTGGTACCTAATTCAGTTAAATGACTGATGACCTTAGGAAAACAGAATACAGGAGAAGCCATGTAGGGGGGGGATTCAGAGGGCAAGGCTGTGTGGCTGCAAGTCAGCATCCCAGAGGTGACCAGAAGATGTGAGGGGCAGGAAGAGTTTCATTGCCCTATGCACGCACGTCCTGATTCTAGACTCCCTTCCTCCACAGGAAGGAGGGAATGGATATTTTTTGTTTTTGTTTTTGTTTGTAGGTTAAGGACAGCAGACACATTATATGGATTGTAGTGGCCCTAGGAAATGAATCCAACGGGAAGCCCTTTCTTCAGGCACCGTCAGAAAGCACAGGAGATGTGTTCTTAGCATCTGGTAGGGAAGCAGCCCCAGGCGCCCAGCCTTCCCGTTATCTTCCTCCATGCTGGCTTCCGCTGTGGGTCCAGGGCAGCTGTAGGCAAGGCCTCTTTAGGACAGGATCATAAGAGGAAACCTAGCAGGAGCTTATGTTCCAAGCCAGATAGGAATCTTGGCTGTGGTGAAGAGCCTTTTCCTTTGCGCTCAGCCTGTGTTCCAGCGATAAGGGAGAGGGGAGGAGCAGAGAGCTGGCTCCAGCAGAGAGGAAGCCATGGGAAGTCCTAGAGGATCAGGGCTCCCGCTGACGACCCAGGTTTTGCAAGGGCAGCTGGAGTCAGAGACCTGCATTGCTGTACCTGATCCCAAGTGACTCAAGCAGGACACACCTCCCCCCTGCCTTAGTTTCCTCAGTTGAGGCAATGCCAAACAGCTGATACACAGACTAAATGTGTGTCCTTCACCAGGTCACGGGAGGCTCTGGTATATGGAATTGTGGGAAGAACACAGCCTCACATGGGATGAGAGTCACCAAAGCACTCAGTGAGAATATGGTTGTCTTGGTAACGAATGCTGCTGTTTGGGCAATCCCTCTAGCCGATTGTTGATTGTTGAAACTGTGGTTGTTGATGGTTGAGTTTGTGGTATTTTATTGTTGATGTCCTTGGTTGGTTCTACACTCTCCAGGGATTGTTCACATTAGACTCCTGTCACTGTGACAAGAACCTGAAAGAAAAAATGTGAAAGTAGGAAGAACTCTGGTCCCACAGGTTCTGCCCACGGTTCCCTCACACACTGAGATGGGCTGGCAGTGACCAGGACATTGTGGTGGCAGGAATATGTCGTGGGACTGAGGGTGAGGATCCCCATGTGGTGGTTAGCAAGCAGGGAGAAGAGGACAACAGGCAGCTATGCCTCTCACATCTTCAATAATCCACCTCTTCTAGGTAGTCCTCCCAAACTTTCATACCTCCCCAAATTATGCCACCAGCCAGAGGCTGAGCTCCGAACTCCAACAGCCAGAGGCTAAGCTCCCAAGGCACAATGCAATGCAGAATGCTCCATATTTAGACTATGACAAGAGGGTCAGTTTCTACTATGGATCCATCAGGCTGCCCACACCTCCTCCCTGAATCCTAACTGTGGCACCACACGCTTCTCTGGGTTGAAGACGGAAGACAAACCATGTGACCAGCTATGTGAATCACACCAGCCTTGAATCCCAACTTGAAGGTGCCAAGTGTTTCTTGGGCATGGGACTCTCAGGAAACTACTTCTTTCTAAAAGGAGTTCTGTTCCGTATCATGGAGGCAGGGCGTTGCACCTTGCCCTGCTTCCCGGCAACAGGCCCTTCCAGAACAAAACCATAAATGGAGAAGGGCTTCAGAGGCAGCACCAGGGTCACAGTTACGCCATTTACTAACTAACCTATTGTCTTTCCACGTTCCCTTGTTCAGGAATGGCCTTGGGACTTCTCAAACACCTGCCCCAGCACTTCAAGCAAACCACGTCTCTTTGTCTACTTGGGTGACGTCAGTGAACCTTGGATCCATTTCCTCGTACCACTTCCCCCTCCCATTCTCTCACAAGGGGCCTTCTGCTGTCCCTGAGTAAGGAAGGTTTTATTTTGGACCTGGTTGGTACTGCTTACCAAACTCAGACCAAAGGATGATTCCATCCATCTCTGTCCCTCTCTTGAATCCTGTTTTTCCTCCCAAACATGACAGCATTGTTAATGGGTTGTAAACAGATTTCTGAGCTGTATTTTTTGAGTGTTAGGATTTATCATAGCCTTGACCCTAAAAAAAAAAAAATCAAGAAATGAACCAGTGGTTAAAAGTTAGGGTTTCATGAATGTTAAATAAAGGAGGAGCCAAAGGTCTCTGCTTCTTTGGGAATGTTCTTTCTTAGAGGATACATATATGCACATATGTATAACAACAACAACAACAATTATAAAAGTCTAGCAACAGCAGCAATCACAATGAAAAAATGATAGATTAAAGAGTCTCATGTAGTTCAGGCTGATCTCAAACTTACTACATAGTTGAGGATAACCCTGAACTCCTGATCCTTCTGACCCACCTCCCAAGGTTGCAGGCCTGTACCCCTGTATGTGTGTGTATGGGAATTGAACCTGAGCCTTGAGTGGGCCGAGTGAGCAAGCACTCCACCCAACAGAGCCGTGTCCCCAGTGCAGAAGCTAGGGTTCACAGACCACGTCACTGGCTCTGTGATGGCCGGCTGGCTCCCATTTACCCTGGGTAAACGGTAAGAAAGTCAGTGGCTCCAGGTGGCGAAGCTACCTCGAGATAAGGCTGAGGCTGATGGAATATAATAAAGGCACTAGTGTGGTTGAGCACCTCCTATGTGCTAGGTACTGTGCCTAGGGAAAGTATCCCCTGACAAAACATGGTGGCACAGGCATCATGCACATTTGTAAGTGAGAAAAACAGGCAGATAGGAAAAGTAGCTGCCGGATACATGGTATGTTTTTCATCTGTCTGTCTGTATGTCTGTCTCCCCCAACTTTCAACATTAAGTTAGTTCCTTGTCACTTTCATACATGTACACGATGCCATCTGGTCACTCCCTGCCCCACTGTCTCTTATCTCTCTCTGCCCTATCAACATCACCTCAGTATCTGCATGACGTGACACCTTCCATTACTTCTGGCTTTATTACTTTCTGCATATCTAGTTTAACCAGGGCCATCTGTGTGACCACTGGATTGGGACTATCCATTGGGGCCTGGTGACATCATCAGTGTGTACACAGCTGAAGGCAATACCTCCATTTTCCTGAGTGTGTTAGTAGGAAATAGTGCAGCAGTGAGAAGTAGGGCTCCCTGTGCCCTCCTCCATCCATGATTGGCTGTTGATAAGCCTGTGTATTATAAAAAAATCAAATTTTCCTATTTATGTGTATGTGTGTGTATGCGTTTATATGTGTGTACATGTGTACATGTGTATACATGTGTGTATGTTTGTGTATATATGTGTGTGTATGTACATATGTGTATGTGTGTATATGTACATGTGTGTGTTTGTGTGTGTACATATGTGTGTGCACATGAGTGACACACGCATATCCATGCATGTGCAAGCCATAGGGCTTATATGGAGATAAGAGGACAGTTTATGGGAGTTGGTTCTCTCTCCACCACGTGGTTCCAGGAACTGAGCTTAGTTCATCAGTCTTGCTGTGAGCACTGTGGATTGGCTGAGCCATCTCACGAGTCCTGATTGACACATTCTTGTGATGGCTCATAGTTAAAGAGGCTGCACGCTACTCAGCAGATGACATTCGAAGCCCCCCTGTCTATATTCAGTCTAACCCTCTTTCTATTCCTTCTTCCATAATGTTCCCTGAACTTTTGAGGGCATGGTATGTTCTGTTTCGGACTGAGTGTCTACTGCCATTTATTCTCAATTTCTTGTGTAGACATGAGTCTCTGTACACTGAAGTTTAGTAGATTGTTTTCTGTGATTAAGAGTGAGAGAGGTTTTGTGTATGGATTACACACACACACACACACACACAGATAGACACAGAACACAGACATACACAGACACACACAGACACACACATACAGACACACACAGATAGACACAGACCACAGACACACACAGACACACACACATACACACACACAGAGATGTAATTTTGTGTGTTCTGTCCTGCTGCTGGGGTGTGGAAGATTTGCTGGGGAGGCAAACACGGAAGCGCTAGACTGCATTTACCTGACGCTGCCACCTTTGGGTACTGGGCTTTAGAGAAGTGCTGAGACACCGCTCAGAGGGTGGGAAAATGCAGTCTTAGATGTGGGAGGCCAAAGCTAGGGTTCCCTGATTCCAAGGCATCCAGTTGCCTCTGGGGTGCCACATAGAGGAGTTGGGAATGAAGTATTGGGGGTCCATGGGCCTGTGAAGAAGAGCCAGGACTGGGGGCTCCCAAACTCCTGCACATCCAGGCACCGCTGGGTCATAGAGTTGGAACGGAATTGGGGGTTAGTGGGCTAGGACAACGAGGAGCCTGGGGCAGGGGGATGAGAACTTCTGCTTAGCTCATCAGAGAAAGTCCTTAGCTTGGTGACAGTTGTCTGGAAGCACAGAGAGGCCGTCTTAGGCTTAGGCTGTAGCTCCATAGCCAAAGGCCTTCTCCATGCTTCCCATGGTGGTTCTTGATGAAGGAGACAGTACATGTTTATCCATACCATTTATTGACTGTTCATTGTGGATGCATACTAACTCCTCAGGGGAGACCCAAGATTGAATACCTTTTGCAGAGAGAAATGTCCAGGAAGGGAGGCTTATTGGCTAAACCCTCAGGGCCTCTAGATTCCTCATTAGCATGGAGAACTCTTTTTGGGCTACGTGAACACAGCTTGTATTTCCTATGTGGGAAGTGTGGCACGTGTTCCAGGCCAGGAATCTGGCAGAGTGCAGGGAGCCACTTACTGTCTCAGCTGGGTGCCCAGGTATCAGAAACTCTGAACCCACTCACTGTACCAAGTTTCCTGGCATAGTCTACTGTCCCCCACACAGACACCCACACAGACATACCACACACACACACACACCACAGAGATATACATACACAGATACACACACAGATACACACAGACACCCATACAGACATACACACAGAAACACACACAGACACACATACAGACATACACCCAGAGACAGATACATACACAGATACACACACACATGCACACATATGCATACTGCAGAGACACACACATGGACATACACATAGGCACATACAGACACACATATAGACATACACACAGACACACACACATAGGCATACACATAGAGAAACACAGACACACATATAGATTTACATACAGAGACATACACAGACATACACACATAGACACACTATGTGACACACAGACACACACACACATGTGCACACAGACACACAGAGATACACACAGACATACCACACAGACACATGCACACACAGACACACAGAGACACACATACATACATACAAATAACCACACACAGATATACACACACACAGATACACACACAGATATACACACATAGAGACACATAAAACAGACAGACAGACACACACACATTTAGAAGGTAGTTGATTGCTATGTCAGTTTAGCTAAGCAACAGAATCAAATCCTATCTACAGCCCCCACCGTGGACCTTTGAGTGGGTTTCCAGTAGTAGATATGGCTTCCTTCCTGTGGTTGGGCCCCAGACCCAAATACCTACAACAGGCAAGGCCATTTTAGCAGAAGTTTAAAAAAAATCTGACTAGAAAAGTCCAGGCCCAGACGCATTCACAGAATTCTATCAGACATTTAGAGAAAGATAACCAGTTCATCTTAAGCAAGCAAACAGACAGAACATGCCCAGACCCCGCAAAATCAGCCCCATTCTGACATCAGAAGTGGATAAAAACAGCAAGAACAACTACAGATGACAACAGACCAGTATCTATTCCTGTTGAACATAGATGTAGAAATGCTCAACAAAACACTTGCAAACTGAATAGGCATACATCCAAGAGATCATTCACAGTGGTTGAGTTGAGTTTATCTTAGAGCTACAGAGACAATTCAACATATGGAATCCATAAATGGAATATAATTTATATAAGTAGACTTTAAAGGGAAAAAAAATCACACAATCTCAATAGATGCAGGAAAGGCCTTTGACCAAATGTAACATTCTTTCAAGACTAAGAAGTCCTAGAGATGCTAAGGTCAGAAGCAACATACATTACCGTAGCAAAAGTCACATAAGACAACCCCATAGCCAATGTTATGCTAACCAGGGAAAAACTCAAAGCAGATACATTAAAATCAGGAACAAGGTCGGGGTGCATGCTCTCTCCATTCTAATCTCAGCCAGAGAAGTCAGAGAGGGAATAAAAGAACTGCAAGTGGAAATCAAGTCAGAAAACCCGTGGGCCAACGTGATGCTTGAGGTGAGACCCTAAAGGCTCAATGGAAAACTAGAAGAGTAGTCAGCACTTTCTGCGGAGTGGCAGGATCGAAAATTAACATAACAAATTTGCTATACACGAGGGACAGACAGTGGAGAAAGAGATCAGGGAGGTGGTTCTGCTTACAATAGCCTCAAAAGAGAAATAGAATACTGGAGTGAAACCTCCAAGGAGGCAAAGGGCCCCTAAACTGAAAACTTTAAAACTTTACTATAGCACCCCATCATCTCCCCACAGCTGAAGCTACACTGCCTGGGTGTATTGACAGACCCCTAAAATGCACACGGAGAAATGAGCATTTTCAAGAATGGTGTTGGGGGACTGGAGAGATGGCTCATCAGTTAAGAGCACTGACTGCTCTTCTGAAGATCCTGAGTTCAAATCCCAGAAACCACATGGTGGCTCACGACCATCTGTAATGAAATCTGATGCCTTCTTCTGGTGCATCTGAAGACACTGACAGTGTACTTACATATAATAAATAAATCTTAAAAAAAAAAAAAAAGAATGGTGTTGGGAAAACTGGATGTTTACATGTAGAATGAAGCTGGACCCTCATCTCCTACTTCTACTTTACTACAGCACCCTATTGTCTCCCACAGTTGAAGTTACACTGCCTGGGTGGAGGCCCCAGTGGTGAGGAATAGCGAATAGCAGCTGTACCCACCTGGGACATACCACTGCCCCATATGTCATGTGAGCTCTGACCTAAGCTAACCTACATAACCTTTGACCCTGAAGGACTTTATTTTAACACTTTGCAAGATAAGACATTTTCTTCTATATCCTAGCAGATGCTTAACCTGCTACTGGAAAGATTAGTCACCCAACGTATATGAACACCTGCGAGATTCTGCTCCCAAGATACCTGGATAATCTCTCTCCTGAGAAGGGAATCCTTGGCCCACGCTATCAACCATGAGCCTGGCCCAGGGCAACCATACCCAGTACCTGTGAAGAACATGGAGGTGGACCAACAATGTGCCACACAGTCTTGTCATGCTCCAAGGGAAACAACCCACCCATTTTATCTTATCACCCTCGCCTAATCATCAGAGTGTTTCTGTAGTTTATCACTCCTGTGTTTTCTTATCCCTGACCCAAGGGCCAAGGCAGTCAGCTGATGGTGCCTTTAGAACCTCAGTGTCCTCATATACCTGCCCCGGCTGGTTTGGGCTGGGTGTCAGAAGCTGAGTCAGTGATGAACTATGGAGATTCAGCATTGTGCCCGGCTGCTGGGTCACCAGCTGGGACCAGTATTCTTCTGGGCATACCTTATTTTTTCTGGCCTTGCTGCTTTGTGTGGCTTCCCATCCCCCTGGTCTCCAGGCAGCAGGAGAAAAGTGTGTGCTCTGGATCTCCCACAACTTACTCTCAGCCTTTGTTAGCTCTGCTTATCTTCAGGGAGTGGGTCAGTGTACAAGGGCTCCCCACCAAGAGGCAGCCTCAGAACTCCACCTAGAAGCAGCAAGAAGGGAGTCTTGGAATTTCCCTATCAAACGAAATAATTACAAGCCAGAGCCTCTTATTTGTTTATTTATTTGTGTGGTATTTTTGAGACAAGGTCTGGTGCTATATGCCTTGCTAGCCTGGCAATCACTCCACGGCCTAGGCTGGCTTCATGTCCTGACGGTGCTCACGTAAACTCTCTCAGGAGACTGTTTTCTTGTGAGGCCCAGCTTACTCTGACTCCTGCCTTATGGCTTCTTCCTCCCCATTCAGACCTTTCTTCTACAGTGTGTGAAGCTCAGAGCTCATGTGTTCAGCCTGGGATCACCTGGAGAATATCTAACACACCACTTCCAGGTCTCCAACTTAAGGTGAAGGTTCTTTGTCTTCTAAAGTAACACAGTTACAGGTCTCAGGGATTAGGATGTAGTCCTATTGGGGTGCTTTTTTCCCACTACCACAAATAAGATATACTACTGGTAGTTCATATACTTGCAATATGATGTAAAGTTAAGTGCATATGTCTATGAACAGGATGGGTAATGATTTAATACAGACTGGCCATTCTGAACTTTACATGCCTGGGAAGGCAGTTCCAGATGTGGAGAACTGGATGGGGGGTGACATGGGATTTAACTGTTGAAAGGTATACACTGAAATGATGATGAAGGATGGGCTAAGACTACATACAACACCCATTTATATATCTATCATCTGTCAATCACCTATATATCTATCATCAATCTCTTTTTCATTGATCTATATGTGTACCATCTAACTTTGAACTTTGTTATTTTGAGACAGGGCCTCACTATATAGCAAATGCTAGCCTAGGAACTATGACACCTGACCTGTCTCATGCTTGAGAGTATGGGATCACAGTCTGTGCTATTGCACCCTGACCTTGTCTGTTTTTCAAATGATACAATGTTACTCAAGATGCTAAGTATGGATGTGCATACCTGAAGTCCTAGAACCTAGGAGACAGAGGCTGGCTACTTAGTAAGACAAAGACAAAGCAATAACAACTGGTGTGTATCTCTTGGATGTATCTCCTTTCTGTTCCCCTGTGGCTGGACAGTTGAGTTGTTTATACCATTAGCTATTGTGAACAATGAACACAGGTGTGTAAATGCCTGTCAGAGCCTTTGCTTTCAGTTCCTTTATGGGTGGGCTTGCTGGTTATGTGGTAATTCCATGATTAACTTCTAGAGGGATGGCCAGGCTGCCTTGGAGTCTGATGCATTTCTCTGTATTTTCCCAGCATAGCAGGAATTCTGATGTCTTTAGATCCTCAACCAACCACACTAGCTATTTTCTGTTTGGTTTGATTATAGCCCTTCTGATGAGGGAGGAATACTATTGCCCTGCTGTTTTTATTTGAATTTTCATAATGATGGATGATCCTGATGGAACTTTTCAAAGTCTTACTGGTTTCTATAAGTTTTCCTTGGGGACAAGTCTCTTAAAGTCCTAAGCTTATTATTGGAGCA
This sequence comes from Apodemus sylvaticus, assembly GCF_947179515.1. Taxonomy (NCBI): domain Eukaryota; kingdom Metazoa; phylum Chordata; class Mammalia; order Rodentia; family Muridae; genus Apodemus; species Apodemus sylvaticus. The sequence continues at coordinate 2,258,481 of NC_067486.1, read as the reverse complement.
GGCCTCTGACTTGAGCATCAGTTAGAAGAAGGGCAGGTTAAACTATCACATCTAGACTTCCTCTAAGAATGCATTTTACTTTGAATATTTATTTTGTTTTATATTCACAAGAGTTTTTCCTGCTTGTATGTCCACATACCCTGTTCACGAATGCCTACAGAGTCCAGAAGAGAGTGATGGATCCCGTGGAGCTGGGATTTCAGATGGTTGTAGACCGCCATGTGGATGCTAGATTTTGAGGTAGGGTCCTGGAAGAGCAGCCAGTCAGTAACCTTGACACTGAGCCATCTCTCCTCCCCTGAGAGTGCTTTTGTTTGCACAGTGCTGTTTGAGGTGCAGCCAAGTGCTCCTGTAGCTGGCGGGTCAAGGCCATGAGTAAACAGGTGTTTCTGCAATGCAGGCAAGCAACAGTCTATCTCCGCTGTCTCCATGGGAACACGGGGCATTCGGTTTGTTGTTGCCTCCCAGGTACACCCACAGAGACTGGATTTGCTTAAGCCATGTTCCCTCACAAGTGAAACAAAAGCAAGATTTCTATCAGGCCTGAGAATGCTGACATCAACTGCTGTGGTTGCCAGGCCAGAGTGGCCAAGGCTCTGGCCTCTGAGAGGCTGAGGACAGAAGGAATCAGAGGAATAAGAAAAACTCTCTCAAAGCCCAGAGCACTTCAAGGAGGAAGGTTCGGTCCACACCAAGGGCTGCAGAGGTATGAACTTGATGAGAGGTTACAGAGATAGGGCAGCACGGACCTGGTCAGCTTACACACGTGGAACTGTGGCTGGCAGGATGCCTGTCAAAGCATAGACCACTCTTCAAGGAAATATGGGTGAATCAGAAAATATGATAACTGCCATATCATAGCCTATGTATGTCCAATGAGTCTGAGGCCTTGAAGCTCTTGGAGCATCCCATTTCTGTGTGCATGTGTGTGTCTGTATATGTCTGTGTGTCTATGTATGTGTCTATGTGTGTGTCTGTGTGTGTGTAAGAGAGAGGAGGAAGAGAGAGGGAGACAGACAATCAGGGTGGAAGAGAAATTGAAGATGACACCAAATGTCAGCCTCTGGTCTCCACATGCATATACATGTACCCATGTTTACACATGAACATGCACACCAGGCATGCACACAGGTACATACACACACATACACACACACACATACACACACACACATACACAGGGAGGGGGTGGTGGTGAGGTGTAAGACTCTGAAAATATGAAGAAGCCCTTTGGTTTGCTCATTCTTAGTTAAACCTATGCTGTGGGGACAGTCAGCTGTCTGATTTTCTGAATGCTTGAAATGATCCTAATTTTTCATCAATGTCTGACAGTAAACTCAATGAGTAATCCCTTCAGTAGACACAGAGGAGACTGACCGTATGGGACACGCTCTTGCCTGTCTTCCAATGTCCCTGAGTCCCAGTCTACAGCTAGATTAGTCAACCATCAGTTGCCCCAACTCACACAGATTTAACTTTCATCCCAATACAAACTCAGAGCTAGGAATGGACTCAAACCCCTCCTGCAACAGCTCCTTGCCCCTCGACACCACACAGAGCCATAGATCTGGGTAGGTCCCTAGATGCCCAGGGGACAAGACTGTTAGGAAGAAACCATATAACCAGCATGGCCCCTTCTTCAGGACTCTTGTATTTTTGATGCTTCTGCGAGGCAAGGATCTGAATGTTCCTGAAAAGAACATAAATGTTAGCATTTTGTCTAAGCTGTGCCCCACAGTTACCTGGCAATGGCAGGTGTGCCTGGCTTACTATAAAAAGGACAGCTCACCCACTCTGCTCTCTCTTGTTCTTGCCTCTCTGCCCTTGCTCTGTCCTTTCCTCCCTTCTCCCCTCTGTCCCCATTCCCTCTCCCCACCACCACCCCCTCTCTCCAGGTGCTCATGGCCGGCCTCTACTTCTCTACTCTCTCTCTTCCCCCACTCTCTCTCTGCCTCTACTACCCTCTCAACTCCCCTCCCCATCCCCTGAATAAACTATTCTACACTATATATACATCCTGTGGCTGGTCCCTCAGGGGGAAGGGATGCCTCAGCATGGGCCCGCTGAGGCACCCCCTTCCCCCACACCTCACCACCAAACATATTCCTCCTTTCCTTTTTATAAAACACAACACTCAAGTCTTCAGAATTCCTATACAGGACCAGAGCAGAAGACCTCCCTCAATCCTTCATGCGCAGTGACACTATGACCTGGATTTCCCAGGATCAAACCCACAGCAAACATACTGTCCCTTTACCTTTTATATAACTGTCCCTATAGGCCAAGCCAGAGCTGTTAAACCTGGCACTGGAAGACAGAAAGGGGATCGTGATCCCTCTGTACACAGACATTACTTCTATCCAAACCATAGCAGGTATTTGCAGTTTATTTGTCACATACCTGGGCCACCTCTTCCTCCTACCCTACAGGGCTGAAAGCCTGATTAATGACATCTAAAATTGTCCCAAGAGCATGAGGCAGAAACTCCTAAATGAACCAATCTCTCTTTGTCCTCTGCAAGGTTCAGATGAAAATCTTGGTGAACTATCTATTTATGCTAGATCAGAATCAGGAAGAGAAAGGAAAACAGGGAGATGGCAGAGGAAAGGTCCCTCCACCTTCCCTGTCCAGGTACCTCCCCTTCTGCCCACATGACCAGCTAGCAGTGATGATTGATTGATTGATTGATTGATTGGTGCAGCCCACTGGAGACTGACAACCCTCAGCTTGTCTTTGGACCCCAGGCTCCTGCTCATGTGTGCCGTGATGCAAACGGGTTCCCAGATAAGTTATTCACAGGGTGCTAATTATCCCCAAATGAACAAATTATAATAATTAAGCTCAGTTCCACAAAGCCCTTTGACTTAGGCAGCAATTCTTCACCGTGCACTGCAAGGCCTAAATATTAATTAAAGGCCACACCCACTGGCCACCTGAGTAGAGATGGGTCCTCCCAGTTCAGAGATGAGGGCGCGGCACAGCAAGTGCACACGTGTGTTCAGTGTCCTAAGACGGACCTGGCCAGTTTACCACAACTTCCGTAGACAGCTCAGCTCTCCAAGGGGATGGTGAGCAGCTACTGCAATCCACGTTTCCCAAGGCACGGGCAAAAGTCTACCATGGGACAAGAAAGACACAGACTGCCTACAGGGCGGTCTTTGTGGTGTGTGAAGGTGATTTCTGTGTCTGTCACCTCGGGTCTGTGCATCTAGAGGTCATTGACTTTCCAAGCATTATTAATTTCTGGAAGTATTCAAGAAGATCCTTGTTTTCCCCGTATTCTCTATCATTTCTAGATTTTTCTATAGACAATATTTAATTTATATGTATGTTAAAGATACATTTATGATAAAGGTATCTATAATTTTAAGAGTAAGTATTATTATCTGTCTTTCCTACCCCCCACTTTCCTTTGGCCTTTATCTGCCCAGTAGTGTGCTTGCTTTCCCACTCTCTGCTGAGTACCCAACTACCTGCTCTTGTTCCCAGTAAAGCGATAAAGTGACCTTGGGGTGTGGCTCTCCCTAGGACACCACCTGGCTGCAGTTCACCTGGAAAAGACTGATGATGTCACCATGAACTTTTGGTGTCGGGCTGAATCCAGCTCTCAGAGCAGTCAATGCAGGGCAGAGCTTGAGTGCTCAGAGCCACTGCCCATCAAGAAATGTGTAGTTTGTCTTGTGTGCAATATATGTGTCACATAGTTTGTACTCTACATGTGACATATGTCCTGTGTTCAATATGTATCCTATATGTAATAAATGTTGGGTATAGTCTATTTCCTGTGTGCAGTGTGTCCTGTGTGTGCAGTATGTCCAGTGTGTGCAGTGTACCCTGTGTGTGCAGTGTCTTGTGTATGCAGTATATCCTATATGTGCAGTGTGTGCAGTGTGTTCAGTGTGTCCAGTGTGTGCAGTATGCCCCGTGTGTGCAGTGTGCCCTGTGTGTGCAGTGTGCCCTGTGTGTGCAGTGTGCCTTGTGTGTGCAGTGTGCTCTGTGTGTATAGTGTGTCCAGTGTGTCCTATATGTGCAATGTACCCTGTGTGTGCAGTTTGTCCTATATATGCAGTGTGTCCTGTGTGTGCAGCATGTCTTATGTGTGTAGCATGTCCTGTCCTGTATGTGACATGTGTCCTGTATGTTCAGCATGTCCCATGTGTTCATCCTGTCCTGTTTGCATAGCATGTACTATCTGTGCAATGTATCTTGTGTGTGCAGTGTGCCCTGTGTGTGCAGTGTGCCCTGTGTGTGCAGTGTGCTCTGTGTGTGTAGTGTGTCCAGTGTGTCCTATATGTGCAATGTACCCTGTGTGTGCAGTTTGTCCTATATATGCAGTGTATCCTGTGTGTGCAGCATGTCTTATGTGTGTAGCATGTCCTGTATGTGACATGTGTCCTTTATGTTCAGCATGTCCCATGTGTTCATCCTGTCCTGTTTGCATAGCATGTACTATCTATGCAATGTATCTTGTGTGTGCAGTGTGTCCTGTATATGCAACATGTCCTGTATGTGACGTTTCCTATATGTGCAGCATGTCCTGTGTGTTCAGCCTGTCCTGTTTGCATAGCATGTACTGTGTGTGCAATGTGTCCTGTATGTACGATGTGTCCTGTGTGTGGTGTATGCCCTGTGTGTATAGTATGTTCTGTGTGTGCAATGTGTCCTATGTGCACTGTGTTCTGTGTACAGAGTGTCCTATGTGCAGTACAGATATATACATGAACATACAATGTCTTTATAGTGTGTATCCTGTATGTGGTGTATGCCTTGTATGACATACATGGTATGTATAATGTGTCCTATGTGAAGTGTGTCCTGTATGTGGCATATGTCTTATGTGCCCTGTACCCCATATGTAATATGTGCCCTGCATATGGTGAGTTGTGTGCTCAGTGTGTGTCCTGTATGCAGTACATACACACACACACATGCACATATAAGATTTTAGTATGTGGAATTCATGTCCTTCATCTCTTGCATGTCCTCTGTGACATGTGTGTGCCAAATACCTCCCTCTCAGCCCACCTGGCCATCTGGGGGCAGTGAGAGGGAAGGGGGAGCCCCAACATCAAAGGCATCGTCACATTGCCCTAGGGACATCCTGCCTTGATAGCTCGAGGTGTCACCCAGACTTTCCGCCCTGCAGGCACTTACCCACCCTCCCTCCTGCCTCCAGCTGCAGGCTGAGGGTTTGCACCTTCCTGCAAACTAGCCTCCTGCTCGCTCTGTAACCACACAGCAATAGAGCCAGCTGGACCTGGGGCCAAAGGAAGCCCCTCACAGACAATACGGAGGGCATTTTTTCCACCAACAAAACCCACTCATCACCCCAAAAGGAAAGGCACGCCCCCTTTGATCAACTTTGGGTCAGCCCACAGATGTTCAGGCCATTGTCAGTGAGCTGAACAGCCAGGCCTGCATGACACAACCCCTCCAAGTGCAGGCTGACTTTCAGCAGCCCTCTGGGGAATACAGCTAGGCTGGGTGTAGTGGGGGCCCATGAGGTGTATTGTCCAAGAGGATTTGCTTTGATTTGTTTTGAGCTTTTGCCTCCACAGGGAAATCCAGATGAGGCCAGTGTATCCTACAGATACAGAAGTCTCAGTCCCAACTTGTTCTAGTTCCTGGGCTTACAGAGCTGCCGCTTGGATTACAAAAAGCCTCATACAGAAGGCTTGACTTCAAGGCTGTCCTTAACTGTAGTGGGGAAAGCAGTTCTTCCAAGTTGTGCAAGGGAACTGGGAACTAAGAAGGGGTGTTCTGGGGAGAGTGGACTGATGGGAATAGAGCAAAGTGGTGACAGCCCCCATGAACCCACCCAGGGGAGGGGTTGTGATTCCTCAACAGCCTCCAGGAAGCCAAGTTCTCACAGGAACACCCCACCCTCAAAGCCAGGTGCTCAGGAAGTGAGTTACAAAGAGAGTAGTGGGGAGGGGAACAGGCCAGAGGCCACCTGCAGAGAGCTGATCAACAGGAAAGGAGCTAGGCCTGAGGACCTAGAAGGGATGCACCCCTAAGCTGCACCAGACCTACGCACAACACTGGCTAGGTCTCTTGCATTTCTCTTCCACTACCTCCTCATCTGAGGGGAGAAAATCCCTTCTGCACAACTGCAGTCCCTCGGAAGCCTCTCACATCTGGAGGGAAAGCAAAGGTGGCAGGGTGGCAGAGAGGAACCTGCCTGGCCCAGTGGCCATGGTGGCTACTATTCACCCACCCTAAGTGAAGCACAAGCTATAGCCTGAGCCTCCCGTGGGACACCCCAGACCCTGAGCTCCTCACTTCCTCCAAGTCTCCAAGATGGCTCTGATGGTCATTTATTCCACTCACCTGTCTCTCAACACAATAACCTCCCTGAGGACTTTCCCCAAACTCCCCTCAGCCCCCAGTGGGGTCCTGGGTGAGGGTCTGGATGTGCTTCACCACACAGACATGGAAGGACCGTGGACTTTCCAGAAGCCCACTCCCTAGGAAAGCACGCTGGTCCTGCTGGGCAGGAGGTTAGCTCTGATGCAGACTTGCTTATTTGGATCAGGCACACCCTCATGATGTATGCTTAATTTGACAGCATCTGCAAAGACCCTATTTCCAAAGTCCAGGTCACGGGTTCCAAGGGACAGAATTTGGCCTTATCTTTTGAGGGCACAGTTCTATACTAAACAGAATACTAACGCTGATTCCCAAAGACAGAAAACTCCACAGCACAAAAATGTTTCTAATAGATACATTATTACTCAAAATAGACATGTAAACCAGCTGAAAGTACCCCATGTGAAACTTTTCTATTAAACTATTAATCAGCCGTAATAAACAACAATAGCAGTTGGGGGTAGAGCCCAGTTGGTAGAGTGCATCCCTAGCTTGCAGGAGGCCTGAGCTTGATCCCCACTATCAGCAATTCCATAGTAATCTAAGCCCTTGGGAGGTAGAGTCAGGAAGAGCAGAAGCTCAGGGTCATCCTTGGCTACTTAGCAAATTTGAGGCCAGCCTGGGCTACATAATATGCTATTTTTAAACAAAGAGTACAGGGAAGCTATTGACAAGAAGACAAAAACTCTCCCAACAATGCTAAATGAGCAGCTGTGCAAGGATACACATCACAGAACAGTAAGGATGATGAACGTAGGTATTCCTTACGACACAGACACGAAAGGAGCCTGCACTTCGCTTTTAATGTACGTTTAAGTTAAAATGAAAGGGAATGGAGATTGTTTCTGCCTTCTCTGCCATTCGCTCGCTCTGAGATTTGGCATTATCAAGCAAACCTAAATTCATGGGTCATTGGGGGCTTGCAGGACTGACACAGCCCAAGAATAGGAGGGCCCCGGAGATGACCACGTGTCAGGAATGAACACTGGAGGGTACTGGTCGTCATTGTCCTTGAGGATATCTGAGGGAGATGAGGAAGAAGCCTGTCTAAAGCACACAAGCACGTCTAAAATGCACAGAATTGATGTGGGTTCAGGCAGTGCACATGGGTGCCATGACAGAAACTTCCAGAAGTTGTATTCAGCATTACCTGACTTCCTGAAATGGGCTCAACCTTATGCCTTCAGCTTCTCCAAGAACTCAAAGGAGTTGCTTGCCACTGGTACAGTCATTCTCGCTTGCTGTGTGGGGCAGCAGCTTCTGAGCTGCAAGGAATCAGAGACAACCAAGTCCATGCATATATATGCTGATAGACTCTCATGTGTATATATATATATTTGTGTACATATATGTAGTCAGCAGCCAATGTGTATATGTGTGTGCTATGTATGTTTTGTGGGGTGGGATGGGATGTGTGTGTAGTTTATGGGATAGATGTGTGTACACATATGTATATATGTGTATGCATAAATATATATGCATGTATATTATATATGTATGTATATGTGTGCATGTATACATTTACACATACACATGCACATATACGTATTCATACATACATTCAGCACGTGTATGTGTGATGTGTATATTTTGTGGGGTGGGATGTGTATATGGTATATGGGATATATGTGTGTATAAATATATATATTCGGGAGTGAGGAACCAGAAAAGGGGAAATCATTTGAAATCTAAATAAAAAATATATCGAATAAAATTAAAAAAATATATATGCAAGTATATTTTATATGTATATGTATGTATATGTGTGCATGCATACATATACATACACATACATATGTTCATCAGCCCATATATGTGTGGTATATTGGGGGGGTACATGTGTGCATGTGCATGTGTGTGTGATGGAAAGACAAAGCACATCAAGGCAAAGCACAGGGCTGGGCCATCTCTCTGGTAAGGTGACATTTTCTTCTTCACCAAATCTCAGGCCCCAGTGAGTCAGACCTAGAAGGGTTTTGCTGCCAGGAAGGCACCATCAGAGTGCTCTGTCTACACCAGACTCAGTTCCACTCTACTCCTGATGGGGGATAACTTTCGACTCGCCAACTCTATTTAGCACATGGCTCTGTGCAGTTTTCCCAGCAGGATACAAATAGCAGCTCCCCCAGGAGCCCTTCTTGGCAGAAGTGGCCATTCGTGCTCATTTCCTGGCTGGGCCCATTGTCATGCCTCTCTGAGGCCAAAGGCCACAACCCACAGAGGAAAGTTACGTCCACACCCCTATCCTAGTGCGTGCTGAACACCCTCACCTCTATAGACATCTACCCCACTCTTGCTGCAAAGAAAACATACCAGGTGGAAGCCCCAGGGACAGGGACATCCGATAGGGTTTACCTGCAATGACCCTCATGCAGCTCTTAAGTTCATACTCAGTGGTGACCCAGAAAGACCTACAGCAAGAAGGACACACATACACAAACCATACCCACATATACACGCATACCATACACACCAGACATACACATACATACCATATACACTATATACACACACCATACATACTATACACACCTATACACATGCATGTATACACACTTGCATGCACACACATACCATACCATACACACCCATGCACACATGAAATTGTGCATGTTCAAGCACACACACAATACATATACCATACACATATACCATACACACTATACATGCACAAATACACACATACCATACACATACACCATACACAGTACACATGCACAAACACACAAACAAGTGTACATGTTGAGCATACACACACACCATACACATGCACACATATGTATATACACACATGCAAACGCATATATGTGAGTACACACACATATCATACACACCACATACACAATACACATGCACATACACAGCATGCATGAGCAAGCACATATATACACACACCATACACATTACATTCACTCACATACTATATACACCATATACACTACACATACACATTAGAGTACACATGTGAGAATACACACACTATATATACTACACATGCACATACATACATACAAGCACACAGGTGCAAACACACACATATCATACCACTATACATATATACATACCATACACACCATACAGACACCATATATATACTACACACACACACCATACACACCCCATACACACTATACATGCACACACACATAAGCATGCATGTGCAAGCACACACACATACCATACATACTATACATGCAATACATACATACACACCATACGCACAATCATATATATATATTACACAGAAACCCTAAACTGCCTGCCTCTTCCATCACTCTTTTGTCAAAGTCTACCTCACCCCTCACCCCTGCCCAGAGACTTAGGCAGCCCCTTTTCTGCTCACTGTTGTTGTTGCTATTCTCACAGGGCTTAGAGGGTCTCTTGACTGGGTGAACTGGGAACCCCATTGATGAATGGATATATAATGTGACATTTCCCCCAGACAGTTACTTGGCCATGGGAAAAAATGAAGTAGGAATACAAGTACACAAACCTGAACAAAACATTCCAATCACAAAGCCTACATGTGACATGATGCCCCGATGTAGGGGAATGCCAGGGTGGGAGTGGGTGGGTGAGTGGGTGGGTGGGCAGGTTGGGGGAGCACCCTCATAGAGGCAGGGGGAGGGGCGATGGGATAAGGGGTTTCCAGAGGGGTGACCTGGAAAGGGGATAGATAACATTTGAAATGTAAATAAAGAAAATATCCAATAAAAGGAGGAAAAAAGACTTTGTTTATATGAAATACACATCATAGGCAGCCACAGAAACAGAGTTAGCTTGTGGATGGGGTGACCACTCACAGGTAAGGAATTTCTTCTCAGGAGCTGAGAATGTTCCAGAACTAGATAGTGGGGCTGATTGTCCATTGTTGCTATGCTAAGAACCACTGAATCATACTTGGGAGTTTGACTTCTTTGCCTTTCATCTGAGTTTTTTTAAGTCAGTGTTATATTAGGACATCATTTAGTTTGAAATCTGTCAGTCCCTGGCAATCCCCTCATTCCCAAGCCCTATTGTTCTCTACAAAGCCCTGCTGGGGTGGCCCCACCTCTGGGCCACCACCCATGGCTGTGTCTCTACAGCCACCACCACGCTGAATTCCTTCCAATACCGCCCCAGGACCTTGCCACATGCCAGGTCTTTGTGGGAAATGTCTTCTGTGGGGCTTCCCATGATTTCCTCTCTCTATTAGGCCTCATCTCAGATGTCACCTCCTTTCCCCTTCCCTGTGGCCACCACACTCCACTTATTCTCTTGGTTATCTAGTGTGCACCCCCCAGCATCCCAGAGTCACAGAACCATTGCAGAGGCTGGCAGGTGCGAAGGGCACCCTCCTGTCCTCAGCCTTCAATCCATATTCAAGCAGTAGTGTTCCTCATCAGAACCAGGCCCAGCAGAGAAATGGATCTACGGGTCACATGGGATCATTCCACAGCCACACACCTCAGAGGGAACAGAGCCATTCATGAGTGACCAGAGGCCACCACAGAGACAGACTGGCCTCCAGGTCCTCATCCCTAGAGAAAAGACCATGCCTTGTGTGTATGTGTGTGTGTGTGTGTGTGTGTGTGTGTGTGTGTGAGGGGGAATCTCTTGATTCGGTCAATGAAGAATACAGAAGCCAATTTCCGGGTAAAAGGACAAAGGTAGGACTTCTGGGTCCCAGAGGAGGAGGAGCAGATGCAGGGAGAGCGGAGGGACACTTTGGACCAGGTTTTGAAGGATGTGACAACCATGCAAGGTCATAGGGCTACCAGAGCTGGCAGCCTCTGCCACCGGTGGATGGCTGATATGGGCTAGCTAATAAGTGTAGTGCTAGACATTTCTGTCCTCAGTAATTGTATTATGTGGCAAGTTTTAAAATAATAAAGAGGAGGATGGAGAGATGGCTCAGTGGTTAAGAGCACTGACTGTTCTTCCAGAGGTCCTGAGTTCAATTCCCAGCAACCACATGGTGGCTCACAGCATCCATAGTGGGGATCCGATGCTATTTGAAGGCAGCTAGAGTGTACTCATATACATAAAATAAATAAATAAATCTTTAAAATAATAAAGCAGTCTAGCGGTTTTCTTCGGAGGAGCCAAGATGGGCAGGAGAAAGAGAGAAGGCGGGGCTTGACAAAGCAGAGGAAGAGGAAGTCCGCGGAGCGCTGGGCTGGCAGAAGATAGGTGATCTCCGAGCTAAGCTGGGTATGTGGCCCCGGCAAAGGAAGATGTCCGAGGGGAGGACACACACCCTGCTACAGGGACAGGACCAGCCTTTGTTTTCATTCTGGGTCAAGAATGTTGGCTAGGGCTTGGAACTGAGTTGGCTTACAGCAGTGTCAGCCCTGGGAGCTACAGTGTCAGTCCTTCCTCAACTCCAGCTCATTAGACAACATGGAAACGTCTTAGAAAAACGGGCATGCACACTGTAGGAGGGACAGGTTCCTCCTGGTAGGCTGGCATACTAAGAATAAACACCCAAATACCTACGGTGACAGTCACTCATCTTGTTACTGTAATAAAACGCCTGACGGTGGCAGCTTCAGGAAGGAAAGGGTTCTTGTAGCTCGGTTTGAGAGCAGCCCATTAGGAGGGGGAGGGCGTGGAGGAAGGAGCGTGAGGCGGCTGCTCACAGTGCCTCTGTCAGAAAGTCTTTTCCTAGGTGGCACCCATATTTAGAAACTTCCTACCTCGCATAGAAAATCCCTCCCAGACACACCCAGAGGTTTGTCTCCTAGATGATTCTAGATTATGTGAAGATGGCAATCTAATAAACTACACGCCTGCCATTCACTGAGCCAAAGCTGTGACACCTCCTTCCATGAAGGCCTCCCTATTAATGAGTGGCGCTTGTAGCAGCGCCTCCTACTGGCCTATGTGGGAAAGCACAGGGGTTTTTTTGGGTTTTGTTTGGTTTTGTTTGTTTGTTTGTTTGTTTTAACCCTAGGATCCTCAGTATGATCTATAGCAGTACATTTCTATCCCTGCCTACCCAGGGAACCACTGGGGCTCCTCCTTTGGATCCCTTTGAATTTTCTAGCCCCATTGCTACCACCCTGTTGGTCAGGTCCTCCAACACTCACTGCGCCCTCAGCCTGCACCAGAAGCTGCCCCCATGTAATCCCAAGAGGTCCCACAATCCACACACACGTGGTAGTGGTACATCCTTTCCTCACAAGTTCCTACAAGTGGGCTGCAGTTGCAAAACGCCCACCTTAACACCCTCCACTGTAGTGGGAGTTTTTGCTACACTGTTTTTGTTACACGGTTTTAGCTCCTGGCAGATCGCACACACACCCGCCCAGGAGCTATTTTTAAAATGCTTTGGTGACCTTGAAGGCTGGGTACCCCTAAACCTTCCCCTGCTACCCCAAGCCCAATAGGGAAGTGGCCACTTACCAGAAATCTCAGTGGCCATTGGCTTTCTTCCCATCTGCATCTGTCCTAGCCCGAGCGACTCTAAGTGTCCCGCCCTGGGCCCAGCCATTTGTCACTGTCAATCTTTATTGATTAATCAAAAACCAATTAAGGACAAGGACCCACAGATTCCCAATTGAATCAAAGCATTAGAACCAATCTCCAACACTCCACCTCTGACTTAGGAGGCTGGCTCCTGATATTATAATGGAAGGCTTCCCTTCCCTGGCAAACACGGGTAATCAAAGTTGGCTTTGATACACTATTATTACTCTTATAGGGAAGAGAGTTTAAATCCCTATTTGGAAAGAATTAAAACTCACTGAAAAGTTGAAAAAATAATGCAGTGTTTTTTTTTAAGAAAATACATTTTAAAAATGCCTGGACCTTGCAAATTTCAAAAATTGTTAGCCCAGTCCAGCCCAGCATAATGACACAATTTTAAATTTATTGGGTTTTATTTATGTACACACACACACACACAGACAGAGAGAGAGAGAGACACACACACACACACTGTAAACTTTTATAAAATTTTCCTGTGCCATTAGGAAGGCACAGGTGGTACCTTTTATACCTGAATATTTCAATAGAAATTTTCTAATACCTTACAAAGTACCTTATAGGTCCATAGTAAATATATCAAAATTTAGAAAACTTTGCAGGAATAAACTCTTGTGTGGCCTCTATGCAGACCATATTCCACACACATCTGTGAGTCCCGTGGATCCTCCGTCAGGGCTCCCCGCTCTCCTGGGATCTGGCTCAGAAGCAGGCATCCAATCTGGCTGCTTCTTTCTTGAGTCTCCTTCTATCTCTCCTAAAATAGCTCTCTGCTTCTCCTGCCTTTGGTGGTGTTTTGTGGAATGTGGAGGATTTCTTTTGGAAAAAAAATGTTCCTCCATCTGGCCTTGACTGATGTATCCTGCATAGAGTCATTCAGGGAGCCCAGCTGGATGCTTCAGAGAACGTTGTAACCTCCCTGGGCTGTCACAGCCAGAGACCTCCAGGCCCATCTGTCTTCAGCCCAGTCATACACTCTGACCATGCAGTAGCGGTCTTACCAGCTTGCTTGTTTCTCCCTGTCTGACAGTCACAAAATGAACAAGGTTTAAATATCCCAGTCTTTTCACACATATACACACACATATACACGCATATATACACATATATGTACACATACATATATGGACACATATACACATACACACGAATACATGCATATATCTATACATACATGCATATACATATACATACATGCATGCATACATAAACACATATACATGCATATGTATACATACACATACACATATGAATACACACACAAAAGTGCCCATCTCTTTTTTAAACTAATATCTACCATGATGGTTGAAATATAATGTTGCAACTGTAAAAATCCTTCCAGATGGAACCCCCATTGTATATTAGTTTATTTGTTGTTGTCCTGTGGGCACAGTCTAGATGTTGAGGATGTTCTTTTGGCTGTATGCTTACAAATAATTCAATGCCCTCGGGATGTTGAGCAGTGACTGCTTTACTCAACCTGCATTTTGGATACTGATATCTAGAGGAAGACACGGATGCCTTTGTCTTTATGAAAATCACTGAGTGTTTCTTAAAAAACAATGTTTAACTATCTGAAGGGACTGGGAAGAAGGTTCAGCTGGTAAACATCTTGCCGCACAAAGGTGTGGCATACATCCTGACTTCAATCACCAGAACCTACGTAAAATCACCAGGTATGGTAATACAGGCTTGTAATCCCAGCGTTGGAGAGGCAGGAACTCTGGCCAGTCAGTGAGGACAACATGGTGAGCTCCAGGCCAATGAACAATGTTGTCCCTAAAACAAGATGGACGACATCTATGGATGACACCTGTCGAATGGCACCCAGGCTTGATGCCAACCTCCATATGCATGCATGCACATATGCCCCTACATGAGCATACACACATGTGCATACACGTTTGCTTATATTCTAACTCAGAGACAGTGATTTTGTAAACCTAAGAAGCACTAAAGTTTTGACATAAAGATATGTCTTATAATCCTGAAACTTCATGAGAAAGATGGCCGGTCAGTGTCACCACGGAACAGTGTGAGTCGTGTGGAAAGAAGGTGAAGGGTGAGCCGGGAGGAAGCATGGGTCCTGTCAGTAGAGAGCAAAGGTGGATCCCACCAGCTCTGCCTATGCAGTCACCGGATGGTGAGCAGAAAGAAAGATGACAGAGTGGGGAGAGAGGGCCCAGGCCAGGCCACCTTCCAGATAAAGGGGGTGGAGATTGCAACACAGATCACGCATTGGTTGGAAGACCAGCCCCTGCGGTGACAGCAACCCTAACCAAGCAGAGTGTGCGACTTATGTCCCAGATGCCATCTCGACTATCTCCAACTCTTCCAAGCTTGAGAGAAACATAGAACGAGAGGTTGTGAAGCCCCGGTGGAAAGTCAAGTGGTGGGCAGCCTTAGACTGGAAGCCGGTGAGCTAACCTAGTGTGTGATCCTGATGGTGCCCTCCGAGGCTATAGAGCCGGTGCTGGACCCAGGGAGGCCTCCTCACAGGTGCAGTCACGCCTTCCCCTTCCACATGCCCAGACCAGAAGGCTTTGCATGCAACAAGCTCATTCTCGACTTACATTCTCACGATACAGCTCACCTGTGATCCAGAAATCATACTTTAAACAATATCTAGATGTTCTCTTTCAGAACACTATTCAAAAGGAATATGTAAATATAACCCCAAGTGAGTTAAAAAAAAAAAAAACTACAGCCAGAACAACCTACATTATCATATGTGTGTATTAGCTCTATTCGTATTTATCAAGTTTGGAAATACCTGACATGATTCTCAGTGGGTAAGTGGGTAAACCAAGGTGCATGTAGACAATGGGATACGGCATTTTTTTTTTTAAAGCACTATCAACATTGAGACGAGAAGGATGCTTCAGTGCACAGTGGGAGGAGAGAGCTAATCCAAAACCCTTCAGCAGGGTGAGATTCTAACCATGTGACATCCTGGAGTGTGAAGGTGGCCCAGTGCTCCAGATTATGGAATGGGAATAAAGGGAAAGGGGGTGACTAGGGAGACAGCAGAGTTTGAAGGCAGTGACATCATCCCACTCACTCTTAGAGCAAACTCCGGTGTCATCTGGGGGAGGCTACAGTCAGTAATAACGTGCAGATAAATCACCCTGACTACTTTAGAAATGCGCCAGATTCATGCAAGATGATTGGGGTAGAGAGGGTTTACCATTCCATTTTCTTTGATAAGAATTTTTTTTTAATTTTTTTATTCGATATAATTTATTTACATTTCAAATGATTTCCCCTTTTCTAGCCCCCCCACTCCCCGAAAGTCCCGTAAGCCCCCTTCTCTCCCCCTGTCCTCCCTCCCACCCCTTCCCACTTCCCCGTTCTGGTTTTGCCGAATACTGTTTCACTGAGTCTTTCCAGAACAAGGGGCCACTCCTCCTTTCTTCTTGTGCCTCATTCGATGTGTGGATTATGTTTTGGGTATTCCAGTTTTCTAGGTTAATAACCACTTATTAGTGAGTGCATACCATGATTCACCTTTTGAGTCTGGGTTACCTCACTTAGTATGATGTTCTCTAGCTCCATCCATTTGCCTAAGAATTTCATGAATTCATTGTTTCTAATGGCTGAATAGTACTCCATTGTGTAGATATACCACATTTTTTGCATCCACTCTTCTGTACAGAGTTAAACAAAGAATTCTCACCTGAAGAACTTCGGATGGCGGAGAAGCATCTTAAAAAATGCTCAACTTCATTAGTCATTAGGGAAATGCAAATCAAAACAACCCTAAGATTTCATCTTACACCAGTCAGAATGGCTAAGATTAAAAATTCAGGAGACAGCAGGTGTTGGAGAGGGTGTGGAGAAAGAGGAACACTCCTCCACTGCTGGTGGGGTTGCAAATTGGTACAACCACTCTGGAAATCAGTCTGGCGGTTCCTCCGAAAACTGGGCACCTCACTTCCAGAAGATCCTGCTATACCACTCCTGGGCATATACCCAGAAGACTCCCCACCATGTAATAAGGATACATGCTCTACTATGTTCATAGCAGCCCTATTTATAATTGCCAGATGCTGATAAGAATTTTTTTAATTTTTATTTATGTGTATGTGTGTGTGTGTGTGTGTCTGTGAGTGTATGTACACACATGCCTGTGTAGGCAGGAAGAGGACGTTAGATCCCCTGGAGCTGGAGCTACAGGCATTGGGGGGAATCCAACTGGAGTCTGGGGATCAAGCTCTCTAAACCACTGAGCCATCCCTCTAGGCTGTGGAATTCTACTTCTAATTCGATTGTTTTTTGAAACATTGCTATAAATAAAGCTATTCATTTCAATATCTTCATAGATTACAGTACCATAAAGCCCACCATATTTTTGAAACCTTGCTGTAAATAGAGCTATTCATTTCAATACACCCATATAGTACAGCACCGTAGACTCCACCCCCCGCAAAACCTGCCCCAATTATTCAGAGTTCATGCAACACTGCAGCCATTTTTTAAGAGAGCAAGATAAACATAGCCCTGTCACCTCCTGAATTCAGAGCCCACACATGGCTACGGAAAGGACACTGCTTTGGAAATCTAGACCGCAGTGGCCAGAGCTGGCACACGCAGAGGGTATCCATCTTCAATCGCACCCTGAGCAGTCCAGCAAAAATATTTAATAAGCAAAGCAAAATATGCTAAATTTCAGGAGGAGGAGAATGGTTGAAAGCTTGAGATAAACCCCAAATCCATGAGCTGAGTTGCTCCTGACCACCCCCAACAAAGTTCAAAGCCTGAGCCTGGCTAGTCCTCAGGCCACGTCCTTCCCTGTGCTTGGCTTCTGTCTGCCTGTGAGACACTTGAATATTGATCCATCTACAGCTAAAGCCAGAAGTGATCTTGTGAACAAAGCACTGTGCTTCCAAAACTGCCAACTACTTTCAGTTGAGTGAGTAGGGGCTTGCCAAATTAAGGTTCCCCAGGAATAATGGGCTCTCTCCCTAGGAACTCCACAGAGCACCATGCCGTTTCAGCTTCAGCGCGGACTCAACCACCTTCCTTATACACAGCCCTTCTACAAAACCACAGAATTTGAGCTTGCCAAGAGGGTCTCTCTTATGCAGGGCTGCCTTCCTGACTCCAAAGCCAAGAGCTCATTCTAGGAGATAAACAAGCTATCATTTGGGTGGTTTATGAAGCTGTGCCTCTCAGCACATACATAAACCGCCTTTCCAGAAGACGAGCCACAGGGAGCTCTGGAAACAAAATACCATTCAGGAGCAGCAGGCTTCTATTTGAAAGCACCTCCAACTTGGTAGGTTTAACTTATTTAAAAAGAGAAAAAAAATCTTATATAATTCTGGCCGCACCACCATGAGGTAAATTTGGGGCAGCTGTAGGACCTGATGCAAACTCTTCACTAATAAATATATCAAGTCTGTGAAAATGTTGTGTCGTGTCCTGCTGAGGGGTCCTGAGAGATGGAACTGCAGTAGCAGCCAGGATGCTGAGAGCTTGGCTTGCCTCTAGTGATTTAGCCTCAGTCAATCACCGGCTGGATTCTGAGGCTCAGCAGCTATACTTGAGAAAGCCGGAGTGTTTAAGAGACTCTTCAAGACCCGTGGCATTGATCAAACTAAGCTGTGTATGTTTTCACTGTGTGCTGCCTAAGAACGGGATGTGCTGTTTGCTTCACGTTTTGAAATGTGCCTCTTACCAGTCACCAACCCTATATTGGCTTTTTACGCATCTCCAAAGTCCATCCCCACACCTTGAGCGTGCATGGTTGTTCATTCCACAAGTCTGGTTCACCCGTGAATCCCACAAATCCAGATTCTACTTCCCCCGGTAATGCCAAGCTTAGCTTTTACGAGCGATGAGAATTTGAACTAGGTTCTCATGGTTGCACGCAAGCGCTTTATTTCCCTAGCCCCGCCTACATTTGTGTTGTATAAAAGTCTCCTGTGTCTCCACCCTCTTGGAGATTAATCTCCAGAGACACACAGACTGCTCAGGGGAAGCAAGCAGCCTCCTGCACTGGGGACATCGATGAGCCCTGGGGCCAGCTTCTCTCCCACATCGCATCCACCACACACGGAACCCTTCCAAAGAAAACAATCAGCCTTGCGCCCTCTGTCCAAAGGCTCTAAACACTTGGTTGCTTATGTTCCCTTTCTAAAACCTGCACCACAGCCAAAACCCTGGACAAAAGTCTGAGCCAAATGTGGAGGACTTGGGACCCCACCCATCTGCTTTCATCATCCCTGTGAGGTCATGTGATGACGTCTGTCAAAAGTAAAAGACCATTACTCCCCAAGAGCAGGACTGGTCTCTGATTCTGCCAGACCGGATGAGGGACCTTTTCATCTGGACTGAGTTTTCTGTGTACCATTTTTAGCTAGGTTTAACGTCTGAATGATAGTGAGTTGTGTGGGATCAAGAATTTTATAAGTCTGTGCCTGAGACCTTCCTGCCTGCGTTGCTCACAGCACGCCCACTTCCTGCCCATCCGATTCCACTCTAGAAAGTTTATATTCCTTGAATGTTGTATGAAATTATGCATACTATTATGCAAATACAAGCAAATTTGTACTCTCAACGCCCCTTTAGGACACTATAAACCCTACTTGGAGCTTTGGTTAACAGTCCCACTCTTTGAACGTCTGTGCTTAATGTACAGCAGAGGGACATCACACATACACACACACACACTAACTGTGCCCAGGTTGGATCCATTGCATGGACGCCCCCGTGATATACATTTTTGGGGACAGGGTCTCACTGTAGACCTGGCTTTGTCTGGCTTCAAACAGATGGTAATCCTGCCTCCAGTCTCCTGAATAGCTAGGATTACACGCGTGAGCTGTTTCACCCAGCTTCACCAGTGTTCTCTTAAAGAACAATTATGTGTTGCCAACAATCTTGCAATTACAGAATTACCCATCTCATTTTCAGAAGCTTCGAGTTCATTAGCACCTGACACAGCATTAGACGTGAGTTCAAGTCCCTGTCACCCATCTAGAAAGTCAGGTGCAGTCCCACATTTCCTGAAGTAGGGGGAACAAAGACAGGAGAATCCCTGGGAGCTCCCTGGCCAGTCTGCCTTCTTCACTGTCATGAGACCCTGTATAAAAACAAATAAGGGGAAGCTGGGCACGGCATGTACACTTGGGAGGAAGAAAAAGGTGCATCTCTGTGATAGCAAAGCCAGCCTGATCTACACCGTGAGTTCCAGACCAGCCTGACTGACGATGATGATGATGATGATGATGATGATGATGATGATAAATGAGAAATTGAGAAAAATACCCACTGCTAAGTTCTGGCCTCCATAAGCATGCACATACACACACACTTAAAATATTAAATATTAACTGGGAGAAATTGCACAAATAGCAAAGGTTTTGAAGTGCTTCATGGCAGGGAGGAGGGGTATACAGACCAGAATATTCCAAACCCAGAAAGGATGATGCAATATACTGGGCATTCCCTCCACGTTTCCTCCCTGCACAGTCTTCATGTATTTTCATTATTGGCATCTCGTTCTCTACTCTGACTAATTTTCTTCCTGACTGACCACGTTTTTCTTTTTCTATACATGAGTTGTATGCTTTTCATCTATCAAATACACCTCCTTACTCCCCCCTTTAACTCCTCTTGGGTCATCTCACACATACATATCCCCTTCATCTCCTTCCCACTTCCATGTCCTATATAAATAGATGATAGGTGGGTGATGATAGATCATATATGGATAGATAGATAATAGATATAGATGATAGTTTGATAGATGGATAGATTGATAGATTAATTGACAGATGATAGATTGATAGATAATAGATACATTGATAGATGATAGGTAGGTAGATAGATGATAGATTGATTGATAGATGGGTAGATAGATGGTAATAACTTGATTGATAGATGATAGGTAGCTAGATGATTGATAGACAAATACTAGATAGATGATAGATAGATACATTGATAGATGGATAGATAATGATTTATTGATGATTGATGATGGTAGATTTATTGATAGATGATAATAGATGATCAATAGACAAATGATAAATAATAGATGATAAATAAGATGATAGATAGGTGATAAATTATAAATTAAAGAGAGCGAGAGATAGACCTACTAAGTTCAGTTAATAGTCCCCTTGGTTAGCCAGGTGGTGGTGGTGCACGCCTGTAATCCCAGCACTCTGGGAGGCAGAAGCAGGCGGATTTCTGAGTTTGAGGCCAGCCTGGTCTACAGAATGAGTTCCAGGACAGCCAGGGCTACACAGAGAAATCCTGTCCCGAAAAAACAACAACAACAACAACAACAACAACAACAACAAAATAGCCCCCTGAGTCAATCAGTGCTGCTCACATGAGGTAGGGCTATCCACTGCAACATGGGCAACTTCCTAGGGTTTCCACCCCTAATGAAAAGAGACTTTCTCCTGACAACAGCTGTCCACTGCCTATAGCTTCTCAGCTTGGGGGGGCTTTGGAGTTCTGCCCCCATGCTGGAATATTGAATAGATTGACCACATATGAATCTTACGTAACAACCACTGATATTTGAGAATTCATGAGGACTAGCACCATGATGTCCGTAAGCCTAGGTGGTTCCAAACACCATCACACTTCACATTGTCTCATGGCTGCTGTCCCAACCTCTTGCTCCCACTGCCTTTCCTCCATCACTGGGGCTTTATGTGGTGCAAGCATTTCACCAGCTTGTTTGAGATATGTGCTTCCCCATGCTGGTTCTCTTGTCTTTTCCTACACTCACAGTCAGGAAGCAGAGCAAGACGAGTCCTGGTGCTCAACTCGCTTTCTCCTTCTTCACTTTTATCCACTCAGGGCCCCAGTTCATGGGACAGTGCTACCTGCCATCCCTCCTTAAGTAGTCCTCTCTGGAGATGCTCCCACAGACACACTCAGCAATGCATCTCCTAGGTGGTTCCAAACCCAGTAAAGTTGACAATGAAGAAGCAATCAACACATTTCCCATCCTAAAGCCCGGACACTTGTCTAGTAGAATATGAAGGCATCTCCAGTTTTAACTGGAAGGCACTATCTACCACATTGATTCTTGAAGTAGTTTCTCTTGGAGAACACACACCCCTGTTCACACAGTCCTGTGTGCTTTTTCTCCTGTGGAGATTGTTATGGTCTTACCTTCTATATTCAGCTGAACACAATGAATCATTGGATTATAAGACAAGGCACAGCAGCCAGGAGTTTCCTCGGTGGAGACACTCATAGAAGATCCCTATGTTGAGCGTGAGAGCCTCTGCTCCACAGGTGTGTGCTAATTTTAAATGTCAACTTGATGAGCCAGTAATAGGCCTGTGAAAGGGCTCATAGATTTCATTAGCCTTTGAACTTGTAGATTGAGTAAAGCAAACTATCCTCTCCCAAAGATGAGTCTCATATCTTCAGCCCAACGTATGAGCTGAAGTAAAAGGCAGATTGTTCAAGAATAAAGCAGAGGGTTCTCTGCTGACATTACCAGACTGAGCTGCCAGCCGCCTATTGCCTTCAAATTTGAATTTTGACACATCATTCACTCTCGCAGATGTTAGGACTTCTCAGCACCGTGTAAGCCAAGTTCTTATAATGAGTTTTTTTATCTGCGGAGTGTGTCACATATGTATATATGTGTATAGTGTTACATATGTGTATAATGTTACATGCATTCCATGTTTCAGACATAACTGGATTCCCTGAGCCCCTGGCATACAGCAGATATATTCAGACTCTTGTGGCTGATACCATCAGCGAGGATATTTCTAATAGTACTGTTTCACTCAGACGCCCTGAGGAGACCATCTTAAATTCATTCACCAAGACAAGTTCCACTAAACACTCTGTATTAGAAGTCCCAGAGTGTAGTTTCTGTGAAAACTGACTCGATGAATCAAGCATGGTAGAGGTACTTTATCCAATTTGTATCTGAGATGTGACGATATTCTGATTGTGAGCACCAGCTCTCCTGGGGTCTACTGTGAGCATGAAGGGATTTTGTTCCCCAATTTCCTTGGTTGTGTCAGCTGTCACTGAAACCTACATAGATACCTACTGTGGGTGGGTCTGGTGCTGTTCTTATGAACCTAATGAATAAAGGAGCCAATCACTGGGCAAGTAGGCGGGACTTCCGGGTTGGATGGAGAAAGAGAGGAAGCAGGAGAGAGTTACTTCCTTTTAGAACCTGAACAGCAGAGGGGTAAGATGTAGCTGCTATAGTTTCCTAGTATCATGGCGGATCAGCTTTTAATATGACTTACAAGATTAGGTTTTAGTTGTTGAGCCCAGCAATTGAATTACTATTGTTTCTGAACTAAGTTTGTGTTGCATTTTTCTTTACACAGCAGCTGGGTTCAAGAAAGAAAGATATGGTGGCAAAGTGTGAGTGCCAGATGTGCACTACAAAGGCCATGGGGTATTTGAAGCACAGGGTTGGCGTGGCAGCAACCCATCACTGGGAACCTAGCGAGCAGGGTAAAGTTGTTTCAGGAGTTCCAGGCCACTGAAGCTCCATGAGATAAAAACAGGTCATCCATTGCCCGCCAGTGCATGGCCAGCCAGGCCTCCAGGGCTAAGAGTTAGAGTGCAGAATGTGCCAGTTCAATTTTTTTTTTAATATTTCCCACTACAGAAACCATCCAGGAAGTGTGAGACATAGCAGGTGAAGGTTTATGGGCTGGCTTCTGCTGAGATCACTGTTGTCCACATCACATCTTGAAGTCACCACCCTACAGCTCTCAGTTGGTTAGCCTTTTTGAGAGATTTTTGTCTTTACTGTTTAATCTGTAGCTGTGGCAGTCTGAATGAAAATGCCCCCCATGGGCCTATAGGGAGTGAAACTATGAGGAGGTGCGGCCTTGTTGGAGGAAGCTCGCCACTAGGGGACTTTGAGGTATCAGAAGCTCAAGCCAGGACTAGTGGCTCTCACTTCCTGCTGCCCGCAGATCAAAATGCAGAACTCTTAACTATCTTTCCAACACTGTGTCTATCTACATGCCGCCATGCTTCCCTCCGTGACAATAACGTACTATACCTCTGAACAGTAAGCCAGACCTAGGGACATACTTTTCTTTGTAAGAGTTGCTGTGACTGTGAGGTCTCTTCCCAGCAATGGAACACTAACTAAGGCAACAGTATTCAAGGGTAACCTTTCACTCACTGTGGAATCTGAATAAGCAGAATCGCAAAGGAAGCTCTGGATGCTTCCCACACGTTCCCTTCCTGTGCAGTAGATGATGGAGACACAGATGTGCAGCCCCACGCTCAGAATCCTGGAAAGTGTCAACTCAATGAAACTCGCCTAAACCCAGTATACAGCCCAGTGTTGACAACATGAAGTGTCAGCAAAGATGAGTGTGACACACTCTCCACACAGCTCCCTCCCTCCGCACAGAAGCCCTGCACTGCCTCCTCCTTGCCTCTCTGCTCTTGGCCCCTCCAAGGAAGTTCCTTTAGAATCAGTGCTTAGCATCCAAGTGAGGGCTAGGTGTTTGTGTTAAGCAGACACTCCATCTCTTTATAAACTTTTTCTCATGGATAAAATTATGTTTCTCTTGGCTGGGGGCACAGAGGCAAAGGCTGGACTCTGTCTGTAAGCCTCTGTCTGTTCCTTAGAGGCTCCCTGGGAATTTGAGACCAATAGGCAGCAATACCCGCCGGTGCCTCTCCCTGCAGAGTGGGAACTGGGCCTCCACAAAAGGACTCTAGGCAAAGCCTTAGGCTGAAAAGAGTTAAACACAGGACAGCAGCATAGCAGACTCAGAAACCGCCATCCCTCCCTCATGTTTCCAGCTCCCTGTGAGCACCTTGAAGCCCCCGGCTGGGCATGGCTCCCATGTCACTTCCCTGAGCCCACCTGCTACTCACATCACACTGAGGGGCCTTGGAAAGCAGCCTGGCTGCACCTTCTGTTAGGGACAGCTCAGCAATGGGCATAGAACCAGTAGACAGAGAGGAATCAGAACTGCTTCCTGCCTCCAGTCCCCAAAGCCAAAGCCTCCTGCTGGAAAACAAGTTCTATGCAAATCCAACCTGTTGTCCAAAGTCCCCTCTGAACCCGAGGAGCCCTGAGAGAATGAAGCAGAGGGGATTCTGTTCTGCCTGGAAAGCTGTATTGAGGAAGGATCAGGCCTCTCCCTGCAGGGAGTGACTCTTGACTTTGATTCCTGCCTTTGATTTGTAGGTACAAAGATTCTTAGGGATCTGCTAAACCTGCAGTGTTCTGAGGGAGAGAAGGTAAAATATAAATAAGATGAACCCTTTTTATTTGGGATGGAGATGCTGGGATTGACCCAGAGCTACGTGTACTAAGCTGGAGATCCGCCACAGAGTCACATGCCCATGCCCCACTGAAGTGACAATATACCATTATGTATGACATCACTGCCACCATCTGTCTCCAGAACTCTTGCATCTTTCTGAGTTGAGACTCCATCTCCTTCTGCACTAAGCTTCTAATCCAGCAGCCGCTGCCTTTTCTGTCTCTGTGAACAAGACGACCCAGGAATCTCATAGTAAGTCAAGATCAGAACAGGTTGTAGGGACTCAAGATCCTCCCCTTCTTTAAGGTTGAGCAATGTTCCTTTGCACAGGGTACTTGGGTCATTTCCATCTTGTGGCTGTCCTGAGGAATACTGTGAGAATAGAAGGCAGTTACCTGCCAGTATCCATAACACTACTTAGGGAGTCTTCTGGCCTTACCTACTCTGGGTAGTCCCAAGCATTCTGTGGGTTCACTCGTGATGACTGTATCATCCGTAGGTCTCAGTAACTATAGGGAAAGTTCCAGAACTCTCTGAAGAATGTTCTGGAGTCCAAGCCACTAGAAAAGAGAGGGAGTTCACTCCTACAAGTAAGCACACAGCATGATATGGAAAGACTGTGCTAGGTCTTCATCACCCTGACAAGTTCCTGACATAACAAGCTAAGGATAGAAAGGTTCATTTGTGTTCACAGTTCTGGTCCGTCATGATGGAAGGGCCAGGCCAAGTGAAGCTCTCACTTGGGCAAGCCAGGAAGCAGAGGAAGAGAACCCCTGTGAGGGCTTGGTTTTTTCTTTCCTACTTTAATGCTGTCCCAATCCCTAGCCTAGGGGATAATATTGCCTACATTCAGGGTGGGACTTCCCCATAAGTACAATGTTTCCCCCTGGAAACTTCCATCTGACACACCCGGTAGCACTCTGTGTCAACTACCTGGGAGTGTCTAAGGCTGACCGAGTTGACAATCAAGATTAACCCTTACAGAGTCAGGGGACACAGTGATCACCAACATCTGATAATCTCAAAAGGGCATGGAAGTTTTTCCTAGAAAGGAAAGTTTCCTAGAAAGTGAAACAAGCTCTGAACAGTGCAAATACAGATTAGAACTTGTGTGGGGAGGGGGGAGATGTGTATGTGCACGTGTGTGTGTGTGTGTGTGTGTGTGTGTGTGTGTATGTGCATATAGAAATGTATGTATGTATGGGGAAAGGTCTGTGTGTGTGTGTATGTATGTGTGTGTGTGTGTGTGTGTGTGTGTATAGGGATGTGTATATGTATGGGGAAAGGTGTGTGTGTGTGTGTGTGTGTGTGTGTGTGTGTGTGTGTGTGTGTATGTATAGGGATGTGTATATGTATGGGGAAAGGTGTGTGTGTGTGTGTGTATGTGTGTGTGTGTGTGCTGTGTGTGTGCTGTGTGTGTGCTCATGTGTGTCCCTGGAGAAAGGACCTATGGTGTACTGTAGATCAGTTCCCAGTACTATTGTCCTATAACTTCCTGGTCCTGATGCCATAAGTCCTCCAAGCCTGGGTCTCCAGGTGGAAGAGCGTCCCTCCCAGGACCCCACTTTCCAGGCTTGAACTTGATGTTCTGTAAGTGGGTCACCCTCGCTCATGGGGCAGAGCTGGGATGGCAGAGCTACACGTTCCCAGAACAGATGAGATTTGAGAATCTGAAAGCCGAGGAGCAAAGTCAAGTGCTTCGCTGTCCATCCATGGGTGCCACTTGACAACAAAGCAACAGCTACAACAGGCAGCAGAGCACAAAACTTCTCAAGAACTGTGCCTCATTGAGAGCTCAAGTAAACACCTCCAAAGCCCGTCCTGGGTTTCTCTGGAAAAGTGAGGTCTGAGCAGTCCTCAGTCCTCAGTAACTCCCGCATAAGTGGAGTCATCAGATAAAGACAGGAGAACCAGACACCACTGGGAAAGATGGCTGGTCTGTTCTCTGCCCTGGTAAGCAGAGAAGCTTCTGGGAAAGAGAGTTACTGAGAGCTGATGGGGTTGATGACTGAGAGCTACTGAGAGCTGATGACTGTGAGTTAATGATGGAGCTGATGGAGCTGATGGAGCTGATGGAGCTGATGACTGAGCTCAGGGAATCCAGTTCCCAGAGAAACTACATCCTGGTGTTGAAGAAGGATGGTGGTAGCAGCTGCAGTGGTGGCAACCGCAGGGTGGATGCATTTACTAGCAAGGACAAGCAGGCAAAAAAAGCAACAAACCATTACACCCAGCACTCTTCCCCAACATCTCCTGCTTTCTTTCTTCCAAAAACTCTGAACTCTGCCACCATGGTGGCTCAGAAGGCCTCGCTCCCAAGCCAAGCCAGCCATTCTCCCTGCCAACTGCCTCTCAAGCTTCTAGAAACTCTCTCCCTGCCCACAGCCTGCGGGCTGAATTTCCCAGAAGATTCTACCTGCAGTATCTGAAAAGAATGCTTGCCAGGCCATGTTCCTACAGGCTGGTGTTGCAGTTAGTCTGCAGAATTGCCAGGTGGCAGAACTACCCCATCTGGCACCTCGCCTGAAAGTCGTCAGGTGAACGACACAACGGCTCAGAAGCAGCTCATCACCCTCTTCTGACCCGTAAAGTCACTTCCCCAAGCACAGCTCTGTCATCCCCAGAAGATGACTTATTCATTAGCAAGTGTGAATAATGCCTAAATTTACCACAGAGTGCTCTCCTAAAACCCACTGGGGTGTGGATGACTAGCCACACGCAGTCTTGTCTGCAGAGGCAGGATTAGGCAAGCACCTACAGTGTCATGGGCCGCCGTGATCCATTCCCAGGAGTCATAGCCAAGACCCTCTGTCCAAGGATGACCCAGAAAACTGGCTGGGGAGGGGCATCAGTCCAACTCCCCACACACAACGTATAGATTAATAGAAATCTCAGTGTCTCCTAACAGAGGTTGGAAGCATCTCTCCCTGATTTTGCACAGCAACAAGTGGGGTGACTGGCTAGCCATAAGTCTTCAAGGACTTCCCACAAAGCAGCCTCCTCCCTGGCTTCTGGAGAAGGTTCCAGAACTTCCTAAGGGCTCTGGCCAGAGTGTCAGCTAAGAAATCATTCCTAAAGTTTCTGCAAGCCTGAATGGGGTGTGACTGTGGGTCTGTTTTTCCAGCCTTGGGAGCTACAAGAAAACCGGAGGAAAGGAAATGCTGTGCGTGGGAGGTTTCTCTTGGGGGATTTTGAGACCCTGGGGAACCTGTCACAGGAGCTGGGAATTGTGACTATTGTGTAGTGCAGCTACTGAAGACTGTGGGCAGGACACAGTGGTTCACTCCTTGTCTTAATTGCTTTTCTATTGCTGTGGCAAGTCGATGGGACCAAGGCAATTTAGAAATGAGACTGTCTAGGGATTATGTTTCAGAGGGTCGGAGTCCGTACACACCATGAGGGAAGCATGGCAGTAGCGGGCAGCCATGGCACTAAGTAATTGCTGAGAGTTCACGTGGTTGACTCACAACCATGAGGCAGGCAGAGAGAGCCGAGGATGGCATTTTGAATGTTCAAACCATACCCCAAGTGACACATCTCTTCCATCAAGGCCATACCTTCTAATCCTTCCCAAATGGCTCTACAACCGGGAGACCACATTCAAACATGTGCTAAGGGGAGTCATCCAAAATCAAACTTCCACACTCAAGACCGAACCAAACTGCTTTCTCTCATTTTCAGATACCTAAGCTCCTCCTCCCCCAGTGAGGGGTCCAGGCCCTGATATTACAGGAATTTGGTAACCAGAGGCCTGTTATCTTCCCACATAACAACTGTGAATCCTCAGACGCAGGAGCCAGAATCAAAGGGCTATTCTTATGTCACCCCACAAGTGGCTCTACACTCCAGGCTAAAAGGTAGTCAGGGCCAGCCAGAGAAGGAGCCCCATGGAGAGCTTCAGTGACATTCCAGTGTAACTGAAGGAGGTGTCAGTCAGCACTCTGAGGCCCCACCTGTGGCACAGAGCCACACTGACCTGAGAGCAGATCGCTGAAGGGGGTGTGACTGCCCAAGCTCATCCATGTCCACAGGAGATCACGTCCACATGCACATCCATGTCCACAGGAGATCACGTTCACGTCCACATCCAAGCCATTTCTCTGGGAAATAAGGCAGCTCCCAAGGTCCAGCCTACCCAGGAGAACCTTCCGGGATGTCACATATGTGCACCACAAGGCCATGTATCAGTTTGGTGCCATCTATTCCCAAGTTTCCCACAAGAGAATCTGACAAAAATCACATGCTGTCAAGAATAAAATCACTCCACTACCCCAGGGGAAACCAGACAACTCGTTTTTCCAAGAAACTCCTACCCCAGGAGTTAAAAAGGACATGGAGGGGTTTCTCATCAAAGCTACCCAAGACAATGACACTTTCTGGCATGACTAGAATTTCTGTACCAGAAGTGATGGATCCACTACTCAGGAACATGTTAATTACCTTGGCAGTTTTCTCCACAGGCTTCCAGTAATTTTTTTTATTATTATTGTTTTGTTTTTTTTAAAATAAAGAAAGGAAAATATTCAGGGTTGTCATAGAGAGTTGGCATCACAGAAACTCTCTGGAGAAAGATTACTTCAAAGGCTCATATCCACAAGACACGCATGCACACACACACGCCACACGAATATGCCCGAGGGCTTAGCAGGAGGCATGGGAACAGGTTTGAAAGACACAATTATTGTGGGGTGATCTGTAAATTCCCTGCTTTCTCTGACACCTATGCAGGCCTTCATCATCTGCTGGCACTGTAACAAATACACACAGCTTTACAAATATGACTGACAGGTGATTGAGAGACCCCGATGGGCAAGTCAAGGACAGTGCCAGAGAGCCATACGTGTACACAGAGCGCCCAGACATGTCTTTATGGAGACCTCTGGTCACCTTGGAAGCCCGTGCTGATGACCAGTATCCAAACCTCATTGGTTCTCAGAATTCCAGTGAGAGTGGTGGCTGCCTGGTCCCCAAAGCCACTGGACAAGGCTCAGCAAGTTCCACGATGTGTGACGTGAACCCATATGTACACAAACAGATACACAAACAAAACCTCCAGCGGGGTCTCTTTCAACCAGGAGCCACATAAAAGACAACATGTACACATGTGCAAAGGATAAAACAGCTCAGGATGTCACACTACACGTGTATGCAAAGGATGAAACAGCTCAGGATGTCACACTACACATGTGTGCAAAGGATAAAACAGCTCAGGATGTCACACTACACATGTGTGCAAAAGATGAAACAGCACAGGATGTCACACTACACATGTGTGCAAAGGATAAAACAGCTCAGGATGTCACACTACACATGTGTGCAAAGGATAAAACAGCTCAGGATGTCACACTACACATGTGTGCAAAGGATAAAACAGCTCAGGATGCCACACTACACATGTGTGCAAAAGATGAAACAGCACAGGATGTCATTCTGTGCATGTGCATGTGCATGCGTGCACATACATACATGCACGCACGCACGCACGCACGCGTGCCCACACACAGCCTGATATATGAATATGCCTTAAACAGCTCAATGGATGGGCCTCTTCCTAACCTCCACATGTCTGATCCAGCCCCCTCCAATATCCCCAAGTTATTACTTTCTAAAATCTATATTTCATCTGTGCTGCCCTAGACTCAGGCGTGCAGTCCTCTTAGGCCATGATCCCCAGCACCTATATGATAGCTTTGCTCTCTGCTCTCTCTCTCTCTTTCTTTCTCTCTCTCTCTCTCTCTCTCTCTCTCTCTCTCTCTCTCTCTCTCTCTCTTTTTCTCTCCCCCACCTGCCCTCCCTCCCTCCCTCCTCAGTTTCTTATGCGTGGACGTGTGATTCTCATACAAGTTTGGGGACCAGATTAATATAATACAAGTGGCATTAAACCAAATCCACCACATGCCCACCCCAATGGGTGTCTCAAACCTTGGGTAGTGCTGCATGGTATATGTGTTGTGCTTATTTTCTATACATATCTATGACAAATTTTAATTTATAAATTAGGCAGCAGATCTTAACAGTACCAAGGCTGAGAAATGGCTCAGGGGTTAAGAGCACTGGCTGCTCTTTCAGAGAACCCAGGTGTGATTCCCAGCACCTACATGGCATCTCATGACCATCTATAGCTCCAGTTCCAGAGGATCTGGCTTCCTCTTCTATCTTCTGTGAGTACCAACACACGCGTGGTACACAGATAGACACATGACAAAAATATTCACATAAATAAGTGTAAAACATTATGGACTAGAATAATGGCTCAGGTGTTAAGGATGCTAACTTCTCTTGCAGAAGACTTAGACTCAGTACCCAGCACCCACATGGTGACTTGCAGAGTACTTAGACACGGTACCCTGCACCTACATGCTTGCAGAGGACTTGGAATCAGTACCCAGCACCCACATAGTGACTTGCAGAGGACTTAGACACAGCACCCAGCCCCTACATGGTGGCTTGCAGAGGACTTGGACTCAGTACCTAGCACCCACATGGTGGCTTGCAGAGGGCCTAGACTCAGTACCCAGCATCCACATGGTGACTTGCAGAGGACTTAGACACAGTACCCAGCACCTACATGGTGGCTTGCAGAGGGCCAAGACTCAGTACCCAGCACCCACATGGTGGCTTGCAGAGGACCTAGACTCAATACCCAGCACCCACATGGTGGCTCATATCCTGTGACTCCAGTTCCAGAGGCTCCAAAGTCCTCTGCATACATGTGGTGTACATACGTATATGCTGTCAAAACACTCTTATACATAAAATAGAAATAAACTTTTAAAAAGAAGTTAACAATACTGAACAATAAAATAAAGCAAGCACTGTGCTGTTCTGTGTTATATAAACGCTTCTCCCTCCAACACCTGCTGTACTGCGGGTTTCATCGACTTCAACATATGGGGTTTTTTCCTTCTAAATCAAGATTCTCCTTTGCACTTAAAGGGAGTAAAGTGCCCACAGCTTCAGCCTGGCATTCGGCATTGCCAGTTGCTGCCTCGTGCCTTGAGTTCATTACTACATGGAATAAGACATTCCCTGAACAAAAGCCCCGTGACACACAACACACTAGGTGTATCCACCAAGATGGCTGCTAAGAGATGGCTGGATTGGTGGTGCACACCATGTGGATACCATGTGACAATCAGGGGATGACTCAGAACCCTGGCAAACTGAACAGGGTGACACAAGATTTCATCACCCTCCTCAGAACACCACATGCCCTAAAATGTATGGCTTGCTCAACTCTGGAATTTCCCATGCCACATTTTTATACCACTGTTGAGTTTGGGTGGCTGAAATTACAGAAAATGAAACCAGGAATAAGGCAGGAGTAGTGTGTAGAGAGGAATAGGGAAGAAAAGGAGAGGAGAGGAGGGAGAGAAGAAGGGAGGGGAGGAGAGGAAGAGGAGGAAGGGGAGAGGAGAGGAAGACAGAACATGCTGAGCTAAGGCACTACAGAGCCTTGTCTCTCACACCCCACCATCTCCCTAGTCTCCCTTAAGCCATACAGGCTCCTGTTAGACGCTAAGAAACAATCGCATTTGAGTTTTGTGATCGCTGTTATTTTTAGCACATTACTGACGTCCTGAAGTTGTGTGCGTGGTCACATAAGTTGTGTGCTGGTTGAAAATATCAACAGATGTTGGTGCAGGGAAGCAAGCTGAGGTACTCCCAAGAAAAAGCCCAGCAAGCTAGTGCTCCTAGCAGACCCTGAAAACCTTGTTTGGGGTCCTATGATCCAGGGAGCCTAGGGTACATTCCTCCAGCCGTGACAGAACAGATTCTTCCCTATTCGTCCCTGAGGAGCCAGGGCAGGCAGCTCCGGCGGCAAGGCGGGCAAGCACAAGGCCCACAAGGCCGTTCAGCTGAAACTCTGTGGCCCAAGACAATTTGTAAAGTGTTTCATGTGCACGGATGTTTTGCCTGCATATATGTCCATGTATTATATGCATGCCACACCCTCGGAGGCTAGAAGACTGCGTATCTTCTAGGGCAGGATTTACAGATGGTTGTGAGCCACCACACAGGTGCTGGAACACAAACCTGGGTCCTATGGCGGAGCAGCCAATGCTCTTAATGGCTGAGCCATGTCTCCAGTCCCCTAAGTCTCTTTTCAGAGTGGAGAAAGGACAACCAATGAATGGTTTTTAACCCCTTTTCTGACCTGAAGTATTCAAGGGACATTCTAAAACTGCATTAATAAAATGTATTGCAGCCCAAACTGCAGAACAAAATTCAGTGGTGGAGGTGGAGTGAGGAAGACAGGGTAAAGGGAAAGAAGAAGGGAGAATAAGGGAGGGAGGAAGGGGAGGAGGGAGGGAGGGAGGGAGGAAGGGAGGGAGGGAGGGAGGGAAGGAGGGAGGGAGGGAGGGAGGGAGGGGGGGGAGGGAGGGAGGGAGGGAGGGAGGGAGGGAGTGAGGGGGGGAGGGAGGGAGGGAGGGAGGGAGGGAGGGAGGGAAGGAGTGCTTACTGGCATGTATTACATGACCTCCCCTCTCCCTACACCCGGAAGGTTGCCAAGGCTCTCACCATCTATATGTGTCTTACACAGTGACTGAGTTTTGCAGGTTTGGGTTTTGTTTTGTTGTTGTTTTGTTTGAGTTTTTTGAGTTTTTGAGTTTAGAGTATTTCTCAGTGACTGTCCTGCCTTATTCGTCACACTGCCAGGAAGGGGCCAAAGGCTGCAGCCCTAAGGTTTAGAGAGCCCGAGGAACCTGCTGAAGAAGGTGGGGCTCATTAGCCCCAGATCTGAGACTAATGTGTCAGCTGATTGGCCATCCAGGACTCCGCCATTTCTCCTACGCAGAAGGGGTAACTATTACAGTGACTACACAGTATACTCAATCAATGGGAGAAGCAAACTAAGTCATAGCTCACCAGAACAATCTTGAATTTTCTAGAACATTTCATATCCCTCTGCACTGACTTTTGTTTACACACTTTTGATGTAGAACCAAGGGATAAGTCACACTGTGTCTGTCTGCCTTACGTATGCTCTCTGAGAGCCCGAGGTACCACATGTGAGTCTGAGTCCATCAACTCTGCACTGCTAGAGTTTTCTCTGCCTCAAGTTACCAGACATGAGACAGAAGCTGCTAGAGCCTTTGATCTGAGATCTCTCTCTGACTTCAAAGACCAAAGAATCACCCCAACCAGCCCCTCCCCACCAGATGTGCTGACTCAAAATCACCTGTCAGGATGAGTCCCTGGTCTACTTTATATAAAGGAACAGATGCAGGATGAAGGGAAATGTGGTTAGCACAGAGATGTGTAACCAACCAGGCAGCAGTCGTCACCCACACGGGGCCACACAGTGTCCTCCAGCACCAGTTCCCACCTCACAGAACCTGGCTGCTTAGAGGGCTGAGTCCAGATCTGAACAGGAAGTTCTCAGAATTGGCACAAGTCTAAGCTCATATCATTCAGAAAACGTGGCAACTTCCAAAAGCCTCTTGGGGGACATAATCACAGAAGAAACCGTGAGTCTACCTCAATACATTATTGCTTGTGAAGAAGGTGCGATTGGAGTATCATTCAGAATAATAACTGAGCCAGGCAGTGGTGGCAAATGCCTTTAATCCCAGTTCTTGGGAAGTAGAAGCAGGTGGATCGCTGTCAGTTCAAGGCCAGCCTGGTCTACAGAGCTAGTGCCAAACAGCCAAGGCTACACAGAGAAACCCTGTCTTAAGAAAACAAAAAGAGGAGGAGGAGAAGGGAGAGGATGAGGAGCTGATAGATTAAGCCCAAGGAGTCAAGAACATTAATAAATATTTTGAAGAAATATATTAGGGTTTTTATTTATTTTATGTATATGAGTGTTTTGCCTGTATAACATATGTGTACCATATGTATTCAGTGCCTGTGAAGGGCAGAAGGAGGAGCCAGATGCCCTATTACTGGAGTTCTATATGGAGCCACCATGTGGGTGCTACAAACTGAACTCGAGTCCTCTGCAAAAGTAACAGATGTTTTTTGTTTGTTTTTGTTTTCAACTTTCTATATTCTTTGTTTACATTCTAAATGATTTCCCCTTTCCCTGTTCCCCCCTCCCCATAAGTCCCATAAGCCCTCTTCCCTTCACCCATTCCCCATCAACCCCCTCCCACTTCTCTGTCATGGTACTCCCCTACATTGTTGCATCAAGCCCTTCCAGGACCAGGGCCCTCTCCTTCCTTCTTCATGGGAATCATTTGATATGTGAAGGGCATAGGGGAAAAGTTCCTGAACAGAACACCAATAGCGTATGCTCTAAGATCAAGAATTGACAAACGGGACCTCATAAAATTACAAAGTTTCTGTAAGGCAAAGGACAGTGTCAAAAGGACAAAAAAGCAACCAACAAATTGGGAAAAGATCTTCACCAACTGTACATCTGACAGAGGGCTAATATCCAATATATACAAAGAACTCAAGAAGTTAGACTCTAGAGAACCAAATAACCCTATTAAAAATGGGGGTACAGAGCTAAACAAAGAATTTTCACCTGAAGAATTTCAAATGGCTGAGAAGCACCTTAAGAAATGTTGTAAATGGTCTTAAACCCTCAGCCATCTCTCCAACCCCTGGTTTAAAAGCATCATCTGTGCTTTGTCTTCACAATAATTACACAGTAGCAATAAGGGCAACCGAAGGATCAAGTGGAAAAACTGATTGCAATGAATAAGCAGAGAAGAGGAGCTGGCAAGGATGGCTCAGTGGGTAAGAACACTGACTGCTCTTCCAAAGGTCCTTAGTTCAAATCTCAGCACCACAAGGTGGCTCACAACCATCCATAAGATCTGACACCCTCTTCTGGTTCTGTCTGAAGACAGCTACAGTGTACTTAGACGTAACAAAAAATAAATCTTTAAGCCTAGCGAGCTGGGCCAAGCCAGAGCGAGCAAAGGTCCTGAATTCAAATTCCCAGCAACCATATGATGACTCACAACCATCAGTACAGCTATTTTAAATAAATAAGTAAGTAAGTAAATAAATAAATAAATAAATCTAAGCAAACAAGAACGCCCTGGTGTGAAACTTTGAAGCTCCTGATAGATTGAGGAATCAAACCCAGATGATCACAAGAAAACAGACCATTCCTGTGGAGACAACACCAAGGGCACATCTTGATGTTCCCTAACATTTGAACCTGAATCTGTCCAAACCTCAGCTCTAACTGTGTGGCAAGCATACAAAAATAAACAAACAAACAAACAAAAACAAAACAAAAACAAATGACATCCAGACATGCTAGAGACATGCATGGGGTGCCAGCAAAACTTCCACATCTTCTACCCCCGTTTAGAAAACCACAGAGCCAACGCATTGGCTCCTCCACAGAACAAAACAGGTTGTTTGTATCTCAACATAGACAAACTGTTGAAAAATAAAATTGATATGATGGTAACCTGGGAAATACAAGTGCTAGCAAACTGCTCCGTGATATCTGAAGTATTCTTTTCATATGGGAAAATGGTTTGCGATTGCTTTTTATCTTTATCTTTCAGTTAGTACATACTAAAGCATCTGGAGATAAAATTTGATTCCGGAAAACTGCTTTGAAATTTCTAGAAGGGAGAAAGGCTTGGAGGGGAAGTGGCAGGCAGGCGGGTGGTTGGTATGCTGTCTACCATCTTCAGCTTGTGCGTGTTTTCATGTTTCCATAGGAAAATATTTTTTAATAGGGATTACAGGCGTGCGCCACCACCGCCGGGCTTTCTTTTTCTTTTTTTAAATCATACTTTCAAATACTTTCAGTGGCATGGAAAGTGCTTACAATGAAAATAATAAATATGAGGGTTGATAGGGAAATATCAGTGACGTAAGAGACAAATCAGGAAGTGCCATGTCAAATGTTCACAGTGTCAGTGTGACTCCAAGTGAATTCATTCCTTCCTCCACTGGGATTCCCCAACTTTCTGCAACTTTCGTATCTAACTTGAACAATTCAGGGCCACTTTATTCTTACTTTTAAGAGTAGGCCAATGAGGAGGCCAATCAGTAAAGCACTTGCCATGCAAGCATAAAAACCTGTTCAGATTCACAGCATCCACATCGCCAGGCCTAATGGTACACATTTGTAACCCATTGCCAGTCATCAAGCTACAGGCTCAATGTGTGTGTACACATGTGTGTACATGTGTGTGTACACATATGTATGTGTTTGCAAGTGTGTGTTTGTGTGTGTATGGGTGTGTGTGTCTTTATGTGTGTATGTGCCTTTGTGTATGTGTGTATGTATGTGTATTTGTGTATGTTTGTATGTGTGTATGTATGTATTATGTGTGTGCATGTATATGCATGTGTGTTTGTATATGTGTGTATATGTATGTGTATATGTTTGTATGTGTTTATATGTGTGCATGTGTGTATGTGTATCTTTGTGTATGTATGTGTGTGTCTTTGTATATGTATGTGTGTGTCTTTGTGTGTGTGTGTGTGTGTCTGTGTATGTATGAGATCGGTCTCAAAAGTACACATGGCACCTGATGTTGATCCATGACCTCCAAGTGTGTGTCTGCACCTACACAAATCCATGTGTACGTATACACATACACACCAGCATGCACACCAGCATGCACACATGTATGCGAGCACACATGCATACACATATGCACACACACACGTACGCACACACACAGTGTGCAAGTGAACAAACTGCTAGCTCATTTGAGCCTCGAGCATGCGGGATAACACTCCCCCATGCGCCCTTCACACTTAAAACTTGCCTCCAGCCCGAGACAAGAGTGGCTCCCATTATCCTTGTGAGGCTCCATACCATGCAAGGAGAGATTTGTTTATTTCCCCCACCAGAGTCTGGCTTTGTTTTACTTATTTTAATGAAAATGTCCAATAACTGCATACATGTGGCTCCCCAGTGCCTGAGAAGGAACAGAGGCTGGCCAGTGATTGTTAGCAGATACTTGTTCTAGAAGCCTTTTTGGCCTGAGATGGCACTTTCATTTCCCTCTTTGGCCTTGGCAAAAGATATTATCTGAAAGTTTCCATGTACTCAAGATGTGGGCGGGTTTATGCTCCATTCCACCCTAGAAAGTTCCAGAAGCATTGGAAATGTGAGGGAGCCATCATTCTGGCCTGCTCCCACTAAAGCATGCATACTCCTTTCTCCATCTCTAAGAATGCCTCTTGGTTTTGCTTTGTTTGGTTTTTCCTCTTTTGCCTGAGGAGAGTTGACCTTTTGGTAAAATCTTAACTGGGGAATTTCTTGGATTTCCTGCATGTAGATTGTCACCCCAGCATCTCCATATCACACTGTACATACAGGATCCTAGACTTTCCTCCTTCCACTGCTCCCCAGTGGATCTCAAATGTCTTCACTGATCACCACGCACTGCCCTCCTGGGCTGAGAGATCCAGTGTATTAAATGGTAAATAGAGACCCCAAGAGGACTTGCCAAGAAATTGGCTGACCTGCCTTTACCCCAACTCCAGCCAGGACTGGCCATCCTTAACAAGGGGGTGAGCAGGTTCAGTCTGCACAGCCTGCTCCTGAGTCTGAGGAGACCTCACTCAACACCCTCCTGTGCCCAACATCCTTCTGCTCTTCCCTTCCTCTTCAGCCCGCCTGTCCCCCACCTCCTTTCCATCCCTCCTCTCTCCTCTTACATCTTGCTTTTTATTCCTGTATCTATTGTTCGTGGGATAGGTTTTTTGCTTTTCTATAATTACACACATGTATATAATATACTCAATCATATTCATATACCATTTCTCTTCCCTTTCCAGGGGTGTGGGAGCACATACACACTTGTGTGTGTGTGTGAGTACATGTGTGTATGTATTTGCATGTGTGTTTGTATATGTATATGTGTATGTGTGTATATGTCTCCATGTAGGTGTGTGTTTGTATGTGTGTGTATGGAGGTGTCTTTGTGTCTGTGTATGTCTTTGCGTATGTGTGTATGTATGTGTATTTGTGTATTTGTGTATTTGTGTATATGTGTATATGTTTGTATGTATGTATGTGTGAATGTGTATGCATGTGTGTATGTATGTGTTTATATATGTGTGTGCATGTGTGTATGTGTTTATATGTGTGCATGTGTGTATGTGTATCTTTGTGTAGGTATGTTTGTGTCTTTGTATATGTATGTGTGTGTCTCTCTCTGTGTGCATGTCTGTGTGTGTGTCTGTATATGTCTGTGTCTGTGTGTGTATAAGTTTGTTGTGGTTGCTTACATTAGCAGGGTAGAGGATCATTTAGCAGATCTCCAGTTCTCAATCACAGGCACATCTTCCAGAACCAGAGCTACCCCAGGAGCAGCAAGAGAATACATTGTTTACAACATGTCAACTAAGGTCAAGTGACTTTTATAAAATTGCATTTCCATGTGCAGGGAAAATGACAAACTGTGAAATAAGCAGAAAGGTGGGCCAGCACTTCCCAGGAGACAGATACCCTGTGTTTTCTTATCTGTGAGTCCTTAATACAAGAGTCACGTGTGTACAGATGTGAAACAGGCATGAAAGTGCAGCCACAACCCCCTGGAGAACAAAGCAGACCAGTGGGAGGCCTGGGGAGAAGCGGAGGAGAGTCGGGTGTGGGTGAACAGGCACGGCATACACTGCATACCTGCGAGACTATACCTTCACTGTTAGCCTGTACAGCAAAACAGAAAGTCGGGAAAGAAAAGAAGAGACGCGTTCAAGCCTAAAACCTCATAATGTGGCCTGATCTCGAGACAGAGATCTCAAGACAGAGGTAACCAAAAAAACAAGACCCTATTACCGGGTACACCTGGCTTAGCCCATATGATGGGTGTGACTTCCCAGACAAGGGAATGAGTACTGAGAGGCTCAAAGGAAAAACCCCTCGAGGCATGGGGCTTGAGAACCTGAAGTTAGGAGACCATGTCATTATTATTCCCCAAATCTGTCATTATTTTGGCAGTGACCCCTTACAGTTATGGTGTTGGAAGAGCTTGCTAGATATCAAATTGCCAGAGGTAACAAACACCACAGGCATCTAGTTCACTCTGAGTCTAGTATGTAGGTACAATACACTGTAGGCATAATGTAGGCTATTCTACACTGTGTAAATATTATCCTTGTATTCTTTAAATGCTGATTTCTCTTCCCCCATATCTGGCTGCAATCTGAACAGGGCATCATAATGTTTATTCTGAGAATCTTGGATTTTGGGCTGGTGAGATGGCTCAGCTAGTAAGAGCACTGACTTTGGGTAGGTCTCCCAAAGGGCCTGAGTTCAAATCCCAGCAACCACATGGTAGCTCATGACCATCCATAATGAGATCTGACGCCCTCTTCTGCTGTGTCTGAAGACAGCAACAGTGTACTGACATACAATAATAAATAAATCTTTGGGCTGGAGTGAGCAGGGACTGAACAGGCAAGGTTAACCTGAGCGAGCGAGCGGGGAGCGAGCAGAGGTCCTAAATTCAATCCCCAGAAACCACATGAAGGCTCACAACCATCTGTTCAGCTACAATGTACTCATATACATAAAATACATAAATAAATCGTTTATAAAAAGAATCCCAGATTTTGATGTTGTGTAAACATTGCTCCCTATTTATTCTCTGATTTGTCAATAAAAGTTGATCAGCCAATGGCTGAGCAGAGGAAAGAATAGGGCTGGACTTCTGACCCCAGCCAGGGGACGCACAGGAAGAGAGAGAGGGGATTCACCACTAGGAAAGGGTCGAGGAGACACCATGGGAACACACCTATCGCAGAGAGAACCAGATCAATACTAAAAGGCAAGAATCTCGGGGATTTTGTCTGGGAGGTAGCCAGATGAGTTTAGAGGATTAGAATGGATTAATAACTGCTCAGCTATTGTTGCAGGAAGCTTGACTAAATGAATCTTATTGTCTCTGTCTCATTTATTTGGAGCTAGCTGGGATAATAAAGAAAAACTATCACTTTTAAAATTGCAGTAACACTCATACGCACAATAGATATTTTTAACATGTCCCAAATATTAATGGGACACACATGTACTAAACATTTAGTTGCTGTGGTTATAAAATTATACTTTAATTGGGCATCTTCTGTGCTACTTGGCAACCTTAGAAAGGTGCATGCTTGGTACCATGAGACAGCCAGGGAGAACTTCCATGAGGCTTGGCTAAGACCCGGCTTTATCAGCTAACACCTAATCACCTCCCACACATACAGGAGGAGGAGAAACTTCATGGTCCTGTCAGAAAGCTTGAATTCACATTTTCTAAGTAGATAAATAAGTCATTCACTGAAACTGGGGAGATGACTCTGTAACATGGTTGCCCATAAGGACCCTAGTCAGTCCCTCCGTGCCCATGCTAACAGGCAGGTGTGCAATCACAGGGATGGTAGGCAGGTAGAAGCAGGCAGAGCCCAAGGGCTTGCTAGCCATTGCCTGTCATCCTAGCTACCTGGTGAGCCCCAGGTCACGATGAGAGACCCTGTCTCAAAGAACAATGTGGACAGCCCAGGGACTCTTACACAGAAGGGCCCAACTTTGATTCAGAACTCTGGCATGGTCATAGTGGAATCCTTAGCCTTTGCTGAGCAGGGACCTTGCATTTTCCTTTTTCAGAGAGTATAAATGAAAGATACAGCCTGCCCCAGGACAGGTAACACACACACACACACACACACACACACACACACACATGCACACACACGTGAACAAGCTGCGCTAGAAGACACTGTCACCACTGCCGCCACTGATGGACTGCTTGATGCCACTCAGCTCTTTCCTGGGCTCACTCCAAGCCGCCTTCAACCTTGGCACCTCCTCCCAGCACAGGCTGGCATTTGCAGCTTACTTCTGCTTTGATTGAATTAGTGTTGGCTGGCTCAGAAGATCGATTTTGTTCTGTGTGTGCTGCCCAAGATGTTGTCTACATCTTCCAACTTGGCCCGGGGAATAACTAGGGAAAAATCTGCTGTCTCTGGCACTGTGATCCATGGTTGGGGGGTGGGGGTGGATGATTGGTGCCCAGAGCAACTGGGAGGCAGGTGGGAACTTTCCTGGAGGTCCCTTGAGCCAGCAGATTAGGACCTCATCGATTCCCACAGTAGCATCTCCCACACTGAGTTTCTTGGTGTGGGCCCAGTCTCTCTGCCAGCAGCTCATTTATTCTCCAGTCTGCAATTCTTTATCCTTCCCTGTGCTCTCCTCCTCTTTCTTCTATCCCTCTTCCTCCCTACTCCTCTGTCTCTGTCCATCTCTGGTCATCTGTCCATCCATCTGTCTGTCTGACTCACTCTCTCTGTGTATGCCTGTATATGTATGTATGTATGCATGTGTGTATATATGTGCATACACATATGCGCATATATGTATATGTGTGCATAAGTGTGTATATGTGCATGTGTGTATATATGTGCATATGTATGTATGTGTGTATGTGTGTATATGTGAGTATGTGTGTCTATGTGAGTATGTAAATATGTATGTCTTCCTCTATCTCTGTGTATATATGTGTGTGTATGTGTGCATGTGTGTACGTATCCATATGTAAGTATGTGTGCGTGTCTTAGTCAGGGTTTGTATTCCTGCACAAAAATCATGACTAAAAAGCA
This sequence comes from Apodemus sylvaticus, assembly GCF_947179515.1. Taxonomy (NCBI): domain Eukaryota; kingdom Metazoa; phylum Chordata; class Mammalia; order Rodentia; family Muridae; genus Apodemus; species Apodemus sylvaticus. The sequence continues at coordinate 2,215,870 of NC_067486.1, read as the reverse complement.
AGTTGGGGAGGAAAAGGTTTATTCAGCTTAAACTTCCACACTGATGTTGATCACCAAAGGAAGTCAGGACAGGAACTCAAGCAGGTTAGGAAGCAGGAGCTGATGCACAGGCCATGGAGGGATATTTCTTACTGGCTTGCTCCCCTGGCTTGCTCAGCCTGCTTTCTTATAGAACCCAAGACCACCAGCCCAGAGATGGCACCACCCACAAGGGGGTAGTGCCCCCCTTGATCACTAATTGAGAAAATGTCCCACAGCTGGATCTCATGGAGGCACTTCCCCAACTGAAACTCCTTTCTCTGTGATAACTCCAACCTGTGTCAAGTGGACACACAAAACCAGTCAGTACATGTGCATATGTATATATACGTATATATATATATATATATATATATATATATATATATATATATATATATATATGTGTGTGTGTGTGTGTGTGTGTGTGTGTGTGTGTATGTGTGTGTGTGTGTATTGAGTGTATGTATGTCTCTCTCTAGCTCTGTGCATGTTTTGTGTGTGTGTGTGTGTGTTCATGTGTGTATGTGTGCATGTATACATCTGGCTTGGGGAATAACTAGGAAATAATCTTCTGTCTCTGGCACTGTGGTCCGTGGTTTGGGGGAAATGATTGGTGCATGTGTGTTTGTGTGTGTGTGTGTGTGTGGTCATGGAGCTCTTGCCATTTCAGGTGGGCTGGCTGGCTGGCCATTAAGCCTTCAGGATCTACATGTCTCTGTCCCCAAATGCTGAAGTTATAGACACACATTTTGGGGACAAGACTGTCAACAATCACTTGGGCATGCTCTTTTTATCAATGTGGGAACATGAGAAGCCAAGACAAAGCATGAAGGCCAGACATGTCACATCTGTCTGTCCCATCAGGTCACACACTGGTAGCCCCAGCTCTACCATGGGAACCATAATAAGACCTTCCAGGAAGGGATAGAACACCTACATACTCTGGACCCTCTGAAGACATGCAGATTCACCTTCCTAGGTGTGGATGTGGTAGGTTGAACTATGCCCCCTTCTCAGAAAAAAAAAAAAATAACATTTGGGGATCTTAATGCGGGCCTAGATACCAGCCTGTAACTGTATCTAAAGACAGAGTGCTTACAGAGGCCATAAGTATTTGATGAGGTCACTGGGTGTCCTAAGAGATAGATACACAGAGAAGAGCCTCTGCACACCAAGGGAGGGACTTTGAGCAGATGCTCCCTCCTGGCTCGGGGGTCCTGCCCCCGTCTCAGACATCCCCCTCTCCAGGATCAAGGTAATGAATGCCTGTTTGTAAGCTGCCTGGCATTTACCAATTTGTTCCCCCAGCCTCAGGACCTTAATATACAATCACAGTCATCTGGAAAGAGGTCCCAAGCAACGATCTGTGACCCACGTGGCAGTCACAGATGGCAATGGAGCATTCCTGTGAGTTGTGTTTCCTATGGTAGCAGTTAACCCTCAGGCTCCAAGGGAATTCTGTGGGTCAGAGGTCTGATTGGCTGTCTCTCTAGCCAAGCCTGTACCAACGAGGCTCCTGAATCCTAAAGGAAGAGAGTCTGACTAGTCAGGCAGCCAGATCTGCCTGTCTCCTCAGGATTTTGATTTTCCCCCCTTGATCATCAAGGGAAACTTAGGGGAAAGCTAGAAGCCCAATTATCAACATTCAGTGGCCCAGCTTGTTGACCCAAAATGAAGGCAAGTTATAGCAGCTGTCCATAAGATGCTAAATTGGCTAAGTTCATTATTTCTGATGTTTTACAGAACAGCCCAAGAACTTTTCACAGAAATAATTCAACAGCATTGACAAGAAGCTTGGGTTTGAATAATCAAACCAAAAGACAAACAGATCTCATTACAGTTTAGTGACAGCCTTGTGTGTAGCCACGCAGAGTTACCAGGTTCATTCAGCACCTGGAATATAAACTACCCTAAAATCCCAAACTATTCAGGCACTGGTATGACAACATAAGTGGAAATTCCATACCATAAAATTTTGCTTCATACTCAAAGCATGGAAAATACTGTACAAATCTCCCCTCAGGCTGTATGTGTTAGGTTTATATAAACACAGCTTCATGGGTAGACTTGCATCCCTTCCTCCATCAAGATATTCATCTGTTTTATACGACTATTGCAAAACCAAATTCTAAAGTTCAGAACACTCTGGTCCTAAGCACTCTGGATACGAGGGATTCAACCTGTGCACACATGCATTTGTGTGCACAGGAGCACACATGTGGAGTAGAATAAGGTATCATGGGCATAGCGTGCATTACACATATTACTTAGATAAATCTTTGAAGACAGAAGATAGGTAGATAGACAGACAGACAGATAGATGATTGATAGAGAGCTATTGTGTTACTGGGAAAATATATAAATACCCAGCTCACAAAGAGGAAGGGTCTATTTTGACTCACGTCCTCAGAGGCTTCCGTTGGTCAGCTCTGATGCTTGGGGCCTGGGGCAGCACCACACCATGAGGCAGCAGTGTATGGTGGAGGAAGCTTTGTGGCAAAGCACTGTCCTACAAACCAAACAACCGCCATCTTCCTCCAAGCAGCTGTGTCGGCTTGCAAATGGCCATCACAGCTTCGCTTGTGACTGCTGGGATTCAGCATTGGAGGAGGGGTGGGGAGGGCAATTGGACCCTCACCTGAGAGTCTGACAACTCCTCCCAAGCAGCTGGAAGCAATTTTGTCCAAATTTCACGTGGCCTGGAGAGAGGCAGCCTGAGTGGGACGAGAATACCAGGCTATGGCAAATGTGTGAGGGTGTCCATCTGTGTGGCTGTAGGAAAGGAAGCCATGCTGGGTGCAGACTTTCCAGTATGGCTGACTTTAAGGTCACCCACATTTCTGCAAGCAATCTTACATGCTGGAGGTAAGACCAATTATACCTTGGTTTGTCACTGGGACTTCAAAACGGGGAATGGTGTTGTCTAGTCACCCCCACCCACCCTAAGGCGAAAATTCTCTAAATGAGTCTGTCCACACCACACTACCTGGGACACAGAGAGAGGAATCTGAGGTTTCAAATTCCATCCAGGGACATGGCCCGAGTCACCTAACTTCTCCCAACTCGGTCCAGTCTGCTAAAGATTCCACCACCTCCGGGTAACACCCCAGGCTGGGGCATGAGAGCCAACACAGTGGCCTCTAACTCATGCTTGAGACCCAAACTATGACATAGATAGGTGATATGTATCTGAGAGTTAATAGTCATCTGTTCCCCAAGTCTCAGCAACGCCTCTCCCATCGCTCACTGAAATGAAAACAACTATGAGAAACGTGCTGGGGACCTGTAACCCAGCACTCTGGAGGCTGAGGCAGGAGCATGAGTTTCAGGCCAGCCTGAGTTGCATAGGAAAACCCTGTCCCAGCGCACGCACATACTTTACTATTCTAATACACAGGTTAGATAACTACTTGGATGTAATAGATTTCCTTTGTGACCCAGAGTCTTTCATTTGACACATTTGTAAGCATTCTAGAGCTCTGATACCCAAAGGAAGGGAACTCACCCCCACCCTGCCCTCACTATCCCCACCAGAGGCTCTGCTCCCAGCCACACAAGGAGGCAACTGCTCACCCACTCAAGCAAGTGAGGGCAGACACCTGGAGGGTAGAGGGAGCTGGGCGCTCCCATTCTCCACATCCGCACTTTGTAACAACTACACTGAACATCGACTCCATGCCTTCCTTCAAGCACAAGTGGCTGTCATTAACTCGGCTTCTTCCCACACTGCAGGGAACAAACGACACGCAAGCCCTAGCTGCAGAGTAGACCAGCTTGTGCCATCCTTAGTGAAATGCAGAAATGTAGGAAAATTGATGCCTTGGGCAGAGTCGCTCCCATCCGCAGAGAACAGGGCAACTCCCCAAACTGTTTAATCTGGGCTTGTGGCCCAGCAGCCCTACCTTGGTTTACCTGAGCAAACTGTGCCTACGCCCTAAGCAGTCCCTGCCTTCCACACGTCCCACCTCTGCCCAGGTATTCCTGCTTGGGGCTAAGGCAGGTGGGAGGGCGGGCCATCGCTGTAGTGCCACATCACGAAGATCAGCAAGGGGCCAAGGCCTGACCTGCCCACCGCTGGTTTGAGAGCCCTGCCTCACCCGGGTCCCTACTAAAATAATGCCAGGGAAGACGGATTTAGTTGTCTTCTCCAAGATGGAGGACAACTAGGCTGATGGCCCGATGGCCCGTAGAATCCAGAACCTCCAACCCAGAGATGGCCCCGCCCACAACGGGCGTGGCCCTCCACAGTCAATCACAAAGCAAGAAAATGCTCTACAGGGTTGCCTACAACCTGATCTTTCGGTGATATTTTCTCAACTGAGGTTCCCTCCTCTCAGATGACTATGGCTTATGTCAAGTTGATATGAAACCATCCAGCACAATAATGGTGTAGAGATCACTGTGAGTTCCAGGACCTGAGAAAAGCCATTGCCTTTACAGCACGGCTCCATTCCCTCCCTTCCTCCCTCCCTTAAAGCCTCTTGCTCCCCTTTCGCCTAATCTACCCATACTCCCACAGGATACACAAATATAACAACTGGAAGCTAGGATCTGCACGTGAGAGCCACAGCGTGGCGTTTGCTTTTCCGGGCCTGGCTTACCAAACTTAATGTAACAACGTCCAGTTCCATACATTTTCCTGCGAATTTCATCATTTTATTTTTCTTTAGTTGAATAAAACCGCGTTGTGTATGCCTGCCGAGTTTTTAGTATCCATTTTTCAGTGGGGGAGGAGGTTTCCTCAAAACTGTTTCTGAAAGGGCTGTACGTAAGACAACCTATTTGCTCTGTATAGCTAATTAAAATCATATCAAATTGGGGTGAAACCGACTACCAGTTTTTATAAATGAAGTTTTCTTGAACACAGCTAAAATAAAACAAACTTTCCTCGTGACTGTTGAGTGTTGCCACGGGTGACGCCGCCATCCAATGACCTGGGCAAATCATTGGATGCCCACACACTAGGCAGTTGGCCTGTACCGGGTGGCTGTATGACTGCCTGCATGTGAGAACCACCAGGCTAAAGAGCAAGCAGAAGCTTCCTCCGTGAAAAGGACTTCCGTTCCTATCTACCATCTGGGTGGCATCTCTGCATGCAGCCTTAGAATCACCAGAGATGCTACATAAAGACACAGGCTCAGGACTCTGCCAATCAGAACCCAGCTCCCCAGTGAGGGACCTGGGAAGTCAGGGCTCAACAAGCACCCCCAAAGATAGCCCCATGCTTTCAAATATTGAAGTGCACCAAACACCCAGGGCACAAGATCCCCGTGATCCTTCTGCATCCATTCAGATCCATCTTGGCTGACTTCTCCAAGTGTGACAACACACCTGGCTTGAGACTTGAGGGCAGTTCCCCGGTGCTCCCTGCTCCCTGCCCAGAAGAGTCCACCTGGCCCAGAGCAGGCTGTCTTCTCTCCACAGCCATCCAGATCAGAGCACCACTTCTCTGGCACGTGGGGTCGGGCAGAGCAAGCTGAGGGCTGTTGTAGACCCTGCAGCACCCCCTGAGCCTTGTGCACTTAGCCTGAACCCCATGAGCACCCAGAACTTGCAGGGATTCTTTACCACCTCTGTCCCTCAACTCTGTTCACCCCATTTCAACCCCAACCATGGCTGGGGTTCACTCATCACTCTAGCAATATGGAAGCTAGTCCTCTCTGATCACTCAGCACAGGCGCTTTAGGGTTCGGACAGAACGTTCTGCGTGGCTAAGGATGTAAGGTGGATTAGTGCATTCGATGCATTTACAACTTAGGGCACTTTTACCTTACGTGGGTCCTGGTTTTGATGCCCATTGTCAGCTGAGGACAAACTCCCCAGGGCTCACATATACCCACAGGTCATGGAGGCTCAAAACAAAACCGGGGACCCCTGGAAGGTGCCCTTCAGGTTGTGTTTGTCTACTCCTGTGTGCCATGGGACTCTCAACAGCCTCCCACAGCCTTGCCACTTTCCTTCCAGGTCCCTTGGCCCCTCCTCCCAGTTAAGGTCACACTGATCCGCCACAGTACTTCTCTGGACCTGTGACTAGCTCTTTCTCCAGGACCAGATGGTGTGCTCAACCCCTGAACTTTGTCTCATTTCCCCATTGGTAGTTTGAATTAAAAAAGCCCCCTACTGGGCGTGGCACTACTAGGAGGTGTGGCCTTTTTGGATTGGTGTGGCTTTGTGGGAGGAAGTGTGTCACTAGGGGGTGGGCTTCAAGGTCTCAGATGTTTTTTTTTATTGAAAGGGGGAGTAAAAACACTTTATGATAAAATTAAAGATTTACATGGAAAATATTTCAAATAGAAGAGATACATAGAAAAACAGGTTAAAATTGACAATTTTCATGGAAAATTAAAGAGTAAAGTGGTAGACATGTAAAACATTGCTAAACTGAAATATGAAATAGAAACATTTTATGATAGAACTGAAGATTTACATGGAAAATATTTCTGATAAAATTGTAGAAAAATTTTACATGTTAAAAATTTTAAATATGTTAGAATTGAAGATTATCATGGAAAATTTTATATAGATATAATAATGATAGGCATAAAAGTATTCCTAAGTTGATGGAAAGTAGAATTATAAACATTTTCTGATAAACTTGAAGTTTTAAATGGAAAATGTTTCTGATAAAATCGAAGAAATATATAGAAAAACATGTTAAAATTAAAGATTATCGTGGAAATTATACAGATTTGATAGACATCAAATAGGCATAAAGATAATTCTACGTGATAGGCATAAAGATAATTCTACGTTGATTGAAGGTGGAATTATAAACAATTTCAGATAAAATTGAAGATTTACATGGAAAATATTTCTGGTAAAATTCAAGAAATACATAGAAAAACACGTTAAAATTGACTATTTTGTGGAAATTTTACATATAAAATGGTAGATATAAAAACCCTAAATTAATTGAAGGTGGAATTAGAAACATTTGTGATAAAATCAAAGATTTACATTGAAAACATTTCTGATAAAATAGAGGAAATATATAGAAAGACATTAAAATTGAAGATTATCATGAAAAATAGTGCAGATAAAATGGTAGACATAAAAAACATTACTAGGGCTGGAGAGATGGCTCAGCATTTAAGAGCACTGACTGTGCTTCTGGAGGTCCTGAGTTCAATTCCCAGCAACCACATGGTGGCTCACAACCATCTGTAATGGGATCCGATACCCTCTCCTGGTATGTCTGAAGACATGCTACAGTGTACTCATATACATTAAATAAAACAAAATATTTTTTAAAAATTACTAAGCTAAAAGGGGAATTACAAACATTTTCTAATAAAATTGAAGATTTACATGAGAAATATTTCTGTTAGTCTAGGTCTTTTTATTGGGGAGCTGAGTCCATTGTTGTTAAAGAGATATTAAGGAATAGTGATTGTTGCTTCCTGTTATTTTTGATGTTATTTTTATGTTTGTGTGGGTATCTTCTTTTGGGTTTGTTGGAAGATTCCTTTCTTGCTGTTTCTAGGGTGTAGTTTCCCTCCCTGTGTTGGCATTTTCCATCTATTATCCTTTGTAGGGCTGGATTTGTGGACAGATATTGTGCAAATTTGGTTTTATCATAGAATATCTTGGTTTCTCCATCTATGATAATTGAGAGTTTTGCTGGGTATAGTAGTCTGGGCTGGCACTTGTGTTTTCTTAGGGTCTGTATGAGGTCTGCCCAAGATCTTCTAGCTTTCATCGTCTCTGGTGAGAAGTCTGGTGTAATTCTGATAGGTCTGCCTTTATAAGTTACTTGCCCTTTTTCCATTACTGCTTTTAATATTCTTTGTTTAATGAATTTGGTGTTTTGACTATTATGTGCAGGGAGGAGTTTCTGTTCTGGTCTAGTCTGTTTGGAGTTCTGAAGTCTTCTTGTATGTTCATGGGTATCTCTTTCTGCCACAGACAGTCCCAGCCAGGAACTATCAGATCCAAGGGGGAACTCTGGATGTCAGGAGAGGAACAGGTTCCGGGCGTTTACTTTTCCGGGCCTGGCTTACCAAACTTAATGTAACAACGTCCAGTTCCATACATTTTCCTGCGAATTTCATCATTTTATTTTTCTCTAGTTGAATAAAACCACGTTGTGTATGCCTGCCGAGTTTTTAGTATCCATTTTTCAGTGGGGGAGGAGGTTTCCTCAAAACTGTTTCTGAAAGGGCTGTACGTAAGACAACCTATTTGCTCTGTATAGCTAATTAAAATCATATCAAATTGGGGTGAAACCTCATTTGATGTGTGGATTATGTTTGGGGTATTCCAGTTTTCTAGGTTAATATCCACTTATTAGTGAGTGCATACCATGATTCACCTTTTGAGTCTGGGTTACCTCACTTAGTATGATGTTCTCTAGCTCCATCCATTTGCCTAAGAATTTCATGAATTCATTGTTTCTAATGGCTGAATAGTACTCCATTGTGTAGATACACCACATTTTTTGCATCCACTCTTCTGTTGAGGGATACCTGGGTTCTTTCCAACATCTGGCAATTATAAATAGGGCTGCTATGAACATAGTAGAGCATGTATCCTTATTACATGGTGGGGAATCCTCTGGGTATATGCCCAGGAGTGGTATAGCAGGATCTTCTGGAAGTGAGGTGCCCAGTTTTCGGAGGAACCGCCAGACTGCTTTCCAGAGTGGTTGTACCAATTTGCAACCCCACCAGCAGTGGAGGAGTGTTCCTCTTTCTCCACACCCTCTCCAACACCTGCTGTCTTCTGAATTTTTAATCTTAGCCATTCTGACTGGTATAAGATGAAATCTTAGGGTTGTTTTGATTTGCATTTCCCTAATGACTAATGAAGTTGAGCATTTTTTAAGATGCTTCTCCGCCATCCGAATTTCTTCAGGTGAGAATTCCTTGTTTAACTCTGTACCCCATTTTTTAATAGGGTTGTTCGGTTTTCTGGAGTCTAACTTTTTGAGTTCTTTATATATATTGGATATTAGCCCTCTATCTGATGTAGGATTTGTGAAGATCTTTTCCCAATTTGTTGGTTGCCGATTTGTCCTCTTGATGGTGTCCTTTGCCTTACAGAAACTTTGTAATTTTATGAGGTCCCATTTGTCAATTCTTGATCTTAAAGCATACGCTATTGGTGTTCTGTTCAGAAACTTTCTCCCTGTACCGATGTCCTCAAGGGTCTTCCCCAGTTTCTTTTCTATTAGCTTCAGAGTGTCTGGCTTTATGTGGAGGTCCTTGATCCATTTGGATTTGAGCTTAGTACAAGGAGACAAGGATGGATCAATTCGCATTCTTCTGCATGCTGACCTCCAGTTGAACCAGCACCATTTGTTGAAAAGGCTATCTTTTTTCCAATGGATGTTTCCAGCCTCTTTGGAGGATCAAGTGGCCATAGGTGTGTGGGTTCATTTCTGGATCTTCAATCCTGTTCCATTGATCCTCCTGCCTGTCACTGTACCAATACCATGCAGTTTTTAACACTATTGCTCTGTAGTATTGCTTGAGGTCAGGGATACTGATTCTCCCAGACTTTCTTTAGTTGCTGAGAATTGTTTTAGCTATCCTGGGTTTTTTGTTGTTCCAGATGAATTTGATAATTGCTCTTTCTAACTCTGTGAATTGAGTTGGGATTTTGATGGGTATTGCATTGAATCTGTATATTGCTTTTGGAAAAATGGCCATTTTGGCTATATTGATTCTACCGATCCATGAGCATAGGAGGTTTTCCCATTTTTGAGGTCTTCTTCCATTTCCTTCTTCAGAGTCTTGAAGTTCTTGTCATACAGATCTTTCACATGTTTGGTAAGAGTCACCCCAAGATACTTTATACTGTTTGTGGCTATTGTGAAGGGGGTCATTTCCCTAATTTCTTTCTCAGCCTGCTTATCCTTTGAGTATAGGAAGGCCACTGATTTGCTTGAGTTGATTTTATAACCTGCCACTTTGCTGAAGTTGTTTATCAGCTGTAGGAGCTCTCTAGTGGAGTTTTTTGGGTCACGTAGGTATCATGTCATCTGCAAATAATGATAGTTTGACTTCTTCCTTTCCAATTTGTATCCCTTTGACCTCCTTATGTTGTCGAATTGCCCGAGCTAGTACCTCAAGTACAATATTGAAAAGATAAGGAGAAAGGGGGCAGCCCTGTCTAGTCCCTGATTTTAGTGGGATTGCTTCAAGTTTCTCTCCATTTAGTTTGATGCTGGCTACTGGTTTGCTGTATATTGCTTTTACTATGTTTAGGTATGGGCCTTGAATTCCTGTTCTTTCCAAGACTTTAAGCATGAAAGGATGCTGAATTTTGTCAAATGCTTTTTCAGCATCCAATGAAATGACCATGTGGTTTTTTCTTTGAGTTTGTTTATGTAGTGGATTGCATTGATGGATTTCCGTATATTGAACCAACCCTGCATTCCCGGGATAAAGCCTACTTGATCATGGTGGATGATCATTTTGATGTGTTCTTGGATTCGGTTGGCAAGAATTTATTGAGTATTTTTGCATCGATGTTCATAAGGGAAATTGGTCTGAAGTTCTCTTTCTTTGTTGGATCTTTGTGTGGTTTTGGTATCAGTGTAATTGTGGCTTCATAGAAGGAATTGGGTAGTGTTCCTTCTGTTTCTATTTTGTGGAATAGTTTGAAGAGTATTGGTGTTAACTCTTCTTCGAAGGTCTGATAGAATTCTGCACTGAAACCATCTGGTCCTGTGCTTTTTTTGGTTGGAAGACTTTCTATGACTCCTTCTATTTCTTTAGGCATTATGGGACTGTTTAGATGATCTATTTGGTCCTGATTTAATTTTGGTATTTGGTATCTATCAAGGAAATTGTCCATTTCCTCCAGATTCTCCAGTTGTGTTGAGTATAGGCTCTTGAAGTAGGATCTGATGATTTTTTGGATTTCCTCAGTTTCCGTTGTTATATCTCCCTTTTCATTTCTAAGTTTGTTAATTTGGATACTTTCTCTGTGCCCTTTGGTCAGTCTGGCTAAGGGTTTATCTATCTTGTTGATTTTCTCAAAGAACCAGCTCCTGGTTTTGTTGATTCTTTGTATGGTTCTCGTTGTTTCTACTTGATTGATTTCAGCCCTGAGTTTGATGATTTTCTGCCTCCTACTCCTCCTGGGTGAAATAGCTTCTTTTTGTTCCAGGGCTTTCAGGTGTGTCATTAAGCTGGTAATGTATCCTCTCTCCATTTTCTTTTTGGAGGGACTCAGGGCTATGAGTTTTCCTCTTAGCACTGCTTTCATTGTGTCCCATAGATTTGGGTATGTTGTGTCTTCATTTTCATTGTGTTCTAAAAAGTCTTTAATTTCTTTCTTTATTTCTTCCTTCACCAAGGTATCATTGAGTAGAATATTGTTCAGTTTCCACGTGTATGTGGGTTTTCTGTTGTTTTTGTTGCTATTGAAGACCACTTTTACTCCATAGTGATCTGATAGGAGGCATGGGATTAGTTCTATCTTCTTATATTTGTTGAGGTCTGTCTTGTGACCAATTATATGGTCGATTTTGGAGAAGGTACCATGAGGTGCTGAGAAAAAGGTATATTCTTTTGCTTTAGGATAGAATGTTCTATATATATATATCTGTTAAATCTAACTGGTCCAAAGCTTCAATTAGTTTCATTGTGTCCCTGTTTAGTTTCTGTTTTCCTGATTGATCCATTGAGGAAAATGCTGTGTTGAAGTCACCCACAATTATTGTGTTAGGTGCAATGTGTGCTTTGAGCTTTAATAAAGTTTCTTTTACGAAAGAGGGTGCCCTTGCATTTGGAGCATAGATGTTCAGGAATGAGAGTTCTTCTTGTTGTATTTTTCCTTTGACCAGCAAGAAGTGTCCCTCAGAGTCTCTTTTGATGACTTTGGGTTGAAAGTCAATTTTATCTGATATTAAAATGGCTACTCCAGTTTGCTTCCTGAGACCATTTGCTTGTAAAATTGTCTTCCAGCCTTTTACTCTAAGGTAGTGTTTGTCTTTGACCCTGAGGTGTGTTTCCTGTAAGCAGCAAAATGTAGGGTCCTGTTTACGTATCCAGTCAGTTAGTCTATGTCTTTTTATTGGGGCATTAAGTCCATTGATGTTAAGAGATATTAAGGAGTAGTGGTTGTTACTTCCTGTCATTTTTGACGTTATTTTTTAAATTTGATTGGTTAACTTCTTTTGGGTTTGATGAAAGGTTACAATCTTGCTTTTTCCAGGGTGATGTTTCCCTCCTTGTATTGGTGTTTTCCTCCTATTATCCTTTGTAGGGCTGGGTTTGTGGATAGATATTGGGTAAACTTGGTTTTGTCATGGAATATCTTAGTTTCTCCATCTACGGTGATTGAGAGTTTTGCTGGATATAGTAGTTTTGGCTGGTATTTGTGTTCTCTTAGAGTCTGCATGAGATCTGCCCAGGACCTTCTAGCCTTCATAGTCTCAGGTGAAAAGTCTGCTGTGATTCTGATAGGTCTTCCTTTACATGTTACTTGGCCTTTTTCTCTTACTGCCTTTAATATTCTTTCTTTGTTTAGTACATTTGGTGTTTTGATTATTATATGACGGGAAGTATTTCTGTTCTGGTCCAGTCTGTTTGGAGTTCTGTAAGCTTCTTGTGTATTCATGGGCATCTCTCTCTTTAGGTTAGGGAAGTTTTCTTCCATAATTTTATTGAAGATATTTGCTGGCCCTTTAAGTTGTAAATCTTCACTCTCATCTATGCCTATAATCCTTGGGTTTGGTCTTCTCATTGTGTCCTGGATTTCCTGGATATTTTGGGTTACAAGCTTTTTGCATTTTGCATTTTCTTTAACTGTTGAGTCCATGGTTTCTATGGAATCTTCAGCATCTGAGATTCTTTCTTCTATCTCTTGTATTCTGTTGTTGATATTTGCATCTCTGTCCCCTGATTTCTTCCCAAGGCTTTCTATCTCCAAAATTGTCTCCCTTTGAGTTTTCTTAGTTGTTTCTACTTCTGATTTTAGATCCTGGATCGTTTTGCTTAGCTCCTTCACTTGCTTGTTTGTGCTTTCCTATAATTCTTTAAGAGATTTTTGTGTTTCCTCTTTCATGACCTCAGCCTGTTGACCAAAGTTCTCCTGTATTTCTTTTAAGTGTTTTTTGTGTTTCCTCATTATTGGCTTTTGTATTCTCCTGGATTTCTTTCAATGATTTTTGTGTTTCCCTTGCAAGGGCTTCTAACTTTTGATCCATTTTCTCCTGAATTTCTTTAAGTATGTCCTTCATGTGTTCCTGTGCCCGCATCATGACCAGTGATTTTAAATCCAAATCTTGTTTTACTGGTGTGATGGGGTGTCCAGGACATGCTGGTAAAGGAGAATTGGGTTCAGATGTTGCCATATTGCCTTGATTTCTCTTAGTGATGTTCCTGCATTTGCCTTTTGCCATCTAGTTCTCACTGGTGTTAGTTGGCCTTGTCAATGCTGGACTCACCAGTGCAAGCTGCCCCTTCCCAGGTGGCCTCTGGTGCACAGCTTATCTCCTGCACTGCCTGGAGACAGGGTGCTGTTGCCCAGGCTGTTCAGATCCCGAAGCAGACACCTGAAGGCTCCTGCTGGGGCCCGCTGGATTCACTGGAGCACACCGACTTCTCCCTGCTGGCCGCCCGGAAGCCCCTCTTGCCTCTGGCAGGCCTGGAGATGTGGTGTTGCCGCCCAGGCTGATCTGGATCCGGAAGCAGAGAGATCTGAGTGCTCTTGCCAGAGGCCTCAGGACTGGAACCCAAGCTCCGCACCACAGAGCAAGCTGCGCTGCGAGCTCCCAGACTGCCTCTGGGTGCACACCAGGTCTCCCGCACTTCCTGGAGACCAAGCGCTGTGGCCCAGGCCGTTCAGATCCCAAAGCAGGCACCCGAAGGCTCCCGCTGGGGCCTGCTGGATTCACCGGAGCACACCGACTTCTTCCCGCAGGCCACCCGGAAGCCCCTCTTGCCTCCTGCAGGACCTGGAGATGTGGTGTTGCAGCCCAGGCTGATCTGGATCCGGAAGCGGAGAGATCTGAGTGCTCCCGCCAGAGGCCTCAGGACTGGAACCCAAGCTCCGTGCCACAGAGCAAACCGCGCTGTGAGCTCCCAGACTGCCTCTGGTATAAACTTTTTTTTTTTTTAAAGATTTATTTATTTATTATATGTAAGTACACTGTAGCTGTCTTCAGACACACCAGAAGAGGGCATCAGATCTCATTATGGATGGTTGTGAGCCACCATGTGGTTGCTGGGATTTGAACTCAGGACCTTCAGAAGAGCAGTCAGTGCTCTTAACCTCTGAGCCATCTCTCCAATTTTAAAGGACATTTTGTCAAACTCCCAGAATCTAAATGAGTCTTCATGAATAATAAGTATGAACTGCATCCTGAATCACACCTGGATAAGTTAAGAATGTTGTTTTGGCCAAAGACTCCCTAGGTGGGATCTGCAAGACAAAAGCAGTTCCTCACAAGCTTCCATTGAGGCAGCTCTGAGCTTTGCACCAACTCAAATGTAAATTCTTTCTAATTTGCCCAACACCCACCTGTTTGGCAAGGACATTGTATAAGGTTCATCAAATGTAAATATCTTCTAATCTGAGCCTATTGTCTAAGACAAGACCCAAATCCACCATCCTGCAAGGACATTGTATGAAGGTTGAATAATAAAAGGAACCTGTAATTTTAAGGTTCCTGGAAAAATTATACTTCCTGCTATTAATGCTTTTCATACCATCGTGTCAGAGCCATACTTCATTTATACACTGTTGGGAGGTAAATGTAATTCCGTAAACAACTGGAGCAAAGTGGTGTAGAATTTTCTGGCTAGTGACTTACTTTAAGATGGATTCTTTTACATCTTAATTTGCTTGGTTTTTCTTAGTCCTGGCTACTAAGAAGGAGGAGAGTTTAGAAAATTGCCAAGTGAGATTTTTGGCTTCTGAATAGGGGTGTTCTGGAGAGCCCCAGGAAGCATTTCTCGCCTCAGTCTGTAAAACTTTGTCTTACAGAGTTTACTGGGGCCACTGCGGCATCTTTCTCTAGGTTAGAGAAGTTTTCTTCTATAATTTTTTGAAGATATTTACTAGCCCTTTAAGTTGGAAATCTTCGCCCTCGTCTATACCTATAATTCTTAGGTTTGGTCTTTTCATTGTGTCCTGGAGTTCCTGGATGTTTTGGGTTACCAGCTTTATGCATTTTGCATTTTCTTTGACTATTGAGTCAATGTTTTCTATGGTTTCTTCAGCACCTGAGGTTCTTTCTTGTATTCTTGTATTCTGTTGTTGATGCTTGCATCTATGACTCCTAGATTCTTTCCAAGGTTTTCAATCTCCAGAGATGTCTCACTTTGTGATTTCTTTATTGTTTCTACTTCTATTTTTAGATCCTGGATGGTTTTGTTCAGTTCCTTCACCTGGTTGTGTTTTCCTGTAATTCTTTAAGGGATTTTTGTGTTTCTTCTCTAAGGGTTTCTGCCTGTTGTTCCATGATCTCCTGTATTTCTTTAAGGGATTTTTGTGTTTCCTCTTTAAGGGCTTTTTACCTGTTGAAGGTCTTAGATGCTTAACCCTGGCCAGTGTGTCACTGTCACTTCCTGCTGCCTTCAAATCAAGATGTAGAACTCTGTTAATTTTGAAAATTACAGATGCAAGCTATCTACCTTAATTTCAGGAGGAAGAAGGTGAAGTGCATATGTGGTGCTCTGAGACATGCTCAAGCAAGCTTCAAAGCTGCTACATGCCCTATCTGCTCACCCTTAAGTTAAAGCTAAGATCCCTGGATACTAAAGTCAAAGGAGGCAGTGACAAAGAATTCACTCCGCAGTCATGGAGGGAGATCATGTACCTGCAGGCTGGGAAGTATGGTAACCAGATTGGTGCCATGTTCTGGGAGGTAATCAGCACCAAGCATGGCATTGATCCCACTGGCACTTACCACAGAGATATCGACCTCCAGCTGGAACGCATCAACGTGTACTACAATGAAACCACCGGTGGCAAGTGTGTGCCCCATGCCGTGCTCGTGGACTTGGAGCCCAGCACCATGGACTCAGTGCGTTCAGGGCCCTTCAGTTAGATCTTCAGACCTGATAACTTAGTCTTTGGTCAGAGTGGGGCTGGGAACAACTGGGCCAAGGGGCACTACACAGAAGGTGAAGAGCTGGTTGACTCAGTGTTGGACGTTGTGAGAAAGGAAGCTGAGAGCTGTGACTGCCTGCAGGGCTTCCAGCTGACCCACTCCCTGGGTGGGGGGACTGGGTCTGGGATGGGTACCCTCCTTATCAACAAGATCCAGGAGGAGTACCCAGACAGAATCATGAACACCTTCAGTGTGGTGCCTTCCCCAAGGTGTCAGACATAGTGGTTGAGCCCTACAATGAAACCCTTTTAGTCAACCAGCTGATTGAAAATGTAAAGACCTATTGCATTGATAATGAAACACTCTATAATATCTGCTTCAGAACCCTAAAGCTGACCACACCCACTTACAGTGACCTGAACCATCTAGTGTCCACCACCATGAGTGGGGTAACCACCTGCCTGTGATTCCCTGGCCAGCTAAATGCTGACCTGTGGAAAATGGCTATAAATTTGGTTCCCTTCCCTCCCCTGCACTTCTTCATGCCTGGCTTTGCCCCCTTGACCAGCTGGGTAAGCCAGCAGTACTGTGCCCTGACAGTTCCTGAGCTCACTGCACAGATGTTTGATGCTAAGAACATGATGGCTGCCTGTAATCCCCACCATGGGCACTACTTGACTGTGGCTGCTGTGTTCAGGGGTCACATGTCTATGAAGGAGGTGCATGATCAGATGCGTAACATCCAAAACAAGAACAGCAGCTACTTTGTTGACTGGATCCCCAACAATGTGAAGACAGCTGTCTGTGACATTCCACCTCGGGGCCTAAAAATGTCTGCCGCCTTCATCAGCAACAGCACTGCTATCCAGGAGCTGTTTAAATGCATCTCAGAGCAGTTCACAGCAAGGCCTTCCTACACTGGTACATGGGTGAGGGCATGGATGAGATGGAGTTCACCGAGGCTGAGAGCAACATGGTATCTGAGTACCAGCAGTACCAGGATGCTATAGCTGAGGAAGAGGGAGAGTTTGAGGAGGAGGCTGAGGAGGAGGCAGCTTAGAGCTGTCTTAGTCACTAAAACATGGGAGCAGTGTGAACTCTTTATTCATTCACAGCCTGTCTGCTAGCCATGTGCATTTGTTGTCCTATGTCCTAATATCACTTGTACAGATACCACCATTAAAGCAATTTGTAGTGTGTAAAAAGAAAAGAAAAAAGAAAAGAACCTTCTATGCTAATCTGTCCAGTTCTCAGAAACTGTGAGAGGAAACTCTTACTACTTCCTTCTGACCACATACTTGAATTGTGTTCTACTTTTGTATTGTAGGAGGCTTTTGTTTGGTTTTTTCACTTGTTTCTAGGACTTATTTCTTCTTCACTTCTGACGTATTTGTGTATGACTGTCTGCAGCTCTTCATAAGCTAATACTGCCGTCACTGTCATACATTGCAGGGTTCCCTTTTTAATTCTAGTTCTAACACCTATACACACATTCCTTTCTTTTAAATAAGCTGAACAAAGTTTTGTCAGGACCCTAGTGTCTTCACAGACATATTCCTGTTATATTGAACCATAGCATTTTTCTTTGAATCTCTGTTCATCAATTTCTATATAACCTTAATAATGACTATCTCTGTATGATTTCAGAATGACTCATTTTTATGCTTGTAAGCCCTCATATACAGAATTATATGAAAATTACTTTCACAACCAGTGGCTCACTGCCAAACTTGTCAATGTGTCTTTATCTCTCCTACAATACAAAAGTAGAACACACATCGAGTATGTGGTCAGAAGGAAGTCGGAAGAATTTCCTCTCACAGTTTCTGAGAACTGGACAAATTAGCATAGAAGGTTTTTTTTTTTTTTACACACTATGAATTGCTTTAATGGTGGTATATGCAAATGTCTTTCCTGACGGAGCTGCCACTCACCCTGAAACTCCAAAATAAATGAAGTGTCCTCCATGCTGCATAGAAGCTAAAAAAAAAAAAGTAGAACTCTCAGCTCCTCCTCCAACACCATGTCTGTCTTCACGCCACCATGATAGTAATGGACCGAACCTCTGAAACTGTAAGCCAGCCCCAATTAAATGTTGTCCTTTATAAGAGTTGCTGTTGTCATGGTGTCTCCTCACAGCAATAAAACCCTAACTAAGAACAACCAGGTAAAGGCGGAGCCAGCATTCAGTGTGTGTGTGTGTGTGTGTGTGTGTGTGTTGTTCATGTACACATGTGCATGTGAAGCAACAGGTCAAATTCTGATGTTAACCCTGACCACCATTCCTTTTGCTTCCTTAGAGACAAGGTCTCTTAAGACCCAGGGCTGACCTATCAGGCTAAGCAGTCTAGCCAGTGAAACCCAGGGATCCTCCTTTCTCTGCCTCCCCAATGCTAGGATTACAAGCAAACCTCACACCTGGATACTTAACACAGACTCTAAGGAACCCCACTGCTGTACTGTCACTTGGATTTCTCTGCAGAAGCATTTTCAGAGAGGAGGCACTCAGTGTGAAATGAATCGTGGTGAAATGGGCCAATTACAGAAGTCCAGACATCATATGCCACAAGAGTGGCAGTGAGAGGAGCCAATCACAGAGGTGCAGGCATCAAACGCCAAGTGGCTGAGGAGTAGCTTTGGTTGGTCCCGTCACTCACTGACCCAGCAGTTAGAGTGATCTGTGGGTCCTTTGCAAAGACAGGTCCTTTGCAGCAGAGCCCCTAGGAAGCCCAGTTCCAAGTCATCCTGTTCCCCCTGGGGAAGTTCTCCAAATCCATTCCCGTATAGGGAGAGAAAGTTCAGGCTTCAAGCTCCACATATGCGAGTTCAAGTCCTGCTTCACCACTTATTAACATTGAGGTAACCATTAACCTACAGGAACCTTAGACATTCTTAATCTGACTCGAACACCCGGCTCTTCCCTTCCCTACCTCCTTCCACCCCATCCAGGACACTGCCTGTGGGTTGAAGAGAGTCCCAGGTGTGGCCAGAAGGAGCTCTTGCAACCTTGAAAGGCAGGTCTGGAGAGAAATGAGGGTGAGAGGAGGAATAATAAAAGAGCCTCAGAGCCTAGCAGGGCGGACTTGTGTGGTTTACTTTGTGCACCTGGCCCTTTAAAGACTTTTATATTGCTAGTCAACTGGTCCTTTAAGAATTCTTAACTGTTAGAACTATTTGACCCTATGACCATCCATGTTGGTTGCCTCTTGGATTTCTGGGAACAGGATAGGATATAGAAAGCCAGCTAAGGCTGAGAAGGGATCAGCCTAGTAGAGTGAGAAGAGACAGCAGTTGATGAAGAAAATATTATTAGGAGAGAGTCGAGTTAGAAGAAGCTGAGCTGGACAAATAGCCTAGGAAAGTTGGTATAGTTTAGAGCTGCTGGCAGTGGACGTTTGAAGAGAAGGGACTATTTAAGCAGACTGTTGGGGAACTGAGGGAGGACGGTTGCGAGAAACATCGAAGGAGCTGGACTGGAAACTAGGAGGTGGGCTGGCAGGGAGTTAGGAGAACTGGTTACTGTTTGTGGAGGAGAAAAACCTTTTATATGAGTTTGCCTGTAATCTCAGCTCCTATGGAGGCAGAGGCAGCAGACTAAACAATGTCAAAGCCAACCTGGGCTCCATAGTATACCTGCCTCAAAAGAAGATGTAAAGGAAGGAAAAAGGGAGAAATGAGGCCAGATAGATGGATGGATAGATGGGTGGATGGATGGATAGATGATAGATAGATAGATAGATAGATAGATAGATAGATAGATAGATAGATAGAATTATTTTTTTCTGAGTTACAAGCAGAAAATACCATTGCCCACTTACTTGAACGGAGCTTCCTTCTGGCCCCAATTTATCCCCTTGCCCTAAAAGCAAACCAGATCCCAAACCATGGCCTCAGGAACTCAGCTCCCAGGGCATCTACCTGAAGCTTACTGTCCTAATTCTGATCCACCACAAGTGAGGGGGAGATGAAGCCATGGTCACAAAGATGTATCTGCCACCAGGAATCTCTGCCAAGCAGATCCTCTGCAAGGGGTCCAGCCTGCAACTGAATGGAAACCAGAGAGGGTCTCTCTGACCCAGGGCCTGCAAGCCATTAAGACCAAAGGGAGGACTGAATGAGCCCTTTGTGGATCAAAAGCCCTCCATTGGAAACCCAGCCAAATAACCCCACAAAACTGGCTTCACAGCTTCTCTGGAGAAAACCGGCACTACCCCAAGGACTGAAGACTTTTGTTCCAGACCTGTGAGCCCCAGAGACTCAGGTTACCAAGGGGTGACAAACGTGGCAGATGTGGGGAAGCCAGAAATAACACATCAGCTTTGAAGCCAGAGCTCAGGGGAACCAAAACAGTGCTCTCCTAAGTTTTATTTACTGAAAGAGATGCACACCCCACCCCATCTAGTAGGACTGGACCAGACTAGAAAGCTGGTCGTGGACCATGGACGCCTCCCTCTGATGGAACTGAGCCTTCTTGGGTTTCCTTATGTAGTCACATAAAGGCAACTGACAGAATCCTCCTGTGTCACAAGCAGGTCATAAATTAGAATCACCAACAGCTTTTCAAGCTCACCACACTGGACCAAACTCCACAGATTCTCATCTGGGTGCAGATTATTTTTTTCTGTGTGTAACCCTGTCTTTCTTAAACATACTTGTAGACCAGGCTGGCCTCTACCCCACAAAGATCCACCTGCATCTGAGTGGTTGCACTAAGAGTGTGTGCCACTATCTGGGTGAGATTTTAAAGGCCTCTTTGAATGGAATGAATATCCCTCAACCAAAATGTATCTGCCCTGGACCTTGGAATGTCACCTTGTTTGGAACACTAACTGAAGTCACCACCACGCCGCTGGGCCCAGTGACCCATGTCTTGTTGAGAGATGGGAAGAAGATGCAGAGCAGAGGCAGTGGGAACTGGGTTGAGATGAAATAATGCTGACACGGAACATGGCTGTCCAGGGCAGCCAGAGCCAGTTCTTCCCACACTGCTGGAGAATACATTCATGGGTTCTGTACCACCTGGCCCATAGTTATTTGGGAGGTGAGCCTAAATCAATCCAAACTTCAGGTGACTATAGAGATGCCCAAAATTCCAGCTACATGGAGCCTCCCAAGATGAGATCCATACAGAAGCAGAGTGGCTGGGGCAGTGAAGGTTCTAGAACTCTGCATACCTCTGCAATCAGCTTCCTGGCTGTGCTCCAGGATCTACATCCTAATATACTAGCCTGGGTCTTGCAGACTCTGACATGGTGGTCTGGGTGGGATGTCCTGCTAGGGAATGTTTTTTTAAAGATCTCCATGTGCTTTTAATGTGCAGTCAGGAATGGAACAGGGTCCAGAATTAAAGGCACTGGAAAATAACCCCTGGCTGGCACACGGTGAAATGGCCAGGGTCACTGCTACTCCCCAAGCCTGTGTCAGCTTTCCTGCAGTCTGTTGGGTGAAGGGGTGGATGTGTGAATGGCTTCTTTGTGTGGTTACCCAGGTATGTCTTGAGTATGTTTTATGTTCAATCAAATGGTGCTTGGATCTATGCATCCTGATGTGATGGTTGATGCTGTCTAGTTGAGGATCTGGAGTCACCTAGAAAGCACTCTGGACGTATCTGTGATGAGCTTCTAGGTTAAGTTCACTGAGGTGGGAAGACCCACCCTCGGTGTAGCCAGCATCACTCAGTGGGCTCAGGTCTCAGGTAAAATCCAAAAGAGAAGGACGCTGAGGAGCAGCACTCCTCTGTCTCCTCCTCTGCCCCTCTTCCCCTCTCCTCCCTCCCCCCTGAGTTCAGATCCCGACACCTGTACAACAATGCTAGCTGCCACACACACCATGTATCTAATCCCAGAACCTCTGGGGCCTGCTGGCCAACCAGTCTAATCAATAAACTCCAGGATCAGAGAGAGACTAGGTCTCAGCAAATAAGGTGACATATGACTGAGGGAAAATACACAGGACACATATGCACATGTGTGTGTACACACAAGAACATGGGTACACATATACAGCACACATATACATGGGCTTACACACCTGTAGAATAAAGGATTATAGGCTGGAAAACAAGCTCAGCAGTTAAAAGCACTTGTCCTAGTCCCACACAACTATCTGCAACTCCAGTAAAAGTGTGTGCATGTGCGTGTGCGTGGGGGGTGTGTGGGTGAATATGGGGTGTGTGTGTATATGTATGTGCATGGGGTGTGTGTGTGTGTGTATACATATATATATATATGTCTGTGTATATGTGTGTGTATGTGGGAGGGGTTGGGGAAGGGAGTTTGTGTGTATGCGAAGGGGTGTGTATGTGTGTTTATATATGTGGGGGATATATGTGTATGTGTGTGTATGTGTGTCTATAAGTCTGTGTATGTGTCTGTGTGTGTCTGTGTGTGTGTGAGAGAGAGAGAGAGAGAAAGAGAGAGAGAGAAACTGAGTGGGACATGTACAGTCACTGGATTTGCACACTCCACATTTTATTAGAAATTAGCAGAAATTTTAGCATTTTTAGCAAAGGTAGCTAATTCTCTGAGCAGAATAGCCACAGAAGTAAAAAGCACCAAGTGCGCATTTCACAGACAGACACCCAGGCTCAGGCAGTCTGCTCCACTGTGCTTCAGGAGTGTAAACCAGGGCAAACAGGTTTGGCCGGGTGTCACATCCAGGGGAGGTCAACATTAATCCCATTACAATTTCATTATTATGAAAAGGCAGATTGTATTGAAATAATGATAGCGTTTAAAAATGACCATGAGAAAATGCCCTAATAAATGATGAGACCATACACACGGGTTTCCTTCACACGTGGAAGTCCTACCCCAAACCCTCAGAGGTGCAATTGAGTGATGGGGAGTCTTGATGTTCCTCCTTTAGTTAATCCATGTCTTCTATGGTGAGCATGAATCATGTTACAACAGAGTTATTTTCTTTAAGTAAAACTAGAAGAAATATCCCATCATTGAAAGGACTTTTCTTCAGTTGTATAGCCACTGATAAGGTGCCCACACTCCTTATCTAGTTCTCGTCTAGGCTCCTGTAGGCAACCCTAACAAAACTCACTGGGCCATCAGAACAAACAAGAAAACGTCAGAAAAGCAGTAAGCGGGGAAGAGGAGAAGGTCAGGAGGAGGAAGAGGAGGTAACAGGTTAATATAAGTAGAATGCATACATGTATCGATGTGGCACCATGAAGCCCGTAATCACACATAACTGATTGAACATAATCTCATGGACTCCCTAGAAAATGCAAATTAGAACCCAACACACGTCAACAGTTCAGCCCCGGTGAAGGATCTGTGTTTGAAGTGTGGCCTTTGACCGCTGGTCTTGGTGGCTACAAAGTCTGCTGCCTCTGAGCCAGTGATACCCAGGCTCTAGGGTGGACCATGAGCCTGTCAGGGATCATCATGAAGCTAAGTGAGACCATCTCTGACCCACAGAACCCAGACGGCCTCCACCGTCCTCCTTCAGTCTATTAAAAGCCCCGAGTCCCCTGCCACATCCTGTTTCTCATTCAGAAAGCGGGTTGACCTCAGGCACATGCCTCATTTCCCTAGGTGGTTGTCTGCTTTTTTCTTGAATGGAATTGTTTGGTTGTTTGTTTCAGTTCCTCTTTGGGGATACGAAGGAAGCCGCGTCCCCTTTTCCTGGTATTAGAAGTGCGTCAGTTTGAGTATGAGCAAACTTAAAAAGTGAGGACTCAGGGGCAGCTTAGATGCTTCATGGGAGGCAATGCTCATTGTTATTTTGTTTTGTTCTATATTCTTACCAGCTATCCCAGTGTGTCTCTAAGCAGACGTGTGTCTGGAGGTACATATCAAGAACAGCAGAGATGGAAGGCAGAGGTATTTTTCTTGTCTAAAGGACTTCATGAGTCGCATCCCTGGGACAAAGATGTTGGAGGGATACAAATTCACCATCCACAGCAGGGTGCGGTCCAAGGCCTCCGAGAGCCACTGTGTGTGTCACCAGACTGCTCAGGCCGTAGCTCCTGAACCACGGCTCTTTCGTGATTTAAAATAGATTAGAGCCAGGGAGATGGTTCAGTGGTTAAACCAGCAGGCTTGAGAATCAGAGTTCATATCCCTGAAGCACACATAAATGCCAGGTGGGTCTGATGGCCCACCTATAAAACCTGCACTCTGAGGGCTGACAGGAGATCCCCAAAGCAAGGCCGCCAGCTAGAAGAGACACATTCGTGAGTTCTGAAGTTGTGTGTGAGACCCTGTCTCTAATAAATAAGGGGAAGAACAATGGAGAGGGACCCTTGACATCAGCCTCAGGCCTCCACATGCACACGTGCACACATTCACACATATACATATGCATACCATACATGCAGACACATGAAAAGAATAAAAGGAAGAAACTATCTACACACATATGTACACACACATACACACACATTTGTGTGTGCACACATGCATGCACACACACATACATACACAAACACACATATGCACACACATGCACACAATGTCATCAGATGCCAAGAGTGTACTCATTTCTTCTCTTCCAGTCTAGCTTCAGCCAGATGCAGTCAGGTCTGTGTTTTAATGACTTTTCTTGTCCCTTGCTTTTTTCCTTTTATTCAGTCTGAGACTCCATTCTCCAGAAGGCTGCTCCTCACTTTCACAGCAAGCCTTCCCTCTTCAATTAAAACTCCATGAAAACACCTTCATGGACATGCCAAGAGTGTATCTCCATGGTAATCTGTGGTGAGAATGCTTTCTGTGCAAGCATGAGCTAAAGTCTCTGTTCTTTCTCCTGTTCCTGATCTCAGCATTTTTTGCACCCTTTCCTCCCTGTGTGGCTGCCCTGCCCTGAGCTTGCACCAACTAACCTCTGGCAATAAACACTTCCCTTTCCTAGGGTCTAACATGAGAAGGAAATGAAGGACACACCCAGGAAGAGAAGTGGAAGTGAGATCTCAGAGAAAATAGACTGCCTAGATGTAAGGTGTAAGGTGTGTGTATGTATGCATGTGTGTATGTGCATCTATGTGTGTATATGTGCATCTATGTATGTGAATATGTGTATGTGTGTGAATGTGTGTATGTATGTATAGGTGTATGTGTGTATGTATATGTGTGTATGTATGTGTGTATGTGTGTGTGCATGTATGCATGTGTGCATATGTGTGCATGTGTGTGTATGTGTGCATGTGTGCATATGTGTGCATGTGTGCATGTGTGCCTGCGTGTGTGTCCGCATGTGTGCACACACGTGTATGCATGTATGCATGCATGTATGTGTGTGTGTACATGTGTGTGTGTATAGTGTGTAGCACACAGGCTTGTGTACATTTCTGCATGTATATGTGGAGACCCAGTTTGGCCTCAAACTCCTGAACACCCTATTCTTTGAGTAGCTGGAACTACAAACATGTAGCACTATGCCTAGTTTTGGATTTTGTTTTTTAGTAAAGGTGACTTGTGATACTTGGACATGCTCCTGCCGCACCTTGCTGAGGACAGCATGCCAGCATCCACTGGAGCTGAGGCTTCATTGCTCAGAGGCAAAGAAAGAAATGTCAGGGAGAGCTTTACCTTGCTTTGAGGACCACCCCATGCTGATGCTATGACTTGGGCCATCTGTACTTTAGGACCCCAAGTGACCAAGTCTTTCTCTCCCCAAGGCCCAGCTCTCAAGTGGGCCCAACTCCTTTACCAGAGGACAAAGCTACACAGGCATGCTTCCTGAATAAAGACCAGGGCAGTGGTGTGAACCTGTCATACAGTGAAGACAGGAAGAAGCAGGGGCATTCCCAGGCTGGCCAGCCAGGCTGGCCAAATTGGTGAGCACCAGGTTCAGTTGAGACCGAGGTGGAAGCAACCAAGGAAGACACTTAACATTGACATCTGGTCTCCACACACATGCAGGAATGTACACGAGACTGTGTGCTAGCTACATGTGTACACACACACACACACACACACACACACATATATATATATAAACATGCACACACACACACATATATATAAACATGCACACACACACATACACACACCTTACATCTAGGCAGTCTGTTTTCTCTCAGGTCTCACCTCCACGCTCTGCATGGAAGTGTCCCTCATTTCCTTCACCTGTCAGACCCTTGGAAAGAATGTGAAAAATTCCTGTATATTGAGACAAAAATCTATTTTACCCGAGGCTGGCCTCAAACTCACTATGTCATCAAGTCTGACCTTGAACTTCTGATTCTCCTGCCTCTACCACCAAAGTAGTATGATCTCAGGCACGCCTCACCATGCCCAGTTTATGCAGTGCTGTTAACCCAGGACCTCATACAGAGCTAGACAAGCTGTCAACCAAGCTACGCCTCTGACCTCCTGCTCTCGTTTAAAGGTAATTATTCTTAACTTAAGAGTGCAAACTTAAAGCAATGCCAAGTTTGGGAAGACTCGCCACTGTTCCTGAGTTTCTTATATATTTTGAATTTAACCCTTTGTCTCCAAGGTAGCTTGCATACATTTTCTCCTCTTCTCTTCCCTCTGCAGACTGTTTTCCCCAGTGCCATTTGCAATAACAGAGGAGACAGTTCATCAAGCAAGAATTCATACAGCGAAAGACCAACTAACGCCGCCTGCCAGCACCCAGGCATGGATGTGGAAAGGCTGGCCTTACAGAGCAAAAGGGCAGGTCCTTGGGGTGGGGTAACTAGTCAGAGGACACAACCACAGGGAGGTTGACATTGGTTGTCAATGTCAAAAGGATCCATTGTGCAGCAAAGCAAACTCCCGTCACTGACGAAAGCAGCCAGGTTCAAAACTATGCAGCATGGACGTTAAGTCGTTTAATCAGAAAAAGCAGAAACTGTGCAGCACTGTGTTCGTTAATGAGCTAGCAGCGCCTGCCACTACACACACACTCCAAAATATCATTCTGTAGAAAGCTGAAAACCACAAAGGTCAGCTGACAATTGAGAAAAGAAGGAAACGTTTGTCAAGGGTTGCCACGATGATTCCACAGATAAAAGCATTTAGTGTGCGGCCTGCGGACCAGAGATTGGTCCTGAAGCCCACCGGAAGGCAGATGAGAGAACCAACTCTACAAACCTCCACACGCATGCCACAGCACACGCAACACAGTACAGGTGTAATGCCTGTCCTACATTCAACACACAACAGTAATAATTTTTCATTTAAAAAAAATCAAAACAGGCAGAGGGTTCAGTTGTTAAAGTGCTTGACACTGCAAATGTGAGAACTGACCAAATTCAAATCCCAAAACCAACATAAATGCTGCGTGGGTGTATTACTCAGGGTTCTCTAGAGGAGTGGAACTGATAGAATTTATATACATATATGCATATATACATATGTACATATGCATATACACACGTGTATGTATATGGAACATACATGTGTGGATATATGTATACACATATATATGGTGCTGAGAAGATCCACCTTTAATCTGGGCCACAACTTCTGCTGATATATATATACACACATACCTACCTACATACATATATATGGATTTGTTTAAGTGGCTTACAGGCTATGGTCCAACTAGTCCAACAATGACTGTCTACCAATAGAAACTCCAAGAATTCAGTAATTGTTCAGTTCATGAGGCTGAATGCCTCAGCTGGTCCTCTGTACAAACCTGAATCTGGAAAAAGTAGGCTCTAGTGCCAGTGAAGGAATGGACATGCCAGCCAGAGTGAGGGTAAGCAGGCAAAGAGAGCTTCCTTCGTCCATGTCCAGCGGAAGGCTTGGCCCACATTAAAGGTGGGTCTTCCCACTACAAATGTTTTAATTAAGAAAAGTTTCTTGCCGGGCAGTGGTGGCGCACGCCTGTAATCCTAGCACTCTGGAAGGCAGAGGCAGGTGGATTTCTGAGTTCGAGGCCAGCCTGGTCTACAGAGTGAGTCCAGTACAGCCAGGGCTATACAGAGAAACCCTGTCTCAAAAAAAAAAAAAAGTTCCTTACAGGTGTGCCCAGGTGCTTGGGTTTTAGTTAATTGCAAATGTAGCCAAGTTGGCAACCAAGAAGAGCCATCAGAGTAGGTTTGCAGCCTTCCTGTCACTTCTGCCTCTGAAGACAGAGATGGAGATCGCAGAGCAAGGTGATTATGGAAAATAGCTACATCATCAAACTCTGGGTTTGATTGAAAGACCTGACTCACTGAATAACATGGAGAGCAAAGTAGGATGATTCCCAACATCAACCTCAAGCCTACACATGCATGCACATACATGCCAGACATGCACATACACACATGCATACCACACACATACAGAGTTGTATATATCACACAGATGCAGACATTCATATACCACACATGTGCAGACATGTACATATACCAATGCATACCACATACATGCAGAAATTCATATATCACACATATGCAGACATGTGCATATGCCCATGCATACCACATACATGCAGACAGTCACATACCACACATGTGCAGACATACACATATACCCATGCATACCACACACATGCATATATGCATATACCACACATTTGCAGGCATTCATATACCATACATATGCAGACATGCACATACATCCATACATACCACACATATGAACATGAACCACCCCACACACATGCAGACATGCACATTTACCCATGCATGCCATGTTTGTACATTTGTTTACTTGCTTGCTTCTTTCTGAGACAGAGTCTCACAGACACTAGGCTGACTTCAAACCATTATGACTTAGAACTCCTGATCCTTTGGTCCTCCAAGCACTAGAGTTACTGGTATGCACTACCACACCCAATATCAAGCCCTTGTTTATCCATATGATATAATGTGGCATGATACGACAGTGTGGAATGGTGATATATAGTATGATATGGGATGAGATAGCAATATATAGTGTGGTATAATATAGCATGATATGGTATAGTATATGGTATAGTATAGTATGCTATGGTATGGTATAAGATGATATAGTATGGTATAGTATGATTATAGGTAATATATTTTTATATTGTATGCTATTTTATCTGGATATTACCATTTCTGCCTCTGATTTCAGGAATCTTCAAATGGTTATACACAGTGGAGCCCCTTACCCTCAGTGAGTGGCCAGCACTACACCCGTGGGCCCCAGACAGGCCCTGCATCTTCAGGAAAAGCATCAATGACTCCCTTCTGTGCCAGGAACCACAACCCCCACACAGAGTGCTGTGCTGTGCATTGCTCTCCCTACAATAGGGTCAGAGGTCATCACAGGAGGAAATGAGGCCTCAGCCCTGGCCTCCCCTCTCTGTCTTCAGGAAGCCCACACCTCACAAATCAGAGTTTAGAGCCGTGAACTCTGAGTGCTCATGGACTAACACCAGCAAACACTTGGAGTCACTTACCCCAGGGTCAGTCACCCCTGGAGCCAATAGTGTAGCATGGGGAGAAGGGGTCCCTCCCTGGGGTCTGGGTGGACACTTTACAAGCGCATTTACTCCCTGTTGCCATCTTTACGGCTTCCCCCAAGAGGCTGTTGCCATGGTAACAGATGTCTTCACCTTGTCGCTGTTCTATAAGTAAAATGACTTTCAAGATTTTTTTAAACCTCCTTTAAAATTCATCTCAATGATCTTAGGGAAAGGGGTCTCTACTGCATTAACCAAGTCTTTTAAGTATATTAATGGGCTGTTAGTAAAGTTTTCTAAATTAGACTCAAAATTCACAAAGCAGGTGATCCTATCCAGAACCCACGCTGTCATTCTGGAAAGACCCTAACCTTCCCTGAGGCTCTCAGAATTGTCAGCCACACTTCTCAGTAGTCTGTGGTGACCTAGGGCTTACTCTGCTGGAGAGGCCACCAGCACCACTCCATTATGGACCCAGCAGAGTGAAGTTCCCTGTCTCCCAGAGGATAGGATACCCAAGACTCCATCACTGCTGGTCTAGCTGGACCAACATTCTGCCACTTCCTCTCTTCCTCCACCACCCTTACAACAGTTAGTGAGGGTCACCGCATGCTGGGCACTGTGGTCTATGTTCTATATACAGGAGTGGCCAAGATAAAAGCCCCGCACTCCTGGATTCCCGGGTGTAATGACAGAGACAGACGGGGCCATATTCAAGTGGAATATCACATCACAGAAAGAGACGGAGCCCAGGAAGAAGCACAAAGGCTCCTCAAGTGGTGAGAGAAAACAGGGACTGAATATCTGGGAAAGAACTTTCTAGAAAGTGGGAACTGCAGTCCTATTTGGTGCTCAAGGACATTGATGAAGGAAACTCAAGGGAAGCAAAACTCTACATCAGCTCGGGAGGCCCTGTGCTCTTTCCACTCCCCGGGAGACCCTCCACTCAGCTCTCCCCTGACTTCTTGGGGTTTTCTTATTCCAGCTGACTCAGTTTATCTGTATCTCATCTGTATGAAACCCTGAAGCCTTAATCTCACAATGTATTCTTTATTTTGAACTTTTTCCTGATTCTCTTCTATAGTTTCTTGACAAAAAAAAATCCAAATATTCTATGGACCCCGTTAAACATAGTTATTTAGAATCCATATACTTCCCATCAATATTTTCTCTTCACCTCTTAATTCCTCTCTGTGTGAATCTGTCTTTTCCCCAACCAGATGTTGCCTTATCTCACATGCCAAGTCATTTAAAATAAGAGATAAGGGTGCAGAAAGCCACCTGCTGCACAAGTGTAAGGACCTGAATTCAAATCCCCAGCACCCACATTTAAAAAGGTCTGGCTGCGTGCACCTGTCACCCCAGAACTGCTGGGAGTCAAAGACAGGAAGATCACTAGACTCACAGCCTGGCAAGCTGGCTCCAGGTTCAGTGAGAGAACCTGTCTCAAGGAGTAATAAGGTAGAGAGTAATAACGTCAGACACTGGTTACCCTCCTCGGGACCTACACATGTGTGCATATACCACACAGATACAATAACACACGTACACACATATACAATTGTGCTCTCTCTCTCTCTCTCTCTCACTCACTCACACACACACACACACACACACACACACACACACAGGAGCTGGCTCAGACATGTGCTGGCTAGTGGAGTATTTACCTAGCATGTGCACAGCCCTGGGTTCTATCCCTGTAGCACCAATAAACTGAGTTAATAGTCAATGTGAGAGAGTAAAATAAAAAAGCAAATTTGCCTGATGTCGTTGTCGCCCTGGAGGCTTGCTGCTGAATAAGCTTACCCCTTTCAGCTCTTCCTGAACTCTGGCCTGCTGGCTCAACTCAGCCATTCTGGCTCAAACTCCTCTCCAAGCTGACTGATTCTATCTGACTTCTCTCAGCTACTCACTCAATTGCTCTGCTTGGCCTCAAACCAACTCTGGCAACCTGTTCTAATCTTCTGGTTCCTTCTCCTTCTCTGGCTTCAGCTGCCTCTGCTGACCCGCACTGAACTGCATGAACTCACTGAGGAAATCAACTCTACTGCACTGCACTCACTGCACTGATTCCCCACTGACCACACTGTTCTGAAATAGCCTCTGTCCCGTGCTGGTCCCCTGAGAGCTGGACATGTCCTATCTGACTCATTCTGTCAGATCTTTCTCTGATTCATCACTTTGTCTGCCCCTCAATTAGCCATCACTTTCAAACATGACTGCTTCCTTCTAGAAACTAACCTTACCTATGTTGTTTGGGATTAAAGGTGTGTGGCATGTCTGCATTCCAGTCAGATCACACAGACCTAGGTCTTTGGATATGATTCCTTGCCAGAGAAATTACGTTGCTGGATTATATTTTTTCTACAATGATGTATAAAGAACTTCACAGAAATCCAAGTGTGGATCCACCCAGCAGCCAGCATGGAGGAAGCAGCCTGCACAGGTGAGACTGGCCCTGCAGATTGGGGAATCCTGTCCTGAGACCTCTGGCAGGAGCCTTCCAGTTTCCACCTCTGGATCAGGAACATCCCTTGCCACAGTCATTTCCAAGTGGCTCAGGAAGCCAGCTATACACCCAGTTGTGTGGAGGAGACAGCCAGCACAGCCTGCATCCAGAGTTGATCTGGACCACAGAGCTACATACCCAAATACAACTACAAGAGTGTGGGTCTCAGCCGCCATCTTTGCTCCTGTGACTGTAATAGATTGGTAGGCAGGGATCACCAGAGTAGAGGATCGCTTGGGTCACACCCAACCAGAACTCCACCTGCACCTAGGAACTTGGCAGCACCACAGCAATTTGTGCCAGGGGAAAGCAGGTCACCCAGAGTTGCTGAAATAGGCCTGCAGACACACAGGAGGGGCAAGCACCAGCCAGTAACAATAGGACCAACTAACACCAGAGATAACCAGGTGGCCAAAGGCAAATGGTAGGAACATTGCTAACAGAAATCAAGGTGATATGGCACCATCTGAACCCAATTCTCCCACAACATCAAGTCCTGGATATCCCCAACACACCAGGAAAGCAAGATTTGGATTTAAAATTCACAGGTCATGATGCTGATGGAGGACTTCATGGAGGGCTTCAAGGAGCACATAAATAACTCCCTTAAAGAAATATAGGAGAACACAAGTAAACAGGGAGAAGCCCTTGAAGAACTAAGGGAAAACACAACAAAACAGGTGAAGGAATTAAACAAAGCCATCCAGGATCTAAAGAAGGAGATAGAAACAATAATGAAATCACAAAGGGAAACAACTCGAGACATAGAAAACCTAGAAAAGAAGTCAGGAGTCATGGATCCAAGCATCAACAACAGAATACAAGAGATGGAAGAGAGAATCTGAGATTCAGAAGATACCATAGAAAGCACTGATACAACAGTCAAGAAAATGAAAAATGCAAAAAGCTCCTGACCCAAAACATCCAGGGAATCCAGGACAAAATGAGAAGACCAAACCTAAGGATTATAGGTATAGAAGAGAGTGAAGATTTCCAACTTAAAGGGCTAGTAAATGTCTTCAACAAAATTATAGAAGAAAACTTCCCTAACCTAAAGAAAGAGATGCCCATGAACATACAAGAAGTCTACAGAACTCCAAATAGATTTAACCAGAAAAGAAATTCCTTCCATCACATATTAAAACACCAAATGTACTCAACAAAGAAAGAATATTAAAAGCAGTAAGGGAAAAAGGTCAAGTAACATATAAAGGTAGACCTATCAGAATTACACCAGACTTCTCAGCAGAGACTATGAAAGCCAGAAGAGACTGGGCTGATGTCATGCAGACTCTAAGGGAACACAAATGCCAACCCAGACTGCTATATCCAGCAAATCTCTCAATTACCATAGATGGAGAAACCAAGGTATTTCATGACAAAAACAAATTTACACAGTATCTTTCCACAAATCCAGCCCTTCAAAGGATAATGAATGGAAAACACCAACAAAAGGAGGGAAACTACACACTAGAAAAAGCAAGAAATTAATCTCCTTTCAACAAATCCAAAAGAAGATAACCACACAAGCATAAAAATTACATCAAAAATAGCAGGAAGCAACAATCACTATTCCTTAATATCTCTTAACATCAATGGACTCAATTCCCCAATAAAAAGACATAGACTAACAGACTGGATTTGTAAACAAGACCCAACATTTTGCTGCATACAGGAAATGCATCTCAGTGTCAAAGACAGACACTACCTCAGAGTAGAAGGCTGGAAAACAGTTTTCCAAGCAAATGGTCCCAGGAAACAAGCTGGAGTAGCCATTCTAATATCCAATAAAATAGACTTTCAACTAAAAGTCCTCAAAAAAGACACAGAAAGACACTTTATACTCAAAGGAAAAATCTACCAAGAATAACTCTCAATTTTGAACATCTATGCCCCAAATACAAGGGCGCCCTCATTCATAAAGGAAACTTTACTAAAGCTTAAAGCACACATCGCACCCCACACAATAATTGTGGGTAACTTCAACACCCCACTCTCCTCAATGGTCAGATCAGGGAAATACAAACTAAACAGAGACACAGTGAAACTAACAGAAGTTTTGGACCAAATGGATTTAATAGATATCTACAGAACATTTCATCCTAAATCAAAAGAATCAAAAGAATACCTTCTTCTCAGCACCTCATGGTACCTTTTCCAAAATTGACCATATAATTGGCCGCAAAACAGACCTCAATAGATATAAGAAGATCAAACTAATTCCATGCCTCCTATGATCCTTCAGATCACTATGAAGTAGCAACAAAAATAACAGAAAGCCCACATACACATGGAAGCTGAACAATGCTCTACTCAATGATACCTTGGTCAAGGAAGAAATAAGGAAAGAAATCAAACCTTTTAAAATGTAATGAAAATGAAGGCACAACATATCCAAATTTATGGGACACAATGAAAGCAGTGCTAAGAGGAAAACTCATAGCTCTGAGTGCCTCCAAAAAGAAGCTGGAGAGAGCTTACACTAGCAGCTTAACAGCACACCTGAAAGCTTTAGAACAGAAAGAAGCTAATACACCCACAAGAGAAGAAGGCAGGAAATCATCAAACTCAGGGCTGAAATCAACCAAGTAGAATCAAAGAGAACCATACAAAGAATCAACAAAACCAGGAGCTGGTTCTTTGAGAAAATCAACAAGATAAATAAACCTTTAGCCAGACTAACCAGAGGTCACAGAGACAGTATCCAAGTTAACAAAATCAGAAATGAAAAGGAAGAGATGACAACAGAAACTGAGGAAATTCAAAAAATTATCATAACCTACTACAAAAGCCTATACACAACACAACTGGAAAATCTGGACGAAATGGACAATTTCCTAGACAGATACCAACTACCAAAATTTAATGAGGATTAGATAGATAATCTAAATGGTCCCATAACCCCTAAAGAAGTAGAAGTGGTCATTGACAGTCTCCCAACCAAAAAAAAAAAACACAGGACCAGATGGTTTTAGTGCAGAATTCTATCAGACCTTCAAAGGAGACCTAATACCAATACTCTTCAAACTATTCCACAAAATAGAAACAGAAGGAACATTACTCAACTCGTTCTATAAAGCCACAATTTCGCTGATACCAAAACCACACAAAGTTCCAACAAAAAAAGAGAACCTTAGACCAATTTCCTTTATGAATATCGATGCAAAAATACTCAATAAAATTCTTGCCAACTGAATCCAAGAACACATCAAAATGATCATTCTCCATGATCAAGTAAGCTTCATCCCAGGGATGCATGGATGGTTCAATATACAGAAATCTGTCAATGTAATCCACTACATAAACTCAAAGAAAAAAACCACATGGTCATTTCATTAGATGCTGAAAAAGCATTTGACAAAATTCAGCATCCTTTCATGTTAAAGGTCTTGGAAAGAACAGGAATTCAAGGCCCATACCTAAACATAATAAAAGAAATATACAGCAAACCAGAAGCCAACATCAAACTAAATGGAAAGAAACTTGAAGCAATACCACTAAAATCAGGAACTAGACACGGCTGCCCTCTCTCTCCATATTTATTCAATATAGTACTTGTTCTAGCTAGAGCAATTAGACAACATAAGGAGGTCAAAGGGATACAAATTGGAAAGGAAGAGGTCAAATTATCACTATTTGCAGATGATATGACAGTATATTTAAGTGACCCAAAAAACTCCACCAGAGAACTCCTATAGCTGATAAACTACTTCAGCAAAGTGGCTGGATATAAAATTAACTCAAGCAAATCAGTAGCCTTCCTGTATTCAAAGGATAAATAGGCTGAGAAATTAGGGAAATGACAACCTTCACAATAGCCACAAACAATATAAAGTATCTTGGTGTGACTCTAACCAAACAAGTGAAAGAGCTGTATGACAAGAACTTCAAGTCTTTGAAGAAAGAAATCCAGGAAGAACTCAGAAAATGGAAAAATCTTCCATGCTCTTGGATTGGCAGGATTAATATAGTAAAAATGGCCATCTTGCCAAAAGCAATATACAGATTCAATACAATCCCCATCAAAATCTCAACTCAATTCTTCATAGAGTTAGAAAGAGCAATTTTCAAATTTATCTGGAATAACAAAAACCCAGGATAGCTAAAACTATCCTCAAGAGTAAAAGAACTTCTGGGGGAATCAGTATCCCAGACCTCAAGCAATACTTCAGAGAAATAGTGTTAAAACTGCATAGTATTGGTACAGTGACAGGCAAGTAGATCAATGGAATATAATTGAAGACCCAGAAATGAACCCACACACCTATGGTCACTTGATCTTTGACAAAGGAGCTATAACCATCCAGTGGAGAAAAAGATAGCCTTTTCAACAAATGGTGCTGGTTCAACTGGAGGTCAGGCAGAAGAATGCAAATTGATCCATTTATTTTTATTTTTATTTTTTGAGACAGGGTTTCTCTGTGCAGCCCTGGCTGTCCTAGAACTCACTCTGGAGACCAGGCTGGCCTCGAACTCAGAAATCCACCTGCCTCTGCCTCCCAAATCCTGGGATCAAAGGTGTGTGCCACCATTGCCTGGCAAATTGATCCATTCTTATCTCCTTGTACTAAGCTCAAGTCCAAATGGATCAATGACCTCCACATAAAACCAGACACACTGAAACTAATAGAAAAGAAACTGGGGAAGACTCTTGAGGACATGGAGAAAATTTCCTGAACAAAACACCAATAGCTTATGCTCTAATATCAAGAATTGACAAATGGGACCTCATAAAATTACTGAGTTTCTGTAAAACAAAGGACATTGTCAAAAGAACAAAACGGCAACCAACAAATTGGGAAA
This sequence comes from Apodemus sylvaticus, assembly GCF_947179515.1. Classification (NCBI taxonomy): domain Eukaryota; kingdom Metazoa; phylum Chordata; class Mammalia; order Rodentia; family Muridae; genus Apodemus; species Apodemus sylvaticus. The sequence goes on along the minus strand of NC_067486.1, from coordinate 2,179,196 downwards.
AATCTCTACCAACCCTACATCCGACAGAGGGCTAATATCCAAGATATATATAAAGAACTCAAGAAGGTAGACTCCAAAGAGCCAAATAACCCCATTAAAAAAGGGGTACAGAGCTAAACAGAGAATTTTCACCTGAGGAATATCGAATGGTGGAGAAGCACCTACGGAAATGTTCAACATCCTTAGTCATCAGGGAAATGCAAATCAAAACATCCCTGAGATTTCACCTCACACCAGACAGAATGGCTAAGATCAAAAATTCAGGAGAAAACAGGTGCTGGCGAGGATGTGGAGAAAGAGGAACACTCCTCCACTGCTGGTGGGGTTGCAAGCTGGTACAACCACTCTAGAAATCAGTCTGGCGGTTCCTCAGAAAACTGGGCATGATACTACTGGAGGACCCTGCTATACCACTCCTGGGCACATACCCAGAGGATTCCCCAGCATGTAATAAGGATACATGTTCCACTATGTTCATAGCAGCCCTATTTATAATAGCCAGAAGCTGGAAAGAACCCAGATGTCCCTCAACAAAGTAATGGATACAGTAAATGTGGTATATATACACAATGGAGTACTATTCAGTCATTAAAAACAATGAATTCATGAAATTCTTAGACAAATGGATAGAACTGGAGAATATCATCCTAATTGAGGTAACCCAGTCACAAAAGAACACTCATGGTATGCATTCATTAATAAGTGGATATTAGCCTAGAAGTTTAGAATACCCAAGACACAATTCACATATCAAAGGATGTCCAAGAAGGAAGGAAGGAGAGACCCCTGGTCCTGGAAAGGCTCAGTGCAGCAGTGTAGGGGAATACCAGAACAGGGAAGGGGTGGATTGTGAAACAGGGGGAGGGAAGAGGGCTTATGGGACTTTTGGGGACGGGGGAATCCAAGAAAGTAGAAGTCATTTGAAATGTAAATGAAGACTATATCGAATAAAAAAAAAAAAAAAAAGAAATCCATGTGTGTGTTACCTTTGTCCAGACAGAAATGGCATTCACCCATGACAACTGTGGACTAAATGCCCTAAATGTACCTACTCTGGTTCTGGGACAATCAAAGCCCAGCTTTCTTTACTGTGAAGGTCACTTCTGGTCAGTCCTCTGCCGTAGACTGTTGCTCTGTAAGTTGTTTCCAAACCTAGTATTAGTGAGTTGGAGAGGAGCAAAGCCTTATTCTCCAGTGGTCCCTGAACGCTGAGTGCATCTCATCCCTGCTGCCTAGCAACAGCTCCCCCACTCCCTCTTCTAAGGGAAGGGCTCACAAAAGCAGGCTTGCCTTGCTGCACCTCAGTCCTTTCCCAGGTCCCACCCTGCAGATCCTCACTGATTTACTGTCCAAGTAAATTGAGCAAGTGGCCGCAGTTCTCCACATTCTGGAATTCCCGGCTAGGGAGAGTTAGGGCTGCACAGGAACAAACGTGGTGAGACAGTGACATTCAGAACGTGTTTGGGAGTTACAGCTCAAATACTTGAGAATCCCAGTATTCTGGAGGCTGAGGCAGGAGGATCACAAAACCCCAATTATATAGTGAGAGTTCTCAAGACAAACAAGGTACCACTAAGAGGCAAGTCTAGGGAGGGAAGGACAGCGAGACCCAGGCGAGAAGGGCCTTGGAAGATTATAGTCAGCCAATGTATCTGCTCTTGGAAGGAGCACAGTACAGCAACCTTCCCAGGGGTCCCTGCTGCCCCAGCTGGGGCTCCTTATGTAGGCAGCAGGGACTATGCTCAGAGAGCAGGGTTTGTATAAGAGGGAGTCAGAGTGCTTCTCCAGCTGACTGTGAACTTAGAAGAAGCCATGCACAGGAGTCCCAAGTCCTGACATCCTATCTTTGAACGCCCCCTCTACTTCCTAGCTACATATAACACCAAAAGGTCCTCCAGACACAGAACTCCCACAAGGGTCTTCGAAAGGACTGTTTGACACATTCTGCAGCTGGTGGGAGGGAGAGGAGATGGGAGGAAGGACCTGGAGGGGAGAAAAAGAGGAGGAGGGAGAGGAGGAAGAGGAAGAGGAGGGGAAGATGATCTGCAGACAGCAGGCTCCAGGTTCTTTCCTTATTGGTAGTCTACCTACAGTTGCTTCTGACCTACAGTGGCAAGGTTGCATGGCCCTCACCTTCCCAAACACTTAATGTAGCGCTAGAGAAGACGCAGCTCCCTGTTGTCTCTAGACAGCACAGGTTAGAACACACGTCGTCTATCCCCCGACCCCTAACCCCCAACCCCGAGGGCTCCCTTTCCAGTTCACTCTTTTCTCCTCATCTCTGAGAGCAGCAACCAGGCCCCAGAAGAACACGGCAGAATTCTGAGCACAAGAGCAGGTCCCACATAGCCTGCAGCCGTGCCAGAGGTGGTGCATTGCAGAGAAGACCAAAATTCAGACATGTGGACAAAGGCAGCTTCCAGAGAGCCTTCTGGGGCCACAGGGCCCCTTCCTGGCTTAGTCTCATCTCAATATGACACAAGTTAGAGTCACCTTAAGGGCAGGAACCTCACCTGAGAAAATAACTCCATGAGATCCAGCCGTAGAGTATATTTTTAAATTAGTGATTGATGGGAGTGTTGTGGAGGGTCCAGCCAGTGTGGGCAGGGCCACCGCTGGGCTGGTGGTCCTGAGTTCTAGAAGAAGGCGGGCTGAGCAAGCCATGAGGAGCAAGCCAGCAAGCAGCACCCCTCCAGGTACCTGAGAGTGCAAGCAGAAAATTCTTCCCTCACCAACTTGTTTTTGATTATGGTGCCTCATCACAGAAATAGAAACCCTGGCTAAGATGGCTGCCCTGTGTAAGTCAGGGCCAGCAGGGAGAGAGAGCATCCCAGTGTCGGAGGAGTGTTACCCGCATTGTGCACAGTGTCTCCATCACTTCTCTTCTCAGACAAAAACTGAACCACACGACAGAGTCCCAAGTCCTGGCTGCAGGGCTCTCAACACGAGCAGGTGGGGCTGAAGCAGGAGCCAGCCTGTGCTTCTCTGGGTGCGTGAGAAAGACTGAAGAAAACAGATAAACACGCCCTGTTGGCAGTTCATGAGTATAGACATTTACCTGAATGCTGTTCCTGTCTTAGTGTGGGAGTCAGGTCTGGCGGGCATGAAGGTGGAGAAATACAAACCGCATTCCTGTTTCAAAATGACAAATCAAGGTTAACAAACTGTTAAATTGTATCTGACCTACCACCATTAATATATGTGTTTTAACAACCTGACAGTGTAGCTCAGTTGTTAGAGTGTGTGCCCAGCGTATACAAGCATAGCATAAACCAGGCAAGGTGGCACATGCCTATAATCCCAGAACTTGGAAGGTAAAGGCGGAAGAATCAGAAATTTAAGGCCATCCTTAGCTACAGAGGGAGTTTGTGGCTAGCCTGGTGTCTTAGTCAGGGTTTCTAGTCCTGCACAAACATCATGACCAAGAAGCAAGTTGGGGAGGAAAGTGTTTATTGAGTTTACACTTCCACACTGCTGTTCATCTCTGAAGAAAGTCAGGACTGGAACTCAAGCAGGTGAGGAAGCAGGAGCTGATGCAGAGGCCATGGAGGGATGTTTCTTTCTGGCTTACTTCCCCTGCCTTGCTCAGCCTACTCTCTTATAGAACCCAGAACTACCAGCCCAGGGATGGTACCACCCACAAGGGGCTCTCCCCCTTGTCACTAATTGAGAAAATGCCCCACAGCTGGATCTCATGGAGGCACTTCTCCAATTGACGCTCCTTTCTCTGTGATAACTCCAGCCTGTGTCAAGTTGACACACAAAACCAGTCAGTACACCTGGGCTACAAGATACTACATCATGACAATATATGACATGTGACATCAAAAACTAATAATTTAGAGTTTTGGTCTCTTGGAACAATGTTGGACTAAGAGACATAGGAAGAGGTGGCCCTGCCCACTAGCTGGCAGGCCACTCTGCTCTCTGTCTCCTTTCCAAGCTATCTTTGTCCCACTCCCTGAGAAGCCCCATCATAGACAAACCCCAGCCACACTGCTGGACTCAGGGCCAAGGCTGGCTCTCGAGCTTATGACCTCCACAGGCTGCTCTTGGGAAGCAGGGCCCAGGAAGCAACTAGGGGAAGGGGCATGTAAAAGTGGGGTTCCAGGGTCCTGAGTAACAAGAGCGGGTCTGGAAGGCAGGCGACACTAAGAGGGGCCAGCTTCAGTGCAGAGTGTTGCTGGAGCTTCCACTGGGGCTTCCACAGCTGTGGTTGCTCTCGCCAGATGTGTTCCCGCATGCCTCACTCTCACCAGATGTGTTCCCGCACGCCTCACTCTCACCAGATGTGTTCCCGCATGCCTCACGCTCACCAGGTGTGTTCCCGCACGCCTCACGCTCACCAGGTGTGTTCCCGCACGCCTCACGCTCACCAGATGTGTTTCTGCACGCCTCACACTCACCAGATGTGTTCCCGCATGCCTCACGCTCACCAGGTGTGTTCCCGCACGCCTCACGCTCACCAGGTGTGTTCCCGCACGCCTCACGCTCACCAGGTGTGTTCCCGCACGCCTCACACTCACCAGATGTGTTCCCGCATGCCTCACGCTCACCAGGTGTGTTCCCGCACGCTTCACTCTCACCAGATGTGTTCCCGCATGCTTCACTCTCGCCAGGTGTGTTCCCGCACGCCTCACGCTCACCAGGTGTGTTCCCGCACGCCTCACGCTCACCAGGTGTGTTCCCGCACGCCTCACTCAGCCAGCATCTTCCCCCCACTGTCGGGTCAGTTTCACACTTGGATCTCTGCAACATGTCACTGAAAGCCATCTCTCATGGGGTAGAGGATTCTCCAAATTCCATACTACAGGGGCGACAGCAGAGGGAGCACTGAGGACCTCCCTGGAGGAGAGGGATCCTTCACTGGGACAGCCAGCATGATAGGGACAGCCGCCTTCTGTCTGACAAAGAGTCCCAGACAGGAGACAAGAGAAAGCAAGTGCCAACCTCACTCCACATTTCAGCGTTTGGGATATGAAGTCGTTAGAAATATTCCGAAGAGGAGCTAGTGAGACAGCTCTAGGTAAAGTCACTGTAGGTGAGCCTGAAGCTCAGGTCAGTCTGGGACCTGCATGCTGCAAGAAAAGTCCGTTCCTCTGAATTGCAGATGTGCACTTTGGCATGTGCATGCATGCATGCACACAGCACACACAGACCACACATACTATACACCATACACACACACCACACACCATACACAACACATACAACACATATACAACACACCACAATATCCACCACACATATTCACATACCATACCACACCACACACACTATACACCGTATAGGAACAACACACATATACACACAACAAAACACACACAACACATACAACACACATAAAACACACATACACACACAGCACATAACATACATACAACACATACCACAATACCCACCCATACCACACACACAACACACACATACACATACCACACATACCACATACAACACACTTATATACCACACACCACATACAACCACCACACCACACACACACTCATATACACATACTGCACAGACCTACCACACATGTACATACACATACAAACAAACCACCACCACACAAACACAATAATAGATTTTTGTTTTGTTTGGTTTTTGGGTTTTTTTGGGTTTTTTTTTGCTGAGCATAGTCAGAGGCTGAAGACACGGCTCAGTGGTTAATATCACTTGCTGGTCTTACAGAGGACCAGAGTTCAGTCCCCAGCACCCATGTCAGGTGGCTCACAAGCATCTGTAACTCAACTCCGGAGGATTTCTGCCCTCTTCTGGACTCTGTCAGCACCTGTGCCATGTGCACATATGCGCGCGTGTGCGTATACACACACACACACACACACACACGAACACACACACCATACACACGTCATGTATATCCTGGGATATATACCAGCCTCTAAGAGCATATGCACCAATGATCTGCTCTTCCAGCAGAGGGGCAGACTCTGAGACCCAAATGGAGTGCCAGTGTTCAGCCAAGAAAAGGAGAGCGGAGGGGGAGGGGCTGTATGGTACAATCCAGATTCAGCCAAGGCAGAGGAAGTCCCCAGACTGGCCTGTGTACCACAAGAAGGAACCCACCCAGTGCCCTGGATTGACCGAGCACACAGGAGGCTGCAGTGGGGCTGGACAGCTGCAGGGTTCCTTCCTGGTAAAGAGCCACGGGAGAGAAGGAAGGCCTGCCTCTCACAGGCCGGAGCAGCCGTCCTTCAGCCAGAGGACATACAAAGCAGCGGCCATCTCAAAGAGACAGCAGCAGAAATCAGGAAGAAGCCCCAGTCTTTGAAGTCCGCAGGGCTGCTTCCTTCTGGGACCTCCACAGAAGGGTGAGGGACGTGCTGTTCTCTGTTGTTATTTAAGCCTTTTTGGTTGGGCTTACTCATGGCTTACAGTCTAAAACACCCCAGTGAATACCGACTCTTACCTGCTCAACGAGACTTCCTGTCTGCCTGCCCCTGCGCTCCCCACCCCTGCGTTCCCTGACCTAGCTTCTGATGGAGCCTCTCCCCATGGTTAGAGGATGGCCACCTTCTCTGTGTTCTCATGTGGTTGTCCCCTGTGTGGATCCAGATCCTGACTCTTCCTAAAGGGAACTGTCGTGGTTGATTAGAGACTCTGGGAGACAGCCTCATCTTAGCCACTCTCTTCATGTTCCTGAGTAGTGTGTGTGTGTGTGTGTGTGTGTGTGTGTTATATGTGTGTATGTGTATGATATATGTGTAGATGGTGTGTGGTATGGTATATGTGTGATCTGTGCATGTAGTATGGACATGACCTGTGTGTGTAGTATGTGTGTGTGTGGTGTGTGTGTAATCTATATGTGAGTTGTATGTGCTATGTATATGCTACATGTATGTGTGGTGGTGTGGTATTGGGTGTGTGTAGGGTGATATGTGTGTGTATGGTGTTTGTGGTATGTGGTGTGTATGTGGTGCATGATATATGTGTAGATGGTGTGTGGTTTATGTGTGTGTGAGATCTGTATGTGTAGTATGGATATGACCAGTGTGTGTGGTGTGTGTGTGGTATGGTGTGTATGTGATCTGTATGTGAGGTGTGTATGGTGTGTATATGCTGTATGTATGTGTGGTGTGGTGTGGGATAGGGTGTCTGTGGTGTGATATATGTATGGGGGGTTGTGTGTGCATGAGCACGTGTGTGAGTGAGTGATCTGTGTGGTGTGCAGTGTGGTGTATGTGTGAGTGTGTGTGATCTGTGTGTGTGTATTGGACAGGGTGCAAATAGGCATGTACCACAGCAAAGTATGTGGTATGGAGAGCCAGGGAACAACCCCAGATATTGGTCCTTCTCTTCCACCTTCTTAGAGACTGGTCTCTTGTATGCCGTATACACTAGCCTAGCCGTACACCCCAGGCTAGCCGTACACTCCAGGCTAGGCGTACACACAGGGCTAGCAGTACACCCCGGGCTAGCCGTACACACAGGGCTAGCTGGCCTCCAAGCTCCCAGCTTCTGTCTCCACTTCCCATCTCACTGTAGGAGCACTGGGATTGCAGATGCAGGCTTCCTCGGGCTTTACATGGGTTCTGGGAATCTGAAGTCATGTCCTTACACTTGTATGGCAAGTCCTTTACCCACTGAGCCATCTTCCCAGCCCCCAACCCACGCAGCCTTATGATATGTATAATTTACAAAGTAAGGCTTTTTAAATTTTTATTATATATATATATATAATCTCTGTCTATAGCTGTACAAATGGTTGTGAGCCATCATGTGGTTACTGGGAATTGAACTTCAGGACCTCTGCTCATCCTGGCCCAAAGATTTATTTATTGTTATATGTAAGTATACTGTAGCTGTCTTCAGGCACACCAGAAGAGGCCATCAGATCCCATTACAGATGGTTGTGAGCCACCATGTGGCTGCTGGGATTTGAACTCAGGACCTTCGGAAGAACAGTCAGTGCTCTTAACTGCTGAGCCATCTCTCCAGCCCTAAAGTAAGGCTTTATGAGGGAATGACTCGTGTAAGCCACACAGCTAATGCAACACAAAGCTACCTTGATACCGCAAAGACCAGCACTGGAATCCCATAGTGCATCGCCCACCAGCCATCACTGTTGGGTACCTACAATAATGACACCAGGCCCCACAAGTGATTTCTCTGAGTAAAGGGCCTAGGCCTGTGTGTTGTCACAGGCTCCGCAGCAACTGTCATGTATTCCAGAATCTCCTTTCTACACTGGGGGTGCAGGGCCCCCTGAACCAACAACTATCCAGAACACGTCTACTTAAAGGATGTGTCAGAAAGGGCAGGGAGGCAACTCTGTGGCTAAGGTGCTGGCTGCAGTTCATGTCTCCAGCACCCACATAAGAGCCAGGCACAGTTGGGTGTGACCGAGCCCCTCCCCCACCCCCAGCACTGGGAGTGCGCGGCAGAGTCTGGGAGATCTATGGAGTGCAGTGGTTAGCCAGGCTATCAAAAGGCATGCTCTAGGTCCAGTGAGAGACCCTATCTCAAAAACCCACGTGGACCGAGAACCCACGTAGAGTGTGATGGAAGAAACACCTGAGGAGCCCTGGCCTCCATGTGCTCAACTCGAACACACATGTGCACAAACAAAGAGATGGGCGGGGGGGGGGGGGCGAGAGAGAACACACAAGCATGGACCACTGGCGGCTGCCTGTTCTCGGTGTGTTTACTATAAACACTACAAACAGAGATCGCTGAAGTAAACACGGATATGCTCTGGAGATTTATTTTTAACTTTGCCGGGAAGGCTGCCATGAGCTCGGTGACTCAGTGCAGTGTTCAAACTGAACGCTTCCTCACATCCCCCAAATTATACCCTCTGTGTGGAATCAGAAATCACGGGCTCAGAAAACATCCTTTATAGTACACCGGTACAAAGAGCAGAAACGCATAACGCCTCACACCTAGAAGCCAGGCAAGAAAGGCGGCCAAGATCCGTACAGCTAGCGCCACCTTGTGGACGAGAGGTGTGAGTGACACTGGAGGCCCAGAACACATGCCAGCGGTGGAAGACAGATTAAATAGAAACACAGCCGGCTGAGGTCACCACTGTCTCAAGGCTCCCACGAAGAAACAACAGTGCTGACTCAGTTTTTCCTGGGCCTCTCTTGAATTTTCTATCCAAGAAATACACGCTGTGTTTGCAAGTTGCACCAGAGCTTGGTTGGTGAAGTGGGGGATGGTGCACCCATGAACAGGGGCTCGGGCGGCCAAGTGGAGATGCTAAACCCTGCACATGCCTTGTGTGGGCTGAGATCTGTTTTCAGTGGATTACTACAGCACCCAACACCATCCAAGAAATGTCAGACAAGTTGACCACAGCAATTAAGTTGTCTGCCATCTGCGAGGGGCTTGGCTTACAGCTTGCTGAAGTTAAATATATTTTGAAAAGAAAAAAGCCAAGTTTCTCAATGTTTTGCCTATCTGTCAATCTCAGCCACGTTAGCCTTGGAGTGTCTGAAGGGAGGATTGTTCTCCCTCAAGGAATCATTTAGCATTGGCATGCTGAAATTTCAGAAACCAAGGAGCACTCCAAAACTGAATTACTCCTTGAGAAAACCCGATTCTAATCTTGGAGTTGGCAGAGCCAAAACTCAGCTAGAAAGTGAGCCAGGCTGCAAGACGAAGGTCTTCTATCATCACCCCAGATGGCAAGTTATTTTCCAGAGGAGCCAGCCCTGTGTGCAAACCCAAGCTCACATTCCTGCCTCCGTTTCTTCAAGTCATAGCAGTACCTAAAGGTGACAGTCAAACTCACAGTGAACACTCACAGAAACCTTTACCCTCTGAGCTGCGTCTCCTGGCTGCACTGTAGGAGGGGAAGGAGGATGGATCATCTGTAATCCCACTATGTGCCTGCCTAGAACTGGTCAGATCCAGTGGCCCAGTTTTGACTAGAACAACTTTTCATTCTTCTTGGAGACAAAGCATCCCAGGATCAAGAAAAGCATTGTTGAATGTTGAATGTTTCCCTTCTGCACAAGACTGGGAAGACAATGTATCTTCCTCAGGTGATAGACAGTAGAAGATAATGGAAGCTAAGTGCGGTGCTCACAGCTGCAATCCCAGCCCTTCCAGAGATAGGAGCAGGGGGTTAGAGCTCAGAGACTCTGCCCCACAGAAGAGGAACAGAAGGAAAATGACGAGGCTGGAGAAGGGTGAGGGTAATAATGGTGGAATGCTGATAAACTGATTCCCTAGGAAGAAAATCAAATTCCTGATATGAAGCCGTTTCAGTTTCCATGATGTAAGTACGCCTATGCTGGCCAATGTTGAGTCATTGATAGTTTAACAGTCAGGTGGCAACACTCCTAAATCCTCAACAAAGATTTCCCAGAAGCTGCGGGAGCCAGCCTTCACTCAGAGGTGTCTTGGCAGAATGGAGAATGGCCACCATTGCCCATGTGCATTGGTAATTTGTGTATATACCCAATAGGTCAGCCAGCGTTGATCAAATGCCAACAGAGAAGCTGGAGAAGAGGCTCTCACATTAAGACCCTCCGGGACAATGCTGCCTTTATTGCTTGTTTGATCTGTTCAGAACACTCTCTCCCCTTCTGGATACTTTGTTTAAAAAAGTCAGACAGTGGGAGGAAGATAGTGCCAGGTGTTGACACGTGATGCTGGGATGCAGTGTGGACCGAAGCAGACACTGACGGGCAGGAAAGCCCTGTAAATGTGAGGACAGCCACTTGGAATAGGGAGTCATTTCCTTTGATTCAAAAAGACTAGGTCTGAAGAAGAGAGAGAGAGAATCTGGACCTGGATCACAGAGAGAGAGAGACAGACACAGAGAGAGAGAGAGAGACAGAGAGAGAGAGAATGTGGACTGAACTGAACCTGGGTCCCATGTTCACCCAGCAAGCACTCTAATGAGCTGTCTCCCTGCCTCCTCCTTACCTGTCAGGCCTAATCTTTAATTTTGCAGCTCATGAAAGTGACTTCTATTCTTTTTTTTTTTTTTTAAAGATTCATTCATGTATTATATAGTGTTCCACCTGCACATATGCCTGCATGCCAGGAGAGGGCGCCAGACCTCATTACAGATTGTGATTGTTGGAAATTGAACTCAGGACCTCTGGAAGAGCAGTCAGTGCTCTCAATCTCTGAGTCATCTCACCAGCCTGTGATTTCTATTCTAAGTAACAGTCCACACAGATTTATAGTTTTCTTGCCCATCTTGTATGTCTACTAATTAGTCCACATACATGCACATATAACACACATACATACATATTATACATATACATATAACACACATACATACACTTATACATACCAACACACACATATATAAACACACACACATACATATAAATATACACTCACACATACATACACAAAGTAACACACACATACACACAGCACAGCACAAAGAAACCAACTTTCTGTTCTACTTAAGGAAAAACATTGCCTGCACTATCAGAGGAGATGGACCTAAAATATTATCAACTGCCCCTTCCTTACAGCCTTCTTGTCCAGACTCTATTCCATATGCATTCTCTGATTTCACGAAGTATCCTGGCATAGGCATGGATGTCCCTTTATAGATGGGGTAGTTGAGGCTGAGCGATGTCTGTAACTTTCCTGAAATCACCACAGGAGAAGCAGGGCAAACACCAGCTCCTGATAGGAGTGTGGTGTCTGCTTTTCTGGCCTCCAAAGTAAGGAATGGGGCTGGGGAGATGGCTCAGTGGTTAAGAGCACTGACTGTTCTTCCAAAGATCCTGAGTTCAAATCCCAGCACCCACATAGATCTGTCGCTCTCTTCTGGTGTCTGAAGACAGCTACAGTGTACTTACATATAATAAATAAATCTTGAAAGAAAGGAAGAAAAGAAAAGAAAAGAGAAGAAAAGAAAAGAAAAGAAAAGAAAAGAAAAGAAAAGAAAAGCAAGGAACTGGCCAGAACTGGCCGGAACTGGCCGGAACTGGCCGGCTCAGGCACACTGTCATTTCATGGGTTCCTTCTCCCCTCTCACAGCCACCCCGAGCATGTGCCGCAGGAGTTTACATTTCTATCCAGAATACAGGAGCCAAACAGGCCACCTCACGGCTCCCAGAGAGAACACTGTCGCTAGGTACCACACAGTGTGCACCCAAAGGCTGAGCGTTTAATGAGCACCTTCTTTTCTAGGAGCTCTGAACCCTCTGTCCATAAAATGTGAGCCCTCTATCCTCTGGAGGGATTGATCAGCCTCCAAATCGCACAGCAGAGCTAAACAACCACAATTCACTCCCAAGGCAAGAGACCTCTGCCTGGGACTGCCCGTCCCTCTGACTTCCACATCTGCAGGCATCCCTCGTGCCTGGCCGCTCACATGGGACATGCTGTCCTTCAGCATGAATATTATCCTGAACTCTACTCCACTAGGTGGGACATGCTCTCCCACTCAAGCCTGAAGAGCCATTAGGAATGCAAGGTCTTGGGGAGCTAAGCGGATGTCGGAGCAACACTGGACTTTATGCTGCAACTGAGATGTGTGTGTGTCCCCAAAGATGCCATAGATGACATCTGTGAACTTCACCCAGAATCTTAGTCTACTTTCTACTGCTAGAGCAAGACACCTGAGATTGGAAATGTTATAAACCCAGAAATTGTATTATTTACTGAAAACACCTGCTTCTGTTATGGTTCAACCTTAACACACACATTTAATCCCTCTGGCTGGAATACAGACACACCCTTAGTATACACTTTTAACCCCAAGTGATGAAGAAAGAGTTAGTTTGTAGAAGGAAACAGCCATATTTGAAAGCGATGTCTAATTGAGTGGCAGACAGAGTGACAAATCTAAAAAGATCTGACAGAATCGGATACGTCCAACTCCCAAGAGAAGAGAGAGGAAAGGGAAGCTACTTAAGGGGCTGTGCAGAGACAGGAGGGAGTTTTACTGGGAGATTTTTACAGAGAGAGGTTGCAGAGACAGAACAAGCTTCTCACAGGAACTTGTAGTTCCAATCTGGGGTTTATACTCACCTTTGACCATTTAGTTCCCGGATAAAGCACACACACCTTTTATCACTTACATTAAGCCTTAATCAGCATAAGACCTGGGCAGACATCTCCCCTCTATGCTATTAGAGTCCACTTTCCTATGGATCATCCCAAGTTAGTACTATGCTCTTCTATCTGGCCTGTTCTTCACTCCCACTGTCAGCCCTCGGGGCCATGTTTTCCTGACTCACCTACCCCATGGTGGCTTCTTCCTCCCTTTCCCCCTCATGGTCCTCCTCCCAACCCTCAAGCCCAGGACCCTAACTCCCGCCTATGTCTCTTCTGCCCAGCGACTAGCTGTTTGCATCTTCATTCACCAATCAGAAATTACTTGGGGGCGAGGTCATATAGCATCACTTGGGTCTACAGTGTGGACTCCTCTCTGGGGCAACCAGGTCTCAGGGCCCTCACTTAGCATGACAATACACCGCAAAAGACCACGCCTCAACAAAAGACAGAATGAACCAGAGGATAAGAAGAAGCCACAAGATTGGAACAATTTGTTAGAGTTAGTGCGAGACCAAGCAGAGCAATTGGGGAGAGGCAGAGAGAGAGGAGGCAGAGTGGATCAGTCAGCTTGGAGAGGGGTTTGAGCCAGAACAGCTGAGTTGATCAGCCAGCCAGAGTTCGGGAAGAACTAGGAAGGGAGAGCTTACTCAGCAGTAAGCCTTGGAGGCTGAAAACATCCTAGGCCTAGATCAGACTGTACAGAGGGCAGAAGCTTCCAGGACTAGGACTAGGTTAGCAGACAGGGGCAGTAAGCATTGAGGTGACAATTACATCCGACAAATAAAGGAGACATTTACATCTGGCACCAGGAACATTTACAAATAATATGAGGGTATAGGGGAAGAATTGGAAGGGGGGCAATGAGTAAAAAGAAGGGAGGGGACAGGTGGAGAGGGAATGGACGTGATCAAAACATACACATACATATTTATGAAATTATGAATTAAAAAAGAATGAGAGGAGCTGGCAAGATGGCTCAGCGGTTAAGAACACCGACTGCTCTTCCAGAGGTCCTGAGTTCAAATCCCAGCAACCACATGGTGGCTCACAACTATCTGTAATGGGATCAAGATGTCCTTTTCTAGTGTGTCTGAAGACGTCGACAGTGTGCTCACATACATTAAATAAATAAATAAGTAATAAATAAATAAATAAATCTTCAAAAAATTATTTAAAAATAAAAAGGAGGGAGCTTCAACATAGTTTTTCAAGAGAACGCAATTTAGCCCACATCACCTACAAAAGGAAAAAAAAGAAAAAAAGAAAAAGAAACCGTAGATTCCTGAACTTCTCGATGGCATCAGGACTTCTTTATAGAGAACTATAAAGAAATGTACATTTTGAAAGAAAAGCACTTTAAGCTAAGAGCATAAATCAGATTTTTCCACAGCATGAAGCAATGACACCTTCTTGCACATTTATCATTTCAAAGGATTTTCTTCACAGAGCTCATCTGGGAAAATTCTTGGGAGGTTTAATCTGGCCAGAAGAAAAAGAAACGAATTCAAGAAAGAGACTAAATAAGTTAGACTCTGTACATATCTCATCCAAAAATACATTCTTTAAAATTAACAAGCCGAAAATACCTGATTTTCAGTCCGGGGATACATCTCAGTTGGGGGAGGGCTCCTCCAGGATGTCTCAAGCTCCAGGGTCGATTCCCAGCACAAACTGCGTCCGGTAGCGCACACCCGTGGTCCTAGCACATGGAAGGTAGAGGCAGGAAAGCCAGAAGTTTAGCTGCATACGTGTCTCTCTCAAAAAAGAAAAAAGTTAGTTTTTTCCTGTCTTGGGTCCAGTCCCCACAGTAGACCCTGAGGTAGATAGAGGCTTGGAAGACAGGGATTCGTGGCCATCTGCCGAAGGGGGTTCTGCTGTCAGAAACCAGCCCAAGTGAAGATTTGGCAAACAGGTACTGAGGTAGGAAGCAAAGGGGGGGGGGGGGGAATGACAACACCAAGATCTTGTGTTGTCTGAAAACTAAAACAAAAAGAAAAAGAATCTGTTTTGAACCATAAAATGATGCAAGGACATGGAAATAGGGGACTTAGTGAGTTTAGGTGTCAGGCAAAGTCAAGCGAGAGGGGCTAACTCCAGTCTTGCATACACCCAAGGGGCCAGGAAGAGCCCAATGCAAAGGTCAAAACCTGTTCAAAGCATCATGAGGGGTGTGGTGGTTTGAAAGAAAGTGGCCCCCATAGGTCCATAGGGAGTGGCTACTAGGAGTCTTGGCCTACTGGAGAAGGTGCGATCTTGTTGGAGGAAGTGTGTCAGTGGGGGTGGACTTTGAGGTCTCAGATGCTCAAGCCAGACCCAGTATCTCACTGTTGCCCTGCTCATCAGCTTCCTATAGAGCACCATGTCTGACTGCAAATCCACCATGCCTCCCGCCATGATAATGGACCAAACCTCTGAACTGTAAGCCAACCCCGATTAAATGTTTTCCTGTACAAGAGTTGGCGTGGTCATGGTGTCCCTTCACAGCAACAGAAACCCTAAGACAAGGGATTTAATAATTTTTTTGGTAAGTCCATTGTATGGTTATGTTATGGGTTCTTTAGATATTATAAATGTTGGACATGTCTAGATAACTTCCCAAGAAGCTGGACCCTGATGTAGCCCCTCAGCCTATGTCGGGTCTAGCAGGGTTGTGTCCAGGGAAGAAATGAAGACCATACACCTGGTAGGAGACAGTCCTTCCCTGAGGGTCCACATGGCATGGGCTCCAGGGTAGGCGCTTTCTGCTCTGACCCAGGCCACCTCTATTCACCAGCTCTCCCGCCCTGAGGGACAGGTCACCAGAGGCCTATGCACACTGGGCTGAACTCTCCTTACGGTGGTTGGTTTTTTTAATCCCAACCCTTAAATGTATTCGTGGTCTTTGACTCAAAGTTTCCACTTATAGAAAGAAAGTGCTCTAAGCTTTACTGAGGGCTCTCTCCCCAGCATCACTTCGCCCACATGTGCAGGGCCTTTATAGGCACACGCCCCTGGGGGAGCTGGCCCACATGTGCAGGGCCTTTATGGGCACACGCCCCTGGGGGAGCTGGCCCACGTGTGCAGGGCCTTTATAGGCACACACCCCTGGGGGAGCTGGCCCACATGTGCAGGGCCTTTATAGGCACACGCCCCTGGGGGAGCTGGCCCACGTGTGCAGGGCCTTTATAGGCACACACCCCTGGGGGAGCTGGCCCACATGTGCAGGGCCTTTATAGGCACACGCCCCTGGGGGAGCTGGCCCACATGTGCAGGTCTGTAATTAGACTTGTGACTGTATAAGGATGCTCTTTCTGAGGAAACAGCCCGAATCTATAAATGGCCCTGGAATGAATGCCAAAGGGAAGAGTCATGTGTGCCCAAGGCCAGGGCCACTGACCTTCTAGAATGTCCATGCTTTATGCAGCAAGATGGCTTCTCTAACGTGAGAGAACCTCAGACTTGGCATGAGATCACACAGCCCAGGACTGCCACAAGGGTCCAGAGAAAGCAAACTGTAACAGTACCTGGGTTTGAAGCCTCAAAGCCTGCCCCTATGATACAATTCCTTGAGTAAGACTGCTTGTTCCTCCTAGACCTACCCTAACAACACTGTCAGATGAGGACTAAGTATTCAAAACATCTGAGTCTATGGAGGAATTCTTATTCAAGCCACCAAGGCACTGAATTTGGCAATTGTGAATAATGCTTACTGGGTCTTATTTGTGTGTAGGAACATTAATACACACAGGCTAGAGAGATGTCGCAGTGGTTAAGAGTACTGACTGCTCTTCCAGAGGTCCTGAGTTCAATTTCAGCAACGACACGGTGTCTCACAACCATCCGTAATGGAATCCGATGCCCTCTTCTGGTGTGTCTGAAGACAGCGACAGTGTATTCACATGTATACAATAAAATAAAAGACATAACAATTCAAGCTGACTTCTATTTTATATATGTGTGTGTCATATATACACACTCGTATATATATAATTATATATAATCTCATATACAATCTTACAAAATCTTAAAATCTCATATATGAATGAGATTTTAAGATTTTAAAAGATTTGCCATGGTCATGGTGTTTCATCATAGCAATAGTAACCCTATAAAGACAGGGGCTTACTTATGTTTCAAAGGATTCATTCACAGCAAACATGGCTGAGAACATGGCGGAGACAGGCAGGCATGGTGGCGTGGGTTTTGAAACCTCAAAGCCCACCCCCAGCAACACACTTCCTCCAACAAGGCTATACCTCTCTTTTTTTCTTTTATTGTATATGTTCTTTATTTACATTTGAAATGTTATCCCCTTTCCAGGTCTCCCCTCCAGAAACCCCCTCCCCCTCCCCCTGCCTCTGTGAGGGTGCTCCCCCATCCACCCGCCCACTCCTGCCTTCCCACCCTGACATTCCCCTACACTGGACATCGAAGCCCCACAAGACCAAGGGCCACTCCTTCTACTGATGTCCAACAAGGCCATCCTCTGCCACATGTGCAGCTAGAGCCGTGGATCCCTCCATGTGTACTCTGGTTGGTGGGTCAGTCCCCGGGAGCTTCAGGGGTCTGACCAGTTGACACTGTTACTTCACCCAAGGGGCTGCAAACCCCCTCAGCTCTTTCAGTCCCTTCTCCAACTCCTCCATTGGGGACTCTGCATTCAGTGCAATGGTTGACTGCAAGCATCACCTCTGTATTTCAGACTATACCTCTGAATCCTTTCTACACAGTTTTACCAACTAGGGACCCAAAATTCAAATATCTGAGCCTATGGAGCCATTCTCGTTCACACCACCACACATATACTGAAAAATGTGGGATCATATAGCATGGTTGCCCAGGCTAAGCCAGCGTACATTGTTATACACCCAATAGTTAGGGTACACCATGTATGTGTTTCACAAGTCACACTGGGTTTTATTCCTAAACAGAGTGGTTTGTAAGAGTGAATGTTTCAGCCAAGCTCTAAGCTTCATGCCTATAATCCCAGGCCTTTGGGGGCTGAGGCAGGAAGAAGAAAGTCTGAGGCCAGCCTGGAAGATGTTGCAGAGCACTTCCCCAGCATAACCAATGCTCTAAGTTCCATTCTCAGCACTGGAAAGTGGGTTTCCCACACTAGTGCCAATCAGACAGGCGAAGGCATAGCCCAGAGAAGATGGATCCTGCTTCCAGTGAGAATGGCATGGATTGGGGCTGGAAAGATGGCTCAGAGAACTGGCTGCTCTTGCGGAACACACAGGTTTGACTCCCAGCAGCCACATGGTGACTCACATACATCATCTGTAACTCCCATCTGTTCTAGGGAATCTGACTCCCTCTTCTGGCTGCAGGCGCTAAGTACACAGTGGTACACAGACAAACACAGGCAAACACCCATACACATAAAAACAAGTTCTTTAAAAACAAAGGGAGTAGGAGAGAATGCCTGTTCCTTCTTTAGGTACTGTCATGTCTGTCTGCTCACAGGGGCCCTTTCTTAGTGTGATGGTTTATATATGCTTGGCTCAGGGAGTGGCACTATTAGAAGGTGTGGCCTTGTTGGAGTGGGTGTGTCACTGAGGGTATGGGCTTTAAGACCCTCATCCTAGCTCCCTGGAAGTTAGTATTCTGCTAGCAGCCTTCAGATGAAGACGTAGAACTCTCAGCTCCTCCTGCACCATGTCTGCCTGGATGCTGCCATGCTCCCACCTTGATGATAATGGACTGAACCTCTGAACCTGTAAGCTAGTTCCAATTAAATGATGTCCTTATAAGACTTTGCTCAGGGTGCCTGTTCACAGCAGTAAAACCCTAACTAAGACACTTAGCCTTTGCCTTTTCTCTATTCCATTATTTTTCTTCTTCTTGAACTGTGTGGTTTTCTTCTTAAAGAAGTTAGACCAGGCTGGGCAGTGGTGGCACATGCCTTAAGTCCCAGCACTTGGAAGACAGAGGCAGATGGATTTCTGAGTTTGAGGCCAGCCTGGTCTACAGAGTTAGTTCCAGGACAGTCAGGGCTTCACAGAGAAACCCTGTCTCGGAAAAAAAACATACAAAAAAAAACCCCAAAAAAACAAAAAGAAGAAAAGTTAGACCAGATGCTCTAACAAAAAGACCTAACAGTGACTCAACATCTTAAGTGAAATGAACGGCTGCTGTCTCACCAAGCACAGACACGGAGCAAATGCGCGTGCCCCACCAGTCTCTCACAGTCAACTTTTAACATTTAGGGTAGAGCCATCCCTTGGCGTATCTCCAAAATTCATATGTTGGAAATTAGGTTCCCCATGCAACCATACTGGTTAATGAGACCTCCAGGAGGGAAGTCAGAGTAGGTCAATCAACTCATGCGTAAATGGTTCCGTGGAAACTGGGGAGTAACGTTATAATACAAGTGACAATCTGTGACATGCTCACTTTCCCTTTCTGATACCGCCACTCCACATAATGACACAGCATGAGGCCTTCAAGGTGCCCACTTCATGGTCATGGATTTCCCAGCACTTAGAACTGTGAAGCAAGGGCTGGAGAGATGGCTCAGAAGTTAAGAGCACTAACTGCTCTTCCAAAGGTCCTGAGTTCAAATCCCAGCAACCACATGGTGGCTCACAACCATCCATAATGAGATCTGACTCTCTCTTCTGAAGTATCTGAAGATAGCTACAGTGTACTTAGATATAATAAACAAATAAATCTTTAAAAGAAGAAGAAGAAGAAGAAGAGGAAGAAGAGGAAGAAGAAGAAGAAGAAGAAGAAGAAGAAGAAGAAGAAGAAGAAGAAGAAGAAGAAGAAGAAGAAGAAGAAGAAGAAGAAGAACTGCGAAGCAAGCAACCCTTTACCCTCAGTGAGTTACCCAATTGGAGCGCTTAGTTATAGCAAGACAGTGAATGTAGACAGCTGTCCAGGCTCCCCGCACTTTGCTCCTTTACCGTGTCCTAAAGGATAGAGCACTCTTTCTCTGCAGTGTGGATGCTGCCTAATACCTCCATGTCCTATCTGTGACTGGGAGAAGGCACACCTATTCTTTAACACCATTGGCTTGGGATGATCCACACCACACTATCTATTTGGGATCTACTTGTGTGACCTCAGCAGACGCCGAGAAGGCTGAGACAAGCAACAGAGTGACAGGCATGAGCAGCAACCTCTCTTACCTCACAGTCTCTGTGGGCTGCCATGTGGCAAGGTTTAGCCTCATCCTTCAGACAGTTGCAATCAAGGCATTGTTCCAGTGTTCCAGTTAGCTCCAGGCCCAATGCTAATTCCAGGTTCCCATTTCCTCCACCTGTGCAGCAGTTCCCTGCACTGAGGTCTTCAACCCCTGAAATTCACCCATGAGGCCTCAATTTCCCCAACTCTGGTTAGTACTGAACTCCTTCCACGAACCACGAGCGTCCTTCACTGCATCTAGGATGAAGAATTCTCACCAGGGGTTTCAGTTTACATTGCCTGGACCCTCCAGCAAAGTCACTGTACACATACCAGCTATAACCTTATAAGACACAGCCCCTAAATAATAACTCATGTGTGCATTGACCCTGTGATCTGTGGAGGTTGTTCTGTTACCAGACGTGAAAATCATGGCACCCACTTCGTGTAAGTCTCCACCCAGGCTGTCTTATTGATAGTTCTCTTGCTGTGAAGAGACACCATGAGCAAGGCACCTCTTATGAAAGAAAGATTTGATTGGGGCACGCTTACAGTTCCAGAGGCTTACAGGCCTGGAGAAGTAGGTGAGCGCTACTTCCTGATCCACAGGCAGAGAGAGCTGAGACTGACATGGGCTTTTGAAAAATCCCAGCACTCGGGAGGCAGAGGCAGGTGGATTTCTGAGTTCAAGGCCAGCCTGGTCTACAGAGTGAGTTCTAGGACAGCCAGGGCTACACAGAGAAACCCTGTTTTGAAGAAAGAAAAGAAAAGAAACCTCAAAGTCAACCCACAATGACACACTTTCTCCCACAAGGCCACACCTCCTAATCCTTCTAATCTCACCAGAGTTCCACTCCCTGATAACTAAGCATTCAACTACATGAGCCTATGGGGGGGGGGGGGGCGGGGGCTTTCTTATTCAAACCATCCCAGAAGCCCTTGGAGGACTAGTACTCTGTTGATGGACAGTAGAGTTTTGAAAAGAACCTGAGAAGATCTCCACTGTGGCCTTGAAGTGTAACCAGGTTATAACAGACTCCGGACAATTGCACAGGCAGAATAGAGTTTAGTCCTGAAGGTCCCAGAACACTCGGAATGGTCAGTGTAGCTCAGGTTCGACTGGAAGTCACTACGTTAACTTGTTCTTTGCTCTGCACTCCTGCAGCCCGGGATTCCCTAGGAGCGAGGGCTGCTCAGAACACATCCACCTGCAGAAACCTCTCCCCTCTCTACCCTCGCTGCTGACTTTGAAAATCCCACAGCTATAGGAAAATGACAAGCACTCATGAGGGAGTCTGCCTGTGATTCTGAATTCCTCCCTTCCCAGAAGAAATGTACCTAAGCAATCGGAGGCAACAGGTACTCTGTCTCCATGTCAGACACCTTCGCTCCTCCTGGCTTCAAGCACATATGTGGGCTAGCCATCACCACGTGACGAGGACCTCTCTCCATCTCTGAACACCAGAGCACACCAGAACTTTGGCCCACTCTCCTCTGAGCTTCCAGCCTCTTTCTGTGTCATTTATAACACCTCCAGTATATCTCTTAGCCAAAATGACCATGTGCCTCAGTGTCCCCTTGAGCCCCAAGTCTGAGTTCATTATTCATAATTTCTCTAACTGGCACAAGAAGCCAGATTTTCGTTCTTCCTGGATAAGGGTCATCATCTGGCTTTTAACTTGAATACGATTCATGTGATCGTTTTACTTGGTGGCTTTATTTAGAAGCCATTATAGGGATATTAATTAGCCTAATTTCAACATTACTGTGTCTCATGAAATAACGGAAGTCCCAGAATAGAGAAGAAAAGAGGTGCAGCATCCCCCAAAACGCACATGCGTTAAGTTCATCACCTTGCGCGAACACTTTTGTGATGCCCCAAATCAACTACAATATTAGCATGCAAACATAGCTAATTTAAAAAAAACTGGGCAGAGCTAGAGAAATGGCTGGCTCAACAGTCTCTCACGAGAGCCCGCTGATCTTGTTGAGAATCCAGGTTTGACTTCGTCCCCTTCCAGAGGCTCACAACTGCCGGTAAGTCCAGATCCAAGAGATCCAGCGCCCTCTTCTGGCTGCCACAGGCACATGCATTCCCATGCATGCACATTCCAATACACATTCACAATTAAACATTTTTAAAATAAGCCTCAAAAATAAAAAGCTAGAGCAGGACATGATAGCACGCATCCTTAATCGCAGCCCCCAGGTGGCAGAGGTAGGTGGATCTCTGTGAGTTACAGGCCAAGTAGTACTACATAGTGAGATTCTGTCTCAAAACAAGCAAATAATAACATTAAAACTAAAATAGTAACTTAGGAGAGCTGAGGAAGGAGGACAAATTGGACAACCTGGACAATTTAGGAAGACTGTTTCATTAAAAGCCTGAGGTAACAGGAGGGGAACTTAAAGAGCAGACCCTGATTCTATGCCGACTACCACACCAACAAAACAGACACTGATTAAAGACACCATGTAAGTTATAATGCTGAACAGAAAAGTTTAAAACATCGGGATATCCATTAACATGAAACCCAGAGGCTTGGAGCATGTGCTCTTAGCAAAACAGTGCCCAGAGACTTGGTCACCGAAAGATTATCCTTCAGTTTGTCAGAGCCACGGTTACTCTGAGATATAACACAACACCCAGTCAAGTGGGGTAGAGGGTCTCTCTGCACATCCATCTTTCCTAGATGCCACAGGGTGCAAGTAAGTCTACCACCCCAAACACTGAAGGGGAGGAGAGATCATGAGGCTGTAGAGCTTACAGGGGCCACAGGAGGTCCACCTCTGCAGCAGGATTTCAGCCTGGTGGTAGAGGTACATGCAGTTAACCTCCAGCACTCAGAAGGCAGAAGCAGACAGATCTCTGTAAGTTCAAGACCAGCCTGGTCTACACAGCAAAGTTTCAGGACAGCCAGGGCTACTCAGAAAAACCATCTCAAAACAAAACAAAACATAAATTGTTTCAATGGAAGCTAGCTGCCAGCTGCCACCTCAGTGTGCTATAGATATTTTTCTTAGCAGTCGGAAGTTGCTAAGCTGAAGATTGGCTTTGTATTTTAATCTAATGAGCTATTGCATGGTTGGTTTTTAAATTTTGCTTAATAGTATCCTGGACATATAGAAGCTTTTAATTGTGTCAGGCTTGTCAATATTTCCCTTTAGCCTCCTATTTTGTTATGGTCATAATTTACAGCACCTCACAAGAGAGCTTTCCCATCCTAGAGTAGCTAATGCCTCATTCTTGCTGCCTCCTGAGATGATTTCATTATTACAGCCTGTGTCCCATTTCCTAGAATGCTTTCTTCGCCACCAGGGTAATTTGTTTATATAAACTGTGCTGCTGCTGACTGGCATAACAGCTATTTGTTCACAATTTTGCTAATCAGTGACTTTTTAAGGGGAAGAAGTGAGACATCAGCAAGTTATTTCACCCTCATAGCGCGGCCGTAAGATAAACAATAAAATTTCACAGGAAGCTGCTTTTCAGGCGCCACATCAGCACCATTCCTGGGTACCTGATCCACTGCATTCCTGTTCTAACCGCCTTCCTGACTCAGACCACCACCTTTGTGATCTCAGGTGTTAACTTCAGGGTCGCTCTGATGCTGTCCATCTGGTTTCTCTTTAATAAACTGTGCCAACAACCACCTCACCACAGGAACAGAAAATAAGCAAATCACTGGCAAGTCCCAACAACACCAACCACCCTCTTCCTTCAGCTCACTGTCGAGGCAATCTACACAGAGCTGTATAAAACTGGAGGCTGCCAGAGATGTTACCCTGGACGCGGAGACCAGCGCTGCAAGCCTCTGTGTTTTACTTCCGTATTTGTGATGATGGCATCTTACGCTAGCATTCATCACATGACCAGCACTGAACCTGTCAAACATGGCCACCTACGGTCCTGGTAACCTATGACTCCTCGTATGGGCAACTTCTCTGGAATCTGCCACACCGGTGCTTTGCTCGATCCCAGCACTGACACCTATTCACACGTGCAGAGGACATGAACCTCTGAGGTTTTTGTTTTTGTTTTTGTTTGTTTGTTCAGTTTGGTTTTTCGAGACAGGGTTTCTCTGTATAGCCCTGGCTGTCCTGGAACTCACTCCATAGACCAAGCTGGCCTCAAACTCAGAAATCTGCCTGCCTCTGCCTCCCAAGTGCTGGGAGTAAAGGCGTGCGCCACCACCGCCCAGCTATGAACCTCTGAGTTAATGTGATGTGTACAAAACGGAATCCAGCTTATTCCTCCATGCCTCTACTCACGCCTAGCATGACCTTGTCTTGTCTCCTAAGATAACGCGTCGTTAAGCCTCTGCAG
Source organism: Apodemus sylvaticus (assembly GCF_947179515.1). Taxonomy (NCBI): domain Eukaryota; kingdom Metazoa; phylum Chordata; class Mammalia; order Rodentia; family Muridae; genus Apodemus; species Apodemus sylvaticus. The sequence continues at coordinate 2,154,757 of NC_067486.1, read as the reverse complement.
CCGCTTTTTAGAACAGGTTCATCCCCACCAGCGTAATTTATATAAAGTGTTGCTGCTGGCTGGCTTGAAAGCTATGCATTCACAATTTTGCCGATTGGTGACTTTTTTAAGGGGAAGAAGTGCTTTGCCCAAGTTGTGAGCACGCTCCCAAGGACTTGCAGGCTCGTCCTGGAAGGAGACAAAGAGAACTGAGAAGTCTCCATCTAAGCCAACCCCTCCGAGAGACAGCCTCCCTCCCTCCCTTTCCCTGATGCCTGTCTCTGCAGACGGGGTCTGCTCTCGGCTGCCATCACTAAGTGCTGTGCTTTTGAAAATCAAAGCCCCAGACTAACTGGTTACTCTGTGTGTGTGTGTGTCTGTCTCTGTCTCCATCTCTGTCTCTGTTTCTCTCTCTGCCTCCCCTCTCCCACCTTCCCTGAGACACCAAAAGTTGATAATTATGACCAAACATCAACTTCTGAATGCTTCCCCATCGTGCATGCATGAAAGGACGGTAGGTTTGCACCAGGGGGATTCAGACTAGGGAACATGGTGATGTGAATGACTCAAGTAGCTTTAGGGTACACTAAAAGTTTATTCTTTAATTATAATATAGACTCATAATAACAAAGCTAAAACCAAAATAAGACATGGTTAGACTAGAAAGCCTCCATTTCTTTGACCTAACATCTAGGTTCTGTTTCCTTGTATCGCATCATCCCACCTGTCCTAGGACACTGGTTCCCTGGCAGCGGTGGTGTAGGAATAAGGGAACTATACCTTCTATACTCTGTAGAAGGGAACTGTTATGGTTTGTATATGCTCGGCCTAGGGAGTGGCACTATTAGAAGGTATGACCCTGTTGGAATAGGTGTGTCCCTGTTGGAGTAGGTGTGTTATGTGAGTGTGGGCTTTAAGACCCCTGTCCTAGCTGCCTGGGAGTCAGTATTCTGCTAGCCGCCCCCAGATGAAGATGTCGAACTCTCAGCTCCTCCTGCACCATGCCTGCCTGGATGTTGCCATGTTCCCGCCTTGATGATAATGGACTGAACCTCTGAACCTGTAAGCCAGCCCCAATTAAATGTTGTCCTTATAAGAGTTGCTATGGCAGAGAGAGTGGGGCCGGAGTGGGCTGTGGGGTGGTAGGGAGTTGCTGTGGTCGTGGTGTCTGTTTGCAGCAGTAAAACACTAAGACAGGAACTATACCTTCTGTACCCTGTAGGAGGGAACTGTACAACTCACACTCTGTAGGAGGGAATTGTGCCTTCCACACTCTGTACAGCACCTCCCTTTCCACACCCTGTGCTGTGCCTAGCTGTGAGAGACGCTAAAAAGGGGAAGCCTTAAGCAACGCAGAACTGGGGTTTCGGTTATTGTAGAAGATGGAACAATGGACACTAAAGGACAACTGGCAGTCTATTTGATGACATTCTCATGAAATAGAATAAGCATTTTATTTAAAATTCTACTTAGTCCCTGCTGCCAGGTGCCAGCCGTCCCTTCAGTTATCCGAATGCCCAGCAATGTCTCCAGTTCCAAACCACTCAGTGACAAGCACTCTTACCTCCCAAAACTGACCCCCAAATCTCTCATCTATCCAATGTGGCTGAACCACTTCTGCTTCAACACCAACAGGGCAGGCAGACCGGTCATGATGCATAATGAAACCAGCTCATATCAAAGTTATTTGTATTGAGCTGTATGGCTAGCAGCATCTTCCAAACACAGAGCTCACCTGCAGATCCCCTCCTGTATCTTCCTTCCGCCTACCAAGTCCTTCTCATGCTGGAGATCTAGGAAGACACCTGTGTCCTCACAACCACTGTCACCACCTCGGAGCCTTGGACAGAAATGACTTTTGTGGAATTAGGAACCAGGTGGGTCTAAAGCAGACAGCAGGAACAGAGGCCAAGAGTTCCTGTGTGTCCCTGTGAACCTGAGGCTATTCGGGAATCATTTTTCTCCAGGCCCAGCCTTCTACCAAATCCAAACAAGGTCAGTTTTTGTCATGTGGGTCCCAGAAGGCAGAACAGGGGCTGTCTGCACCCCTGTGGGGCCTCAGAGGACCTCTCAGGAATTTTCCCCACATTTTTTCAAAAGAATACCACAAAAACACAAAGATCTCTGATCCCCTCCCCCCGCAGCATGTGGTAGGCACCTTGGTTTGCAGCTGGCTTTTCATCAAGACTATATACGGTATCTGCTGGAATCAAGCTCCCTGTTCCCCAAGGGAACTTCATGGCCTCCTTCCAAAGAAGGGACACTGGAGAGAGAGAAACAACTCCAGCCATGGCAGCCATGCTGTGAAGAAAGTCTGCCTGGGGGGCCGGGAGTAATGTCCCTAGCTGACAGCCCTGGGGAGCTTTTGTATTCTTGGGAGGTCTTGGTGCCTGGGATACAGAGTGAGCCAAGCCAGAACATTGATTGTCATGGGGCGAGAGTGGAGACTGGGCTCAAAACACCCCAGGGCTCAGGGTCACGGCCATTTCTGGACAGGAAAAGCAGGAGCCTGGCAGTGAGGCAGGCCAGGGGGGCTTAGGCATAAACACAGACGTGAGGCCTCCTTGCTGGGCCACATTTGGTGGAGGGAGGGAAGAAGGGGGGCAGGTCCAGTGGCTGGGAAGAAAGACCTTAAAGAGAGACCACACAGCAATCCACCCCAGGCGCACAGCCTAAGAGCCTTCTGTGATCCCTCTAACAGGAGAAACTGAGGCAACTCTGCATGTCCCCACAGAACAATGCCGCTCAGAGAGCAAAGCCTTCTGCTTGCCACAGCTGCTAACAGCATTTGCTTCTTCCAGGAAGACTGCTCTCCTATCTGCAGTAACAGCTATCTGGGGACTCATAAAAACTGAGAAAAAGCAGGGGTGGGGGCGGGTGGAGGGGTGGGGACAGCTTTCTAGTTTTCCAAGTCAACATTCTTTTTTTAACACGTGCTTGTTTGTTTCCTTTTCTTTCTTTGTGAGAGTGTGTGTGCCATGTGTGCATGCGAAGGTCAAAGACTCACTGTCCAGAATTTGTTCTTCCCTACCGCGTGGGTTCTTGGGATCAAACGGGATCAAACATCAGCTTTTGCAGCAAGCACCCTTAACCCCTAAGCCAGCTTACCAGCCCTCAGACTAAAGGTCTAGTGCATACGGATGCCTAGGCTGTGTTTTTAATTGCTTGTGGGTGGTGGTGGAATATTTAGGGAAGATAGGTTATAGACTCAGGTTAGCCAAGCCCTGAAAAAAACCTTTGTTGTGCAATACTGCCCCCTGGTGACCGATCTTCACTCATAATTTCAGTAGGTCAGGGAGGGCTGCCTAGTGGCCATCAGTAATATACGGCTGCCTAGCCAGTAATATACGGCTTGTTCAACCGCTTTGCATGTTCTAACACTCGTGTGTGCCCAGAGGGAACATTCAAATGAAATAATCATTTCTAAGTGGCAAGAGTTTGATTTAAGAACACTGTCATCAAATATTCACCAGAGCTCACAGTGGCACCTAAGAAAACGTGGACTGCTGACGTGCCGACAGTCTCTTCACAACGCTCCTCACAGCCCTCACACCGGTCCCAGCAGCCCACGCGTGGCAATGCTCAGGGGACTTCAAGTGTAAATTTCTTCCAGCCTGGAAAAACCACGTGATGGATTTGTTCTGCAGTAACAAGAGACAGCTTCTCAAAGCATTTTGGGGGATTCTAAAAACAGTCGATATGCAGAAGTTGATACATGACTTGGTTTAGGACATGTCATTCTTGGCCTGAGTCCTCACAATCACCAAATACCACCCAACCCAATGGCAATGAATCTCCTGTATAGGCCACATATGGGGCTGGGGGCCTCCAGCCTCTGGCTATACACCTGGTTGTTACACAGGTAGCAACTGTCACACCTGTGACTTTCTCAGCCTCTCTTCCTCAGACTCAGCCTGACAGTGTGTGCCGGTGTAGCTTACAGGATGCTAGCTGCTGTGTGAGCCCTTGGGTCCAAGCTGAGACTTGAGTACTCTCACAATTTGATTCTCAAACTTGGCCACATGTTGGCTTTACCAGAGGGTTGAAGAAATACTGGATCACATCTCCAGAAGTCAACTGAAGTTATATGGCATTTGGGTTGGGCACTGAGCATTTGAAAGTTCCCCAGATGGTTCTAATACCCAGCAGAGCTTCTGGACCACCATCTCTGAGAAAGCAAAAGAGATTAGAGACCTTTCTCTCTGAGTCTCAATAAGCTGGAGCAGCGTCAATGTTTGGATCCCACAGGGCAGGCGGCTCTGTGGAAGCCAGGCTCCTTGTGCTGAGACTGCATTTACCAAAACAAGATACTAACAGAAGACAGTGTGACCTGTGTCCAATATGGAGGGACAATTGCGTTCTCCAAGGTCTCTGAGAACTTATATCGATGGAGGTTGCCTTTCAGCCTGGATTCAAAGCTGTCTGGGATGCCCTTGGGCAGCTAACGAGCTGCCTTCCAGATCCTTCAAGCCTCACAGCCACCAGCCAGGAATTTATCTTGAGAAAGCCAAGGAAAGAGTCATGAATGTTGCCTGAAAACTGCACTGGAAACCACTCTGGACTTTTGACTTCTGAATATTAGCAAATTGTGGTCCTTGTTCTTTTAGGTGACAGGCTAAGGAGATATTCAGAAAACACAGAAGAGCATCTGGTTTTCCTAGTGTGCCTTCCCCGGTGCACCATGACTTGAGTGAAGGAAGACAAATGAACCACGTCTTTTACTTAGAAGGTGAAGATCCAGGATGGAGAGATGGCTCAGTGGTTAAGAGCATGCACGAGGCTAGACTTGGCACACACCTTTAATCCCAAAACTTGAGGAGCAGAGGCAAATCTCTGAGAGTTTCAGGCCAGCCTGACTTATATAGCAAGTTCCAGGCCAGCTGAGACACAAACTAAGACACTGTCTCAGAAAAATAAAATAAAATAATAAAATGAGTACACACGGCTCTTCCTGAGAACCTGAGTCCAGTTCACAGCACCCGTCTGGAATGACTAACAACCAAGGAGGAGCATCCTCCCCTGGCCTCCACCTGTACTCATGTACACACAGACACAACACACATACTCATAAACAAAAGAAATAAATCCTCATTTTTTAAAAAGAGGACTAAAAAGATTCAATCTTTGAAGTCATACTGCATGCTGTTCACAAGATGCTTGGGCTTGTACATCACTATAAATCAGGGGGTTCCTACCATGCTTTTCTGGGGTGAGATAAGTCACTATAACTGCTTACATAATTTAGGGAAACAACGTGCTGAGCAGAGAGCTCCTATCTACAGAGACCACTGCCAGCCTTTCCCTGGTGCTCTCTGGAGCTCCCCCACACAGGTCCTCCTTAAACTAGCTGCTCTGGGGGTGAAGGGCTGGGGAGAAGATAGCCCCACAATTGAGAACACCTGCTGCTCCTCCAATGAGAGCTGCTTCCCAGAACTCATTATCACTCTGGCTCCGGGGGATCCAACACCCTCTTCTGGCTGCTGTAGACGCCCGCACACACAGGCATACATAAATTAAAATATAAATCTTTAAAGAGTTTTCTTTCATGCTAGCTTTTTTGTGGCTCCCCCTGAAGTCAGTCTGCCATGTACACCTGGTAGCCCCACTGGTGAGTAAGGTGAGCGTATCCAGCGGGACGGGGTACCCACCGTCTCAAGTCCCAAGCTTGCTCACAGTGAGCCTGAGGATTTCCTCCCCACACCAGGCTGTGCTGGATACTCTTATGTCACCTTGACTCAAGGTGGAGAGAAGGAAGCTGCAATTGAGAAAATGCCTCAGGCTGCAGCCAAACATATAGGACATTTTTAAAATTGATGATTGATGGGGAGGACCCAGCCCATTGTGGGTGGTGCCATCCCTGGGCTGGTGGTTGTGGATTCTATAAGAAAGCAGGATGAGCAAGCCATGGAGAGAAAGCCAGTAAGCAGCACCCCTCCATGGCCTCTGCATCAGCTCCTGACTCCAGGACCCTGCCTCCTTTGAGTTCCTGACTGCCATCAATGATGTACTACAATGTGAAAGTGTAAACCAAATAAACCCTTTCCTCCCCAACTTGCCTTTGATGATGGTGTCTTATCACAGCAGTGGTAACCCTAAGACAAATATTCATTTTCTCTGCTTCCTGACTGAAAATGCAACATGACTGCTTCACACTTCCTCTGCTGCCATGAATTCTCCAAACATTTTGGACTGGACCAGGCTATTAGCCTGGACCAAGCCATTTGCCAAAATAATCATTTCCTTCCCTAAATAGCTTTCGTCAGGCATTTTGTCAAAGTGATGAGTGAGGATGTCTGGATCATGGGCCTGCGTGACAGGCATCCATTCCACTGCCACGGGCTGGAGGTCACGTGGACAGCAAGCTGAGGCAACACAGAGCTGTAGTCTTGGAGATAGGAGTGCTTTCCTAAGCTGCACATCACCCTCCAGTTACCTGCTGACAAAACTGTCTTTGGGAATCGTTTTCTGTTACTAAAACATTCTGCCAGGAACCCCTTCACGGTCTCTCAAGCAGCAGTCAGAGCTGGTTTCCTATAGTACGAAGCTGACTCCACAGCCTGAATCCTTCTGTGGTTTTCTCTGCTGCACAGAGTCGGACCTGAGGCCTTCAGTCTAGAGGCTGGCACCATGAGAAAGTCAAGTGATTTCCCTCAGCAGAAAACAAACATGAACAAACGTCACTTCTTAAAGACAGTCTTCCCAAGCCAATGGAAAAATGATGGAAGATAAGGAAACAGCTTTTGAAGAATGAGCTATCATGCCTATGGTGGGTGCTGTGTTGTTTGTAAGTGTCCTGGTAGGAGGCACCATGGGACACTCAAGAAAAAAATATAATTCATTTTCAACCTGGTTCTTTTTTCAAAAAGATTGATTTGTGTGTGTATCACATATATATGTATATGTGTGTATACGTATATATACACACACAAATGTATGTGTGTATACATATATATGCACACACAAATGTATGTATACAAATATATACACATATATGTATGTATATATACATATATATACACACACAAGTCAATCACATATATATATATGATCTTCAGTGTGGCACCTCTTGAGCTTTATCCTGTATTTTCAAATGGTAAAGAAACAAAAGTTTTTCTAAATGTTGTAAGCTGTTACAGTAACTTATCTAACCCAAGAAAGGCATGGTAGGAACTAGGAAATACATGATTGATGGAAGTCAGGACAGGAACTCAAACAAGGCAGGGTCCTGGAGGCAGGAGCTGATGCAGAGGCCATGGAGGGGTGCTGCTTACTGCCTTGCTCTCCATGGCTTGCTCATCCTGCTTTCTTATAGAATCCACAACCACCAGCCTAGGGATGGCACCACCCACAATGGGCTGGGCCCTCCCCATCAATCATTAATTTTAAAAATGCCTTTATGTTTGGCTGCAGCCTGAGGCATTTTCTCAATTGAAGCTTCCTTCTCTCCACCTTGAGTCAAGGTGACATAAGAGTATCCAGCACAGCCTGGTGCTCTTGTGTTCAGCCTCAGACCTCCCTCAAGGGATAGTTCCAGTCACATGCAGGGTAGGTCTTCCCTCTTTGGTTAAAGCATTCTGAAAATAACCTCACAGACACACCCTGAGATATGTTCCCACCCAATCTGACTGGATCAAACTGATGATGAAAATTAATCATGACAGAGAAGAGCCCATAGATTTTTCCATTCCTCAACCACTGAACAAAAGCATCAGGATTCCCACTGGTTGGCCTGGTATTCCAATATCCACATCACAAGAAGTCTAAAATGTACAGATTAGCTTGAACTGGTCAAGCTTGGTCCTACCCAGCCCTCTACCCTAGAATGGGTCCTGTTAGAAATGGGACAGGCTGAACAGTGGTGAGGAGTGACCCTCAAGGCCAGCTCTAAGGTACCTGAGTTTGTTCTTCATTATCTTGGTCTGATTTGGTTGCCTGAAAAGAATACTAGACATTGGAGAACTTAAAACAAGCAACTAATACTAGAGATATGACTCAACGTAGACTACTTAGATTTGATCCTTAGCACTACAAAAGGAAGAAAAATTAGAACTAGTGTCTCAGTACAGAAGGTACGCATCAAGGCCCAGGTATGGGCAAGGTTAGCTTCTAATGAGGCCTGTCTCCTCAGCATGCAGGTGGAACTGTCCCCATGTCCAAGAGTCTTTTCCTCTGTGTGTGGGGAGGTCTGAAGTGTCTCGCTCTTCTTGGAAGAACCTCAGTCCCACTGCACGGAGGACCTCACTGTCCTGGCCTCATGGGACCGTAATTATACCTTGTCTTCAAATCCAGTCACACCGAGGTTAGGAGATTCAAAATAAGAGTGTAAACCTATCCAACAGAGCTGATGAGGGGCGTGGACCACAACCACTTGCAGGGACTCTGTGGAGGCCTTGTTGCCACAGGGAGGTCATCAGAAGACTGAATTCTAGCCTTCAGGTTTTGCAATGAATTCCTGGCCAGTTTGGTACGGATAGCAGAGGCTACAAAGCCCAGTAATCCTAGTAAATTCCCTACGCAAGATGGGAGGGTTGAAAAAGCAAATGCCTCATTGGTCGGTTGTAAGAGATCAGCTGTGACCCAAGTGCAGTGGCTGCATCCCAAGAATTGTCCTTTTGAGGCCCAAAGTGCCCATGCATGCGGATATGATCACTAAAAATTAAAAACAAACAAACAAACAAACAAACAAAAAAAAACAAAAAACATGTCTACGGCGGTAGGAGGGGCCTTGTTGGAAAGAGGGGATGAGGAGGGGTGAGAGAGGGAAATGGGACTCCAAAGGACCAGAATATATACTATACATGAAACTGACAAAGGATAAAATTGATTTGATTTTCAAAAATAAAAATATGTAAAACTATTGTAATGTTTATCTGTGGAGGAGGAAGTTAGAAATAGAATTGGACTTCCTGCTTGTAAAATGCAGACATAGTACCTGAAGAAATACGTCCCCTACCACAGAAACCCAGGTGGGTCTTCCACAGCCAAGGCTTGCTCCTCTGAATCTTCACCTTTCCTCCAGAACCAAGTGATCAGTAGTAACCATGTAGCACAGTCAATGCTAGACTGTCTTAAAATCTCTTCTGCCAATGAGATTAATCCAAAACCCTTCCACTTAGCCTTGGGCAGACTTTTTGGACAAAGACAGAAAGTAGCCACATTCTTTGCCAAAACACCATGGGAATGGTCTCAAGCTCCGTTGCTAACATCGTTCACCTCTGAGACCACTTAAGCTGGACCTCCATAATCCTGGGCTTTCAGCACAGCTTTCTTCCAGGGTCCTACCAGTGTGGACCACTAAGCCTCACTTACCAGCATTCAACTGTTTTCCTGATCCAATGTTCCCAAGTCCACATTCCTCCAGCAAGCAGCATGGCGGTAGGAGGGGCCTTGTTGGAAAGAGGGGATGAGGAGAGGTGAGAGAGGGAAATACCCATCACAGCAATACCCAACTCCTGGTACCAACTTTTATCCTAGTAACGGCTCTTTTCCTGTGAATAAACACCATGACCAAGGAAACTTACAGCAGAGTTTATTGAGTTTTAGAAGGTTAGTCCATGAGCATCATGGCTGGGAGTTTGGCAGCATACAAGAGGCAAGGTGCTGGAGCAATAGCTGATCGTTTACATTGTATCTGTCAGCTTGAGGTAGAAAGGGACAGACTGGGCCTTTTGCAGGCTTTTGAACCCTCTAAGCCCACCCCCAATGATGCCTGCATATGAACATACCCGCAAAACGTATGTGTATATCACAAGCAAAAAAACCTTTTTTAAAAAAATTTAAAATAATTATGACTAAATGCACATCCAAAATGAAAGCCAAAACATACACACTGAAGAAGGAATTAGAGTAGTTCTTTACAATTCCCATTTGGGATTAGGTGTGTCATGAGTACACTGTGTCAGAAACTGTAAATATGCTTGTGTTTTTCCACAATGTCAGAATTTATTGAATAAATGAGACTTTTAAAGTTGAATTGTGTTTCATCTGAGATCTTTGGGACAAGTGTGGGGGTGTTACGTGTAGGTTATCAAGTGAGTCAAAGTGGCCTTTGAGGAATGCTGGAGGAGGATTTGTGAGTCAAAGTTGGCAAGTTAGCTTTAGCTAGCAGCCTTAGAAGGAGAAGGAGGAACCACAGCTGAAGAACTGCCTCCATCAGTTTGGCCTATGGCCATGTCTGTGAAGCATTCTCTTAACTGCTGGTTGATGTAGAAGGCCCAGGCCCAGCCCACTGTGGGCGGTGCCATCCCTAGGCCAGTGTGCTGGGGCAAGCCAGGGGCTGTGAGGCAACAAGCAGCATTCCTCCACATCCTCTGCTTCAAACTCATGCATTGAGTTCCTACCTTGGTGTTCTCCTGTGATGGACTAGAAGTGCAAGCCAAGTAAATCATTTCCTTTCCCCATTTGCTTTTAGTCATGGTGTTTATCACAGTGACAGAAACCAAACTAACACAGAAACGCACAAGATTCAGCAGTTTCAATTATTTCAGTGATACCAAAATTGCCAGACACCCACCTACCCCAGTAGGTTTGCTGAGGTGGATGCAGGTTCTTTTATTCCTCATAGTATCAGTCAAAATAGTATGCGAAACTCAAATATATCTATATGCATATATGTGGTTTACAGAATGAGCATCGGTTAGAGAGGCTGTAGCAGGGTTTAAGATATTTTAGAAGTGGGCTGAGAATCTGTATTGGTAAGATGACCCAAACTGGTGCTGGGAGAGAGCTGCTGCAGGTGCTGCAAAGTCCAGTTGTAAGATAAAAAGCCAAACGTGGGTCTCAGAAGAGAAAACGACAGGTCCGGGTCCAGACAGGTAAACAGTAGATATCCGGGCAGTCAGATCTGAGGTAAAGCTCCAAGGATAGTCTGGAGTTTCCTGTCTGTCTATCCCTGACAAATGCTGGGTGTCAGGTTGGTAAGGTTATGTCATCCTAGTGTTATATGTCCATCTTTGTATGGGGTCCAGTCAAGGGGGTTACACTCTTTTTTTCTCTATGGCATGTCTAATAAGTTCTTGGGCCTGATTTTTTATATGATTTTGATATACCCCACATGCCCCTACAGTCTTGACTCACCTTTTCTACTCCCAGGAATAACTCATGTATCAGCCCAAGATGTATGAGTGGTGCCTGCAGATGGTGCAGTTTGCATCCAAGGGCTGCAGGCATCATCCTCCCTCAAAATGGAGTCCCCCGGGGTCAAGGCACAGCCTAAAGCACCACTTCATACAGTCTGGGCTCAGAGTAGGGGCCTGATCTCAGTAGGTCCTGATACTGAGACCTACTGAGGGTAGGGTAGGATCAACATTAAAGATGTTGAAAGTAAAGGCTGGAGATGGCCCTTTCCTGCACCTGGGAGAAGTGGCCTTCGAGGAATGCTGGAGGAGGGTACAACAACTCAAAGAGAACCATTAGGTCAAGCAGGCTGAGGTTTCTAGAGTGGGAGAAAGACTGTGTTGGTGGATAAACTACAGCGTCCTATGGAGAGAAATAGAATGAAGATTTAGCCAAAGCTCATATCCTTGGAGCATTTTATCTCCATGGAAAGTCTTCCATTTTGAGCTGTTTTGGTATCAAGTCTCACTGTTATCAGTATATATAAATGAACAATCTCACATTCACTGTGAAGAGCTTGGACAGACATGTGGCTTACACCCAGCCTTCTCACCACTGGAGAACATGTTTCAAAATTCCTGAGTGTTCTCCAGACCTGGGCAGCATCTGGCAGCCACATGACCACATAAGAAGCAGGTTGTTGGTCGATAATGTCAAAGCCCCACATTGGACGACATGGAGACATTCCATCTTGAATACTTGCCAGGCCAGTCCACTGTGAGAACACAGCTGTGGCCAGCCTATAAGAGGACACAGAGGTGTACCATGCATCACCTGGACCATGATCCTACCATGAACTAGCTCAGGCACAGTACCTGATGTTGGTGTGTGGTAGACAGACTAGGCCAGACACCTGCTCAATCTAAGGACTTCACCCAGGCTCATGTCTCCTGAACATAGAGGTATCCTGGAACCTAAAGTAGAAATCCAACTTCTGCTGGGTCAGCCCACCAAAGAACAGTACTTCCTGACTATGTAGGTCTACAGGCTATAAGTTAGCACAGCAGAAAACAGATTTTTGGAAACTTCTAAATTCAGGCAACCCATGTCTGGAGGGTCAAATACATAGGAACACTATAGAATACCCAGGATCTGTGACAGAACACAGAAGTTTGAAGACTGCAGGCTCAACACCATTTGACTAGCCAACTTCAAACTGAGTTCTGGGTTCTATGCCATGCTCTGGCAACGGTGGCATGAGATGCTGTGTGACACACACCGCAGAAAACTACCGAGGCAGGAGACCTGGTTCCTCTCAGTGATCCTGCAACAACCACCACCTCAAGGAGGTTTCTCCTTTCTCAGGTTTCAACTTTGAAGACCTCAGAACCCTGACATTCATGGGCCATCAGGACCACAGTGACTTTGTATGCACACAGATGTCCCTACCATCTGCAGCCATGTCCTCTAGGGTCAGGAAAGCCTTAGCAAAGGTTCATCCACCAGCCAGACCCACAGGCAAAGGCAAAGCAGCAGGGACCACAAAGAGTGAAACTGATTCCATTCCATACTGGTAGTGTGGCACTTGGATGGAATTTCCTTGGGCTAAATTTAATGCCCTGATTTGGAAAATGGAGATTTCCAGGCCTGGTTGTCCTCTACCAACACATGCCCATAAACATGGACACACATATCAAGAGCCTGCCCAAGTACCAATTCTCTCTGGATAGCAGCCATGGGGAAGCATTGGTGGGGCGCAGAACTTTGGTTTTTCTGAAGTAAAGGTTGTTTTCTATTAAATAATATTTACCTTTCTTGACTCTAAGTTATCGTGAGGCCAAAAGCTGTAGGCCTCTGGCAATTAACATCCAATTGTTAAACATCAGGGGATTAAGAAGTTCTTTGTTCTTTTCCCTGCAAGGTCCTTGACAACCCAGCCTGCCTGAGACTGGGAGTCTACTAACTCCTTGTCAGCTAAAGAAAGTTATGCTTACAGAAAGAAAAATATCACTTTGAAAAGAAACTCTAATCTTTATTCCTAGAGGGAAAAGGGAGAACTACTTTCTATTATTGTTAAGAAAAAAACTGTCTCTCTCAAGTCGTTAAGAAAAGACCTGTTTCTCTCTAGTCATTAGGAAAAAACCTGTCTCTCTTTAGTCATTAAGAAAAACCTGTCTGTGTATTGTCATTTGTCTCAGTTCTTACACTTTCTCAGGATATAGGATCATGTGGCATTCCAAACATCTTTTTTTCAAGTTCAAACATAAATTCAAATCATAAATTAAATAAGAAGTAACAACAGAGATGTTTACATGTGTCCCCATTAAGACTATCTAAGGAAACATGTCACTAGCTTCACAGGTTCAGAGTCTGAATCAATAATTCTTATGTCTAAGTTAGCAAAGCTTTGTCAAGAGGCAAATCATCTGCCTAGAGTCTCATTAGTATTGAAGTTTTGTGTAGATAAAACCAAACAATGTTTTATTTTTTTGCCCTTGCACTTACAGTAAATTGCCCATACCCAGTTTTATGACCTTTACTTATCAAACAATGGTTTCACAATCAGCCCAGAAAGAATGCTTTCCCTGACCCGTAAATCTGTTTCATTCCTGCTTTCTATCTTAGTGCAATTAGCTCATGACACATGAATGTTTACAGAGCCCTAAGTACAGCCTTCATACTTAGAGGGCACAAAATTACCTGTATAGTTTAAAAAATTTAGGTCTATAGAATCATAATTAGAAATTAAGAAATCGCCGGGCAGTGGGCCTTTAATCCCAGCACTTGGGAGGCAGAGGCAGGCAGATTTCTGAGTTCAAGGCCAGCCTGGTCTACAGAGTGAGTTCCAGGACAGCCAGGGCTATACAGAGAAACCCTGTCTTAAAAAAACCAAAAAAGAAAGAAAGAAAAAGAAAGAAAGAAAGAAAGAAAGAAAGAAAGAAAGAAAGAAAGAAAAAGAAAGAAAGAAAGAAAGAAAGAAAGAAAGAAAGAAAGAAAGAAAGAAAGAAAGAAAGAAAGGAAGGAAGGAAGGAAGGAAGGAAGGAAGGAAGGAAGGAAGGAAGGAAGGAAGGAAGAAAGGAAGAAAGGAAGAAAGGAAGAAAGGAAGAAAGGAAGAAAGGAAGAAAGGAAGAAAGGAAGAAAGAAAGAAAGAAAGAAAGAAAGAAAGAAAAGAAAGAAAGAAAGAAAGAAAGAAAGAAAAAGAAAGGAAAGAAAGAAAGGAAAGAAAGAAAGGAAAGAAAGAAAGGAAAGAAAGAAAGGAAAGAAGGGAAAGAAAGGAAAGGAAAGAAAGGAAAGAAAGGAAAGGAAGAAAGGAAGAAAGGAAGAAAGGAAGAAAGGAAGAAAGGAAGAAAGAAAGAAAGAAAGAAAGAAAGAAAGAAAGAAAGAAAGAAAGAAAGAAAGAAAGAAAGAAAAGAAAGAAAGAAAGGAAAGAAGGGAAAGAAAGGAAAGAAAGGAAAGAAAGGAAAGAAAGGAAAGAAAGAAAGGAAAGAAAGGAAAAAAAGGAAAGAAAGAAAGGAGAGAAAGAAAGAAAAAGAAAGAAAGAGAAAGAGAGAAAGAAAGAGAGAAAGAAAGAGAGAGAGAGAGAGAGAGAGAGAGAGAGAGAGAAAGGAAGGAAGGAAGGAAGGAAGGAAGGAAGGAAGGAAGGAAGGAAGGAAGGAAGGAAGGAAGGAAAAGAAATTAAGAAATCAGCTATTTGTCTACATAGCATGACTACCAGAGAGTCCATCTTTGTTGATCTGCAGAAAATTTGCCCAATATGGTAGTCTAATGCCCAGTGATCATTATGCTATTTAATAGTAACAGGAAAAGCATAATAACAAGAATCAGTTCTGAGATGATCTAAAAGTCTTGCATTTTAGAAATCACCCATTGCAGCCATGTAAAATGATGTGTCACCTCCAGGGAAATCACTTGTTAGTATTTGCCTCTTCTAGATGGCTCCATACACACACACACACACACACACACACACACACACACACACACACACACCTAAATGTGATAAAATATTTTTTAAAGATGGGTTGGGTGTGGTCACATACACCTTTAATCCCAGCATCAGAAGGCAGAGACAAGCAGCAGAAGCAGCAGGCCTCTGTATGGCCTGTTCAAGGCCAGTGTGGTCTACATAGTGAGTTCTAGGCCAGCCAGGGCTACACAGTGACATCCTGGCTCTTTAAAAAATAAAAAACTGAAGGACAGGAGATGGGAGACCACTATTTTGAGGGTTATTTTGAGCCAACAACATATTGAAACGCAACAATGAACAAGACCTTGACTCAGACAAGGTGAAAGGACCCACACATTAAGTCTTATCTGATCACACTGACCTTACCACAGGCCCAAGCAACAGCATCACAAACTAAAAGCAACTTTTGTCTTTAAGGCTGATGCTGCAGCCGCACTCATATAGCTAAGTCCACACAGCACAGGGCTCAAGTTCTAGCTGAGACCAGATCCCCATGTCTTACAACATTGCTTGTGGCCCTGCAAACACATTCTGAACAGATGCTAACTCTACTTCAGTAAACAGAATGCAAGATGCACAGTCCCAAACCTAACATACAATGAATACCAAAAACGCCTTTCTTTATTTCACTTTCAACCAATATCAAGAAGAGTAAATGAACTGGGTCTAAAAATAAATGGGACATGTAAACATCTACATAAGGATTCCGTAACGGAAAAGAGGTGGGGACAGGAGAGAAACAGCTTGCTCGCATGCACCATCTTAAAGCTTCACCTTGCTGCTCATCCTGTGTCTGATGAAGCACTGTGGCTTCTCTGGAGTTGTTACTCATTAGCCTAGTACCAACAACAGGTGCTGCAGAGCTAGGGATGATGCTCCCTGCCTTGCAAGGAGTCCTGGTGTCTTAGGATTTTACTGCTATGAACAGGCACCATGACCAAGGCAACTCTTATAAGGACAGCATTTAATTGGGGCTGGCTCACAGGTTTAGAGGTTCAGTCCATTATCATCAAGGCGGGAAACCATGGCAACATCCATCTAGGCTGGCATGGTACAGGCAGAGCTGAGAGTTCTACATCTTCATCTGAAGGCTGCTAGTGTAAGACTGGCTTCCAGGGAGCTAGGATGAGGGTCTTAAAGCCCACACCCACAGTGACACACCCACTCCAACAAGGCCACACCTTCTAATAGTGCCACTCCTTGGGACAAGCATATACAAATCATCACATTCCACTCCCTTGCCCCTATAGGCTGTTCAAACATGTATGGGGGCCATACCTAAACATAGCATAATGCAAAATACATTTAGTCCAACTTCCAAAGTCCCCATAGTCTACAGCAGTCTCAACAATGTTAAAAGTCCAAAGTTGAACATCTCTTCTGAGATTCATCCAGTCACCTAACTGTAATCCCCAAGGCAAACCAGCAAACCAGCTGGGCAAACTCCACATCTCCATAGCTGATGCCAAAGCAGTCTTCATATTTCCAACTCCTTTTCATCTTTGTTGACTGAACAAAGTTCTTTCTCTTGGGCTGGTTCCACTCCTTATTAGCAGCATTCCTTAGGAAATATCCTATGGTTCTGGCACCTCAAACATCTTGGGTCTCCAAGACTAGTTCAATGTTATAGCTTCTTGATTCAGTGTCTGGGATCCACACACTATCTAGGCTCCTCTAAAGGGCTGGTGTCACTTCTCCAGCTCTGCCTTTGTAGCACTCTAAGCTCAGGTTGATCCACTTCAGTGCTGCTGCTGTCTTTGGTGGTCATACATGGTACTGGCATCTACAATACACTAGAGTCTTCCAATGCAACTAGGCTTCACAAATAGCCTCTCATAGGCTCTCTTCATGGTGCCAAGCCTCAACTCCTTTGCATGACCCCTTCAATCCTGGGCCATCAATTGTAACTGAGGCTGCACCTTCACCAATGGCCTTCCATGGCCTCTCACAATGCCGAGGCTCAGCTGCTCTTGATGACCCTTCATGCCTTCAAAACCAGTACCACCTGAGTGACTCTTACACATTACCAAGTACAGCTATAGCACGGGATACAACCTTGGCTATCTCCAGAACACAGCTTCTTCATGCTCTCAAAGAACACTTCCCAGATTTCACCTCAGTGATATTATTCTCTTCTTAATCACCTCTAATATTTTAGCTCCAGCTAACCAGCATCAATTGTCCCAGTAGTCCCTTCTATTCTGGTCTCTAAAGCCAGAGCCACATGGTCGAAGCTGCTGAGTTCTGCTGCTTGCAAGAGCTGGAACATGGGCCCCTTGTTCTATTACTTTATCACTAGCTTCCTCTTTTCCAACTCCCTTCACTTCTAAGCTTGGCAGTCCTGGATCTTGCTCTGTAGATTGATCTTAAACTGAGATCTGCATGCTTGTCTCCAAAATTAGCTGGGTAGGATCTTGCCCCAAGGGCACCACTTCCTTAATTCAATTTAGTGTTCTTGAACACAGGATTCAGCTCAATTTCACTTCCAGGTACTCCTTTAATGCTCAAACTATACATTTTATATTTTTCCTTTCTAAGCTTGCTATGCCTATTCAAAACACTCTTCATGAGGCAAACCAGAGAACAAAGTCTATGATGGGCATTTCTAAGTCTTCCTTTGTCAATGCAATTAATAAAAATCTCTTTACCTTAGCCTCAGGTAGACTTCAGACAAGAGCAAAAAGCAGTCACACTCTTCACCACAAAAACAGTCTTACTGAAATTCCTCTCCTCTGAATCGCTTAGGCCAGGTCTGCACAATTCGAATCACTCACAGCAACAAAGTCTTCCATATTCCTACTAGGATGGCTCATTAAATCCCACTTAAAACATCCCATGACTTTCCAAATCCAAAGTCTCCAAATCCACATTTTTCCTAACAAAAGCATGGTCAGGCCTACCACAGCAATACCCCAGTCCTTGGTACCAGCTTCTGTTTTAGGGTTTTAGTGCTGTGCACAGACACCATAACCAAAGCAACTCTTATAAGAACATTTAATTGGGGCTGGCTTACAGATTCAGAGGTTCAGTCCATTATCAAGGCGGAGGCATGGCAGCATCCAGGTAGGCATGGTGCAGGCAGAGCTAAGAGTTCTACATCTTCATCTGAAGGCTGCTAGCAGAATCCAGGCTTCCAGGGAGCTAGGATGAGGGTCTTAAAGTCCACACCCACAGTGACACATCTACTCCAACTTCTAATAGTGCCACTCCCTGGGCCAAGCATATACAAACCATCAAACTTGGCAAAGTCAGCCTGAGGAGCAATCTGTCAGCAGCATTGACTGAAGAAGAGATACACCTATCAGCTGCACTGCCTAAAGAGGGGACACATTTCTCTGGGCAAATAAAACCTTAACACTTTTTCTTTTTCTTTTTTTTTTCCTTTTTTTAAATTTATTTTCTATATTCTTTGTTTACATTCTAAAAGCTTTCCCCTTTCCCAGTTCCCCCCTCCCCATATGTCCCATAAGTCCTCTTCTCTCCATCCATTCTCCTATCTTTCCCCCTCCCTTTTCTCTGTCCTGGTACTCCCCTACAATGCTGGATCAAGCCTTTCCAGGATTAGGGCCCTCTTCTTCCTTCTTCATGGGAATCATTTGATATGCTAACTGTATCTTCAGTGTTCAGAGCTTCAGGGCTAATTAATATCCACTTCAGGGCAATGATTGCATTCCATGTGTATTCTTTTGTGATTGTGTTACCTCGCTTAGGATGATATTTTCCAGTTCCCTCCATTTGCCTAAAAAATTCATGAATTCATTGTTTTTTAATTGCTGAATAGTACTCCATTGTGTATATATACCACATTTTCTGTATCCGTTCCTCAACTGAGGGATATCTGGGTTCTTTCCAGCTTCTGGCTATTATAAATAAGGCTGCTACGAACATAGTGGAACATGTGTCCTTGTTGCATGCTAGAGAATCCTCTGGGTATATGCCCAGGAGAGGTATAGCAGGGTCCTCCGGAAGTGTCATGTCCAGCTTTCTTAGGAACCGCCAGACTGATTTCCAGAGTGGTTGTACCATCTTACAATCCCACCAGCAGTGAAGGAGTGAGTGTTCCTCTTTCTCTACATCCTCGCCAACACCTGCTGTCTCCTGAGTTTTTAACCTTAGCCATTCTGACTGAACACCAATTTTTTATCCACAGAATAACCAAAACTATAGAATCTCAGATGTCCAGAACCTTTCCTATTTAGGAACCAACTTTAACATATGCTGAATTTCTTTGGCCCTAATATACTTTCCAATGTTGATATAAACCTGTTGATGTCTAGAGCTTTTCAAAAATTTGTATTGCCTTAGGAAGGGAGGGAGGGAGGGAGGGAGGGAGGGAGGGAGGGAAGGAGGGAGGGAGGGAAGAGCTGGAGAAAAGCACTGCTGTTCTTGCATTGGCTCACAACCATCAGTAAATTCAGTCCCAGGGCATCCTTCTGGTCCCTGTGGACACTTCACACACAAATACATAAAATAAGAATAATGGTTTTATAAAAAAATTTTAAAAAGAAAATGACCAAACAATAGTTCCATGTAACAGATAATGAAAATGACTGACTTATTAATATTTCAGTTATAGACGTCATCATTAAGAAAATAACATTACAATTAATTTAAAAAAATTTTATTATCATCAAAACATCCCAGGGCAGAATAAAGTACAAAACAGAAGTGACTGCTGCCTGGAACAGGCAAGTCTTGGCCACAGCTCACCACCTTTGGGGTCATGTGTAAATGTTGCTCTGAATCTCATTTGTGGTCATCAATTTCTTCAGTATTTCTGTGCTTTCAGGAATGTCCTAGAAAGAAAAAAAACAGCTCTCACCAAATATACTCCAGCCCCCACAACACACACATTCGTGTGAGCTGCCTTTTTTGTCTTGTTCTATGGAAAGGGAACAGTACAGTGGTTCAGACCCACTGGCCTGGCCAGCTTGACATAGCTCAGTCAGCTGAGAAGGAAGTTTCAATCACAGGCTTGCCCAAATCAGACTAGCCTGTGGGTATGCCTGAGGGGGTTGTCCTGATTGATAATTGATGTAGGAGGGCCCAGCCACTCCTACATCCTTGTGCAGCACCACTCCCTGGGCTTCATAAGGAAGGTAGCCTGTGAGTGAGGAAACCACTGGCAAACCTCCGTGGTCCTGTTTCTGTTCCTGACCTGATTTATTTTCCCTCAATGATGTACAGTGACCCAGAACTGTAAGCCAAGTAAATCCTTTCTTCCCAAAGATGCTCTTGGTTAGAATTATTTTATCATAGAAACAGAAACCAAATTAGAACACATTCAACAAATTTCCCTGCCAAAACCCTCCCAAAAAGTGTCTAACACTTCAAAGCTGCAGCCCTTCAATACCTCCTCTCTCACACATCCCCCACAACCCTCACATCATGGCTCATATCCTTCTCACATTCTGCATACTCTCTCTGCTCAGTTCTCCCCACTAACATCAGCATCTTCTGATGTCAGCTCCACTGAGCCCTCCCAGGCACCTTTTTTGGGCTAACCTCTTGTTCTTTCCAAGCCAGCCACTCCATATGCTTCCAGTGCGTGCTCGCCATCCTGCGCCAGCACCTCCTCACACCCACACACACACTGTGCCCTCCGCACACTTATTATTTGTTAAAAAAAAAAAAAAAAAAGAACAGTGCCCAATAGGGCATGGTGGCACACACCTCTAATGCCAACACTGGGAGAGGCTAGCCTGGGCAGTAGGGAACTGGTAACTCCAACAAGGGACAAGACTCCCAGGTAGTCATCTCACCAGGTGCCATTTCAGGGCAAAAACTAGCAATGCTGAAAAGTGATTTAACCTAAAAGTTTATCTCAGGTTGATTATGACAAGTAATTTTTAATCTCAAAACAAGTCCTGATATTTACTGAGAACACCATCCACAGCTCAAACAGACAGCCCTTGCCTGCCTTGAGGGGCTCGGCCCTCAGCTAAATGGGAGAATGCACTTGGCTAACCACACAAGCCCACTGGAAGAGAAGCTAAATATGAAATAACTCAGGGATGAAGAGATGGCTCCACAGTTAACAGCTCTTACTGCTCTGGCAGAGGACCTGGGTTCATTTTCCAGCACCAAGACAGTGACTAACAACCCCTGTAACTTCTGCTCCAGAAGCACTTGCATGCCTGATACACACACATTAATGCAACCAGGGCACATGGGTTGTCACTGCAGTACATTAATGCACACAGGACCAAAGTCTCCAGCTCATTACAGAGGACCACCAGAGCACAAGTGGGGACACTGCAGGTTTCAAGCAGCTTACTGAGACGCTCCAGCTGTGCTACTTAGGGTTTAAGTTGTCCTGTGGCATCTCCCAATATTCAGTTCACTGTAACTCAGTTACTAATGGAGAGAGCTGCACCCTTACCTTCACCAAGCATTTCAAGCTCCTGGAAGAAAGGATAGGTTTAAAAGCTTCAACCGTGACAAGGTCCAACTTCATCACATCAGTGTAGCACAGATACAAAATCGCAGGGATTTTCCACACTTGACAGTAGCTCAGAACTACAAACACACAGAATGAAAAAACGGCTCATTTTATCTGTTTGGCTGGTTGGTTTGGTTTGGTTTTCAAGACAGAGTTTCTCTCTAGTCCTGGCTGTCCTGGAACTCACTCTATAGACCAGGCCAGCCTTGAACTCACAAAGATCTGCCTGCTTTTGTCTCCCAAGTGCTGGAATTAAAGGTATGTGTCAGTACTCACTGCAAAGTGAGTACTGCCCAGTTCTATGACAAGATTTTTAAGTTAAATACTTTTAAGTAATAAAAGCTGTTTTGACAAAGTCCACTTTCTGCCTCTTTTAATCAAGGTACTTAGCATCATGTTGACCCAATTATGGGTATCTTCTTTCAAACCCAACTCCCTCCCTAATAATGTTTGTAAGTATTATCTTTATTTCTCATTTTCTGAACATCCTATCATAACTGTAAGAAATTGAGTATTTGAATATTGCCCTCTGTAAGGAGGCACAAAGAGTAATATATAACACATACTGTGAACTAGTTTTCTCATACTAGGAACTATAACATAAAAGGCAAAACATTATGCTTAAAAATGCATTCAACAGAAATACAGCCTGAAAACAAATGGCACTCTGCTCTAACATAATGTGTGTGAGTAGTGCTGTGGTGGTCAGCAGTGTCAGCAGGACAGGGTCTACAAACCCGGGACACAGGCCTCAGGCATGCCTGAGGGGTCATCCGGGTCATCCAGATTAGGTTAACTGAGGTGGGCAGACCCTCTTTAACCTTGGGAGCCACAATTCCAAAGGCTGAGGGAGGGACTAAATAAAAGAGAGGGAGCCAAGCCTAAGCATTCACCTTACTCTACTTCCTGACGCAGATGCAATGTGCCCGTAAGCCAGAACAACCCTTTCTCCCATAAACCACTTCTGCTGGGTATCTGTCACTAGAGAAGCAACTTGTACATAAAAAGCATGATAAAAATGTTAAGAAAAAAAAAATTAAGAACCACCACTAAGGGACTGGAGAGATGGCTCCATAGTTAAGAGCACTGACTGCTCTTTCAGAGGTCCTGAGTTCAATTCCCAGCAACCACATGGTGGCTCACAACCATGTCTGAAGACAGCAACAGTGTACTCACATATATAAAATAAATAAGTCTTAAAAAAAAAAAAGATTAACAACCAAGCTTCAACATCCAAAACTTTCTACTTTGATAATTTAAATTGCCAGCTTGCACACACCAACATCTACATCTAACACTGGGTTCCGGAACTGAGAGGAGGCCCAGCAGCAGAGAACCTAGGCTGCTGTCAAGGCTGTGATCCAGGGCATCCTAAAATTAAGATGACTATCCCGAGCATGCAAGGACAGCCCCAAAGAATCAACAGCAATGAACTGCTATCCAAGACCAGTGACAAATACTTCAATTAAGCCTGCGACAGCGTATGAAAGCTATGACCTTCAGTCTCACCTGCTGCAGACAGGTCATGTACAATGTTTGGCTGTTCCAGCAGTGGGCAGCAGACGGTGTCTTTGAATTTCTGAGTTTTTAGGGCTCTCAGGAAAGGAGAAGAAAGGCTGCTGGTAGACTCGGAGGTCTTGTACTCTGTGATGTGTCGGCATGTGAGAACTGTTACCTGCATGTTCTTTCTGGGTCGGAAGCCGAAAACCTAGGAGAACATGGATTTTATGTTAAACTGGGTTTTTCCTCACCATAAACACTGCCCTGGTAACTCACTCCCCAGCAGACAGCAGCACTCCTGCAGCAGGTGGGCAGTGACTGGATGAAAGCAGCACAGGCTTTGCTGCTGTGACCATGCTGAGGTCTAGCTAAGCAATCGTCACCTCATTTTCTTCTCTCTGACCTGAGGGTGGCAGGGCCCAAGGTCCCTGTGATGTCCACCAGTGTAGCAGTTGTGACCGCCACCCTGAGCAACGGTGAGCTTCATTTTAGTGTCTATGTTCAAGTGGACATACATGTTTTTATAAACATCCCCCTCACTGACAGGTGGAATAAATGGTAAATGTTGAAGGCTCTGGGCACGCCAAACACCATCTGATTGCTGCACACAGTCCATACATAAATATACAATTTTGCTTCTACTGAAAATAAGTCTATGCCAGCCATGTAGAAACGTATGCAGCATGCGAAGTATGGGTACAGTGAGCAGTCCTAACCAAAACTCCAAAGCCTTCTCCTGCCCGATGACAAGTCACATAGAAAACTTCAATCCATGAAACTGTACAACTGCTGGGCGGTGGTGGCACATGCCTATAATCCCAGCACTTGGGAGGCAGAGGCAGGCAGATTTCTGAGTTCGAGGCCAGCCTGGTCTACAAAGTGAGTTCCAGGACAGCCAGGGCTACACAGAGAAACCCTGTCTCAAAACACACACACACACACAAAAAAAAAAAACCCCACAAAACCACTTCACAAGTTTAAAATGTTGTAAAATTTGTTTAACCTATATATGAAACACGAACTTGTGTTTAAACTTGAGTCAACTCATCCCTGAGACATGTCGTTCTGTATACTCAAACATTCCAAAACCTTAAAAAATATGAAATATAAAACATTTCTAGTCTCAAACATTCTGGAGAAGGCATGTAATGGAAAACTGCCCAAATTACAGTTTTTCTCTTAAGTCCTTGAATTCAGTTTTCCACAATGAGGGCTTGTAACCACACCTAATGCCAAGAACTACAGGAGTGGTACTTGGGAGTAGGCAGTGAGCAGTGGCCATTCCCTCTAGGCCCCTGACGCTCTCCCCTCTCGCTCTGTGCTAGCTGACAGCAGAATCTGACCCAATGCGAGTTACCTTGCTAGGCTGCTCATTTTAAACTTGTCCTTTTATTCTTTGGTTTTCTGAGATGGTTTCTCTGTATCCTGGAACTTGCTCTGTAGACCAGGCTGGCCTTGAATTCCCAGAGATACCTCTGACTCCCGAGTGCTGGGATTAAAGGCATGCACCACCATCACTTGGCTAAAAACTTTGCTTTCCCCCCCACCCCACACCGGTTTTTTTTTTTTTGGTTAAAAAAAAAGCATTCCATAACTCCTATAATATTTTCTTAAAGAAACAAATTCTTATCAAATATTTGACTGCAAAGATTTAAGTGAATCGGGTTTTCTTCCTCTTACCTTCTCCAACCACTGGAATTGCTGATCTTCAGCAATGTAGCAGCTACACTGACAAAGAAAAACCTGAAAGAGGAATTTACAGAGTTCTCACATAAAGGGCACACACACCTGGCCCTGTCATCATATAAATACCAGTGACAGACATCGACCTATGGAGACAAAAGCCCCCCAGAGGCCCATGTGCTCAGTCAAAGGGCCACGAGCCTTTAGGTCATTAGTTGTGTCCTTGAGAGGGTGTGGCATCCAGCTCTTCCTTTTGGTCCTTTACTCCTGGCCTTGGGTTGGCTGTGCTGCCTCTGCACAGTCCTGCCATGAAGCACCAGCTCTCTCTCAGGCTGTCGAAAGAAGGGTCTGCCCCAGTCAAGCACTGGAACTTCAAAACTTGCAAGCCAAAAATCAGCCTTTCCTCTCTGTAAGCTGATTACTTTTTAGGCATTTGTTACAGCAAGAGAAGCTATAACACAGCTTTGCTCATATGCGGATTCTAACATGTAAGAATGAGGGCTAACATTCACTGAGATATTAGAAATGAATGTCAGGACAGAGAATATCCTTGGTGGCCGCAGAGAGGTCTGGCATAGGAACTTCTTACTTTCGAGGGTTCGTGCCTAAATGACTATGTTTTAAGAATATTAAGTCTCACATACCGAGGGATCTGATTTCAGTTGATAAAACACACAAAAAACATCTGTAGGGGACAGATGGACAGTGTCTGTAGTTCTGCACCATTCATTCCAGAGCTTAGCACAACCGACTTCTTCCCAGACTCCTGAGTTCATAACAAACGCTGACAGAAATGCTGTGGAGAGAAATGTTCTTATGAACTGGCGTCTGCTGTGTGAGCTACGCTTCCTACTCAAACGGAAGCTCAGCTACCCCAGAACTCACCATCCACCTTGGTGCTGGAGAGACAGGTCAGAGTTCACACTGACTGCTGCTCTAGCCATGCCTCAGCCTGGTTCCCAGAACCCACCCTTAGTAGCTCACAATCATCTGTAACTCCAGCGCTAGGGGATCTGGAACCCTCCTCTAGCTTGTACTCTAGAGCAAACCCACACATAAAATATGTACATAGTTAAATTTTGTTGTTGATGTTTTGTTTTTTAAGACAAGGTTTCTCTGTGTAGCCTTGGCTGTCTTGGAACTCAATCTGTAGAATAGGCTGGCCTTGAACTCATGAAGTCCACCTGTCCTTCCTCCCAAGTGCTGGAATTAAAGAAATGAACCACCACACCTGGCATAAATTTATTTTTAAAACATTAAAGACCATCTAATTGGACCACTTTGGAACAAACAAAATTTGAAGCTGAGGAGTGAAAGCCTACACTCTCCACACAGAACTACAAACAGGGTCCGGACAGACTTGTCCACAGACTTTGTACCAGTCTCACAATGTACCATTCTACAACCATTGTTGTTCTACAACCATTGTTGTAAAACAATTAGGCAAGCAGACCTTTATACAATGGGTGAGCCTACTGCTAACTTACACAATTTCTAAGTACTAGAGCTCACTTACAGGGCAAGCAAGAGCTCTTAACTAGAGTTTTCAAATGATCTCCTCAGAGCCTGCAAACCCACTGAAATTATAAAGATCTCCATGGGCACTGACATACAGTGCTGTTCCAAGTAAACTCACATCATTCTTCCTTGAACCTAAAAGGTCAATTCGAAGACCTTAGAACTCAAGTGTTCCAGGTGTTTGCAATGACCGCTAGACCTGTGGACACCTCCACAGACTGGAAAACAGAGCCTTGAACTATAATTCTGAAGCGATGTGGATTTCCTTTAAATCTCATTACAACGATGGAAAGAACAGAGAAATCTACCTTACTTGAAATTCCTGCAGCTTCACCGAGCTGAGCTTGGCCTTGGAACTTCTCCATGCCCCTTTCTGCCACCTCCCACCTGCTGAGAGCTCGGATTGCACCATGTCCAGTTCATATGGTACTGGGATTCAAACCCAATATCTTGTGCTTCATAGGCAAGCACTCTACCACCGGAGCCACATGCCCAGGACCTGTTGTGATCGTTTTAAAATACATACAAGCTATAGGGAGAAACAAGTGACCTCCTGGTCCATTCTTCCCAAGGGATGTCTACTCCTAACCCTGGCACTTACCTGCTGCGTTACTTCCCACTGCAAGTATAAACCTGGAGCAAGGGTGCTTCTCTAGGAGTACAGCCTCCAGAGATGTTTCTGTCTGTCTTCGGAGAAGCCGCACCTCCCTAACAGCAAGAGACAAAAGTAAACAAATGTCACTGTAACTACCATCACACTGTAAGAGATGGTGAAAGATGAGAGACAGTCGAATTAAGAGATAAGTGATAGAGAGATGCTATATAGAGCTGGATGTATAAATAGATGGAAGACAGATGAGATTAATGGTAGGCAGGCATGATATATATATATATATCATATGCATATATATGAAGACAGAGATGAGTGGATAGTTGGATGGATACACAGTGTTAGATAAAAGAATCAGTGTCTCAGGTGCCCTTGCAAATGGATAAAATACTTTCTTTTTATGAAATACAGTATGAGTGAAACTACTAAGAAACTTCATACTAACCTGACACACACAATGCCAGCACCCACGAGCCAGGCACAGTGTAAAAAGAAACTAAAAGCATCTCAAACACTCCGAGGGCCAGCAAAACGCTGAATGTGAACAAGATGTCCAAACAAACGGTCAAGCATTTAGTTGTGGCAAAAGTAAGCGAAGAATGACCATCAGACAAATCAGGCCTCTCAGGATGAGTAAAGGTGAGAGGGTGTTGTAAATGAAACGAACTGGCAAAAGTGTCTGTACTTGACACAAATCACCTGAAAGTATATTTTAAAAATCAGGGTGAATTTGACCGTGGACTGGTTATTAGCATACCTGGAGCAGGGAAGGTGCTAAGTTGCCAACACAAGCATAAGTTCCGATCCGAGAACCCGCCTAAAAGCTCAGAGTGGAGACACTGGGAAAACAGGAGAATCCCTAAGGTTTGGGGGCCAGCCGGCAAAGCAGAAAAGGGAGGTCTGGGTTCAGTGAGAAACTTCTCAAAAAGCTGAAAGCGTCACCGGACACCCAACTCTGGCCCAATAACATTACAAACAAAATAAATGAATACGCATAAAACAGCATGCTTAGGAAGACGTGGGGCAGAGTCCTAACTGGAAATTCGCAGGGGCGGTGCTAACAGAAAATGGATGTGGTAGAACCTTGGCCAAGGGGCCGGCGTGACCTCATTTCTGTGTGTTTGAGAGCAGCTTTGAAAGAAATGTGGCCGACACGCAGCGTAACCTAAAGCGGAGGGTGGAGGGCAAGCGTTGCTGGGTCGTCGGCGTCCCAGCGTGAACGCGGGGCACTCGGCAGGCCGACACCGCCTGACGCTCGCAGCCTTCCCGGAGCCTGACCTCTTCCGCGCCAGCTGCCGCCGGACCTCCCGGTCCTCCGGCGTGTCCCGCCTGCTCTGCTCCTCCTCCTCTTCTTCTTCCTCAGTCCCAGCTCGGCACGGCGCCTTCACCACCTCGCCAAAGAACGTAGCCGCCATGGCACCTCAGGCCTGCGCGGCTAGACGGCGACTGCGCACCGACCTCCGGCCACGCCCCTTCAAACCACGCCCCATCCCGCCTCTGAGCAAGGCCACGCCCTCGGCCGGGGGGGGGGGGGGGTGCGGCTGGCTGGGCGGGGAAAGGCCTGTTTCCGGTCCGCCTAGAGACCTGTCCGGCCGGCGCGCTTCCGTCACCCTGCTGACCCGGGCGTGCAGCGCCCTCTCCACATTCCGAGGCCCTCCTACAAGGACCCACCCATGGAGGAAACCCAGAGCTGCGGGTGAAGCAGACAACTCCAGTGCTGATGAATGTAAGCGCATCCAGACACTATAAATGAGGCTGCAAGGCTAGGCTTTTAAAAACCTGGCCATGTGTAACTCGTATACAATGTTTTCTACTTTAATGACAGGAAGAAAGCTCCACCGAATACTGCTCCCACTAGAGAAAAGCAAAAAGGGCAACGGGAGGGAAGGGGAGGGAGGGGGAGAAAGAGAGGGAGGGAGAGACACACACACACAGAGAGAGAGAGAGAGAGAGAGAGAGAAAACGAGAGAGAGAGAGAGAGAGAGAGAGAGAGAGAGAGAGAGAGAGAGAGAGAGAAAGAAAGAAAACCTGGTACCTCAGTGGGAAATAAAAACAATCTAGATTTACTTGTGAGGAAAGGCCCTACATTGTCCAGCCTTTGGATAAAATGTAACTAAAGTAAGTAAATATTTGGGGATCAGAGAGGGACCTTTAAAAATCAAAACTCTCGGGAAGTTGTTTAAAATCTCTCATGATGTAGAAAAACGGTGCTCAAAGTCTACTGGTAGAAAAAGCATATCAATTTTAATATACATACTTTTAAAAAACCTCACTGATTAATAAAAAGCAAAGTAGACACTTTATGTGTGCCATCCCTATGGTGTCTTAAGACTCAGACTGCCTGACAATGGTGGCGCATGCCTGATAATCTCAGCATCCTGGGAGGCACGCGGATTTCTGAGTTCCAGGTCAGCCAGGGCTACACAGAGAAGC
Organism: Apodemus sylvaticus; assembly: GCF_947179515.1. Lineage (NCBI taxonomy): Eukaryota > Metazoa > Chordata > Mammalia > Rodentia > Muridae > Apodemus > Apodemus sylvaticus. The sequence continues at coordinate 2,125,570 of NC_067486.1, read as the reverse complement.
CCTGTCTCGGAAAAAAAAAAACAAAGACAAACAAAACAAAACAAAAACAAAAAACAAACAAAAGAGATTCAGACTCCAGGATTAGTAGACATAAGTGAGCTGAAGAACAAATGTACCCGGCTTTCTCTTTGTATGTTTGTAAAGCCAATACTTTGCCGATAAAGATACTTGATTTGATTTCTCAATCACACATGAAAAAAGCACTAACAGAAATCTGAAGCATGATTGTAAACTGTATGAAGTGGTGGCTCTGGCCAAGCTTTACATTCACACATATTTCCAGGACAGATTTTAAAAGAATGTTACTCCATTCAGTCACAATAAAGAGACCAAACACTTTAAAGGGTAAATAAAAATATGTTCCAATTAAAGGCCAGAAAGGGATTCCATTATGAAAGGCTGGACAGGATCAGATGGTGACCAAGTAGTCCGACCACACAGCAAATTATAAATTCAAACCTTCAATTCATACTGCCATAATTCACATGTCTCCATAAGACTGATATATTTTCATTTCATGGTATTTCTTGAGGATATAATTGCTGAATAAGAAATTCTATGACATTTGGGATTGGACATTTAAATTTTTCATTAAAGCTCAAAAGAAAAAAAGAAAATCAAACCCATGCATCAAAGAAGAGGAAGGGAATTCTTCCTGTGCTTGTAGCAAGATGAAGATTTCAAAGTGAATTACAAAAAGACACACACTATGTTAGAATATTCTGAGTTGTGTTTTTGTTTTAAGCAGGCATGCAACCACAATCAAGTTTCTCAAGTAATCTGGACACTTTGGCCATACATGTGACTGGAAAATATGCATTACTGTTAATGAACAAATACGCACCCCTAAGTTCCATTTTTTTTTTGATTTACACATGCAAATTATGCCTAATAGTCACAGCTATTTTTAATTGGAAAAACAAACTGTTGAAGACAAGTTTCTCCAGTAACATGATAAAGACTTGACAGTACATTCACAAGTCACATCTGGTGACCTTAATGTCAACAAATAGCCATGAACAATAAACAAAAGTCCACACTCTCTTTAGGCAAAGCATTTGTAGCACAATGACCAGAGGCCAGATTCCTGACACTTGGCTTGCCGGTGAGATTGAAATGAACCTGCAATGTTCACATTCTAACTTTTAAGAAGCAGTAGAGAAATGTAAGAAATAGGATCTAACTGCATCACCTCAAGAGATGAGTGCACGTTGTTCTAATTTCTGACTACAAGTCTGGCCTTTACATCTTTTGCTGCTACACAGAAGAAATAAAAAGTATAATAATCACATTGAGAGCTTTCTTAGAAAGATACATTCCCTGAATTACTCATACCAGGTGGCTATCATTCAGTATGAATTCCAATGTTATAAATAAGACATTAATGACAGTCTTTCCCACACTCCTTTTCAGAAGTCAGTAACATCCCAGGATTCACTCCACCAGTTCTTTTCGTGTTTAGACCTCAGGGATGTGCACTTACATGAATTAGATCCAGTTACAATTCAGCAGTCGTATGGGTTTACTGCTCTCTCCTCTGGAAATGGCCTAGTTTGCAGACTGAGAGTAAACCTTTGAAATTAGCATCGTTTCCCCACGTACCCCATATGCTTCTATTTCTCTAGGGGACCAAGCAGCAACAAGCCAATGCTTTACATTCAGTGGGCCCTTCTGCCTTCTCACCTGACCACACAGCCCACGTCTACCTCCTTGGAACAGCCCGTGCTGTGCCGTGTAGAGCTAACTGGGAGCCGACATCCTACTTTGACTTTCACAAAATTGTTCAAAATGTCCTGGGATGACTTAGGGTTGGGAGTGTACTTCAAGACAGGCACTGGAGGTACTGCCACTTCCGGTATCCTTTCTACCTCAGGGTCATGGCTGGGCTTTCTCTTTCCGGGATCTGAACCGCCTAAGATCTAGCTCCTTTTCGTTCTCTGAATGTATGGGTGCATCATCCTCTTTATAAACACTCAGTAACTTTTTCTTAGCCGCAGCAGAGGCTTGTCGATAGGGCAGTTTTCTGCTGTTCGTCCTAATGCCGACATTCTCTGGTCCTGAGACCATGTCCTTTAGGTTACACATCGTCTTTATTCTATTTGCGGCAACGGTAGCACATCTGCGGGGGACTCTGGCGCGCACCGTTTTTGCTTTCGGGGTGTCACTATGCATCTGCACTGCGTCCTCATTAAGCAAACATGGTCTCACTTTTGTATGGGGCTCTCTGTCTTTACCAACAGATTCTGCAAAATGAGTGAAAATTCATGTAAATACAGAAGTCTTGTCACCAGACTGTACTGTATACATTCCTCAACAGCAGCCCTGAGCCAGTTTTAATTATGTGAACAATTACAAAGCTAACGGTTTGGCAGGCCTATGGCTTCCATCTGCTTCCCTATATGGACCAACCACTGTCGTTTCTTGGCTTGCAAGAATGAGGTGAAAACCTTCAGCCTCATAGAGCTACTCACCTAAAAGTACGTTCAAATGTTTAGATTTAGAAGAGTGACGGCCTGGTGGTGCTGGTGGTGTTGGCGCACACCTTTAATCCCAGCATTTGGGAGGCAGAGGCAAGAGGATCTCCGAGTCATGGCCAGCCTGGTCTACAGAGTGAGTTCCAGGACAGCCAGGGCTATACAGAGAAACCCTGTCTTGAAAAACCAAAAAAAAAAAAAAAAAGTTGGGCATAAATGTGATAGCCATATCAATACACAGTCTGTAGAACACTAAAGTAACACATAGGCATCTGGAAGATTGGCAATGTTTGTCTTTCTCACTGAGTCCCATAAAAAGGAAGCCTTTTGGTCAGCTACTATCAAGCAAGCTTGGCCTGGCTACTTGTCTACGTCACCCGACTATAAAGAATGTAGTTTTGCACCAGGTATGGTGGCACACAACCTTTAATCCTAGCATTCCCACTTGGAAGGAGGCAGGCAGACCTCTCAGTTCTAGGCCAGCCTAGTCTAGAGTTACTTATAGGATAGACAGAGATGCACAGAGAAACGCTCAGAAAACAAAAGGTAGCAATGGCTGCTCTTTCAGAGCCCTCAGCCTGTTCCCAGCCACCTGAAAGCTCAATCTGACATCTAACAAACTCTTTGAAACAGGAGACTATTCCCTCAAGAGGGTTAGGGTTATGTAACTTCCAGTGTTTATACGAGGCTGGTCTGACACAACTCCAGGAGCATGCTATTTCATTGGGCTCCATAGGAACAATGTGCCTTGGTATTTTTACTTTAAGAGGACTTTCTTAAAAGTTGAAAAAGTATAAGCTGGGGTCTCCATCAATACCAAATGGAAAATGAACATTAAATCCATTTTGGGCAAATGCTAGGATATAAGTATGCTATAGAAGTACACTTTTAACATATAACAAAATGAAAGGAAGCAGGTACCCTCTTAAAGAATTCTACTAGTATCAGTCAAATAACTACATCCATGCACTGCATACTAAGAAAACTAAGACAGTGGGTTCATACCCAATAATGTGTATTAGATAAAACCCCATCACAAGCCAGGCGGTGGTGGCACACGTCTTTAATCCCAGCACTTGGGAGGCAGAGGCAGGTGGATTTCTGAGTTTGAGGCCAGCCTGGTCTACAAAATGAGTTCCAGAACAGCCAGGGCTACACAGAGAAACACTGTCTTCAAAAAACCAAAAAACTAAAAAAATAAAAACTGAAAAAAAAATCACAATTTAAAAAATCCCAAGAAAATGATGAATTAGCAGTAGTTATTTCAGATGTGATGGAAGGACCTATGCCGGCAGTTTATCAACCTAGTAAACTCTTAAAAGACATTTTAATGCTTATTTCCAATCAAGAAAGGGGAAAAGCTAAACTGCAGAAAAGTTCTTAAAAGTACTCTGTAAAATGGATTTGAACTTCAATTAACTTATGCCCTAAGTAGGGAAAAGTCCACAATTCCATTTACAGGAACTCCAGGTGATGAAAGTCTCAAATCCAAAGACAAACAAATGGGAACTCCACAGAAACAACCACAAGGGGAGCTGGAGGCTACATGGGGACTCAGCACTAACCACACTGCTGAGAGCACTGCTGAGAAACAGGGCTGGCAAGATGGCTGGCTTCATGGGTAGAGGGTAGAGGCTTGCTGCAGAAGCCTGGAGCAACCCAGGCAACCCGTGCAAATGTGAAATGGTGAACCTGCTTCACAAAGCCAACCTCTGGCCTCCACATCATGGCACGTGCACACACACATTGTAGACACACAACAAAAACTGCCTCTCCCATTTGTGCATTAGCAACAGATTAATGTAAGGTTAGTCACACACAGGGCCAGCTTAGAGGACCTTGAGACATTGTTGCCTCCTGAACTGCTTCCCTAAGCACTTCTGAGTTCACATTTATAGCAGTAATCTGTATTTAGAATGGCTTGTAGTAAGGACAAATACTGGTATGGGCGGGATTGTTTTACTTAAAACGTTACTCCCGCTTTCCAAGGATTATTCATAGTCAAGTGTACTCAGAGGTCTCCAAGACTTAAGTGTAAGCATGGAAGCACTTGAAAATGTTAATCTTCGACGTATTTACAACAAACCTGACAAATAACATGATGTCCAACCCAAAATGGAAGTTACCCTATTCCTGTGTCTGTTACTTGCATTACCAGTGGCTGTGGCTGGCGGACAGTGAATCAAGTGGTTACCCTACAGTTGTAAATGTCTGCTTCTCCAGCAAATCTTCAACCAAGCTGCTACAACTAGAGAGTACTCTCATCTGCACCTTCACTAACAAGGAAACTGAGCCAGCAAACTCCCAACTCTTGCAACGGTGTTCTTTTCACCCTTCCAAAGCAGGAACTTCCAGAAGCATCCTATGAGCTACCATTTCTCTCTATAATGGTTTATAGCCTCCTGTGATTAGGTTCCTACTTCCTGTTCTGTAGGAAAGCTGCAACAGTGTAGGGGTATCTTCTGCACCAGGACAAAAGGATGGTCTGTAATAAGTGTAACTCGTTCACCAGTTCAGTGCATGTCCAGTGTCTAACACAACTTGGCTTTTCATTGCAACTACATCTAAGGCAAGCTTACTGTACAGCTGTGCCTCATTCTTTGAAAATAGTCGTCGCCAATATGGTAGCAGTTATTTTCCCAGCAATGTCTCAGCATTTCGAACTGTGAGCAAGAACAAGATCAGAAATAAAGGGCTCTCACTCTCCTGAGAAGAAGGCTCACACTAGCAATTCTGCTGGCCACAGCTGTCAGTAGGAGAGCCACTTATATGAGATCTGGGTGAAATGCAAGGGAAGCATCATGAGTATTTAAAGACACAATAGCTCGTTGGAATCGTGGCAGTCACTTTGGCCTCCCATGAGCAAGGAAGACCCTGAGGTGCATCCCATGTACTGTAGTTTAAATATGTGGGAGAAAACTTAAAATCTGCACACTGGGATCATAACAGGCCCCTATACTGAGTACTGCATAGCACAAATGAACAACAGCACAAAATGCAAGGATCAATTTACACTTAGAAACGAAAGAGACAGCTTAGTGGTTAAGAGCACTAAGTGCTCTTGCAGAGGTCCTGAGTTCAATTCCCAGCAACCACACGGTGGCTTACAACCATCTGTAATGATATCCAATGCCACCTTCTGGTGTGTCTAAAGACACCAAAAGTGTACTCACATGCATAAATCTTTTAAAAAAATAAAAAGGTCCTTTCAGCTTTGAAACACTGATGAAAATGGACAAATGTCTAAACTCCGTGTGACTGGAGCATGGAGGTGTGCCTCCGCAGTCCATGAAGTCCGTAAGTGACCCTGATGGCTGCCACAGTCCACACAGTCTGTAACTGACCCTGTTAAAATTAGGAAGGTTGACACTTGGCCAATTCAAAGGCTTTAATAAACTGCTTGTGGTAGTTCAGCCTTTAATCCAGAACTGAGGAGGCAAAGGCAAATGGATTTCTGTGAGTTCCAGGCCAGCCAAGACTACATATACTCTTGAAGACAACTGTTCTCAAAAAACGCTCAGCAATTGAGAGCACTGGTTACTCTTATAGAGGACCTAAATTCAGTTCCCAGCACCCTCACGGCCATCTGTAATAACCCCAGTCCCAGGGGATCTGATACCTATCTCTTCTGGCCTCTGTGGGCAGTACACACACACGTGGTACATACATGCAAGGAAACACATAAACATAAAATAAAATGAAATTTTAAAATACTAATAAAGGTCAAAAGCCTTAATTAAAAAACAAACTAGTCTTTAACAAATACTCAGGAAATATAGCAAGTCCACCTATTAATATACTTCAGCAGAGCCTATGGAGTTTTGCCACACTCATTCATATAATGAGAGAGGCAGTGAGTCTGTAGGAGCCAGACTTTGAGGCTTTGACCGGCAAAGTCATGAAGTGAAGCCTTGATCAAGACGACTCCAGGTACGGAAGTAATTTTCCAATCAATGTGATATTAGACACAAGCTTTGCAGATTATACAAGAGATTGTTTAAAAAAAAATCTCTTTAATGTTGAGAATTCCCAGGTGTCCTTAGGAACACTTGTAAGAATTTAAAAATGTTAAGATGTAAGAACACACAACACAGCCCGCCCCAACATTATACTCTTGACTCTGAGTCTTCCCTCAGTGACAATATGAGCTGCATGTGGGACTCACAACTAACCTAGTTAACCAGCATACACTCTACTCTCAGTCCTCCCTCAGTGACAATATGAGCTGCATGTGGGACTCACAACTAACCTAGTTAAGAGGCCACACTGCCTCGTTTTCCCCTTGCTCTAGCAGAGTTGGTTTGGTCAGTAGGTTACAGAACACTGGGCGGACACAGATTCAGACTGCTATGGTGCTGATTAGGGTTTCTGCTTTATTACTCCCTGCTCTCCACAGCCAAAACGGAGGGTCTAAACTTCAGTAGTCACTAACAGGAGGAAGGCCCTACAAGCCCCTTTACACTCCAGCGCATGAGGGGAATTAACTGTGCTCTCTACACTGTGAGAAAACCCAATGGACTTGGTAATAACTGTAAGATATCTGAAACATGTTGGCTTAATGATCAAAGAATTGAGCTGGTCACTTCAACCGTAAAAGGACAAAGCCGAGCCCATCTCAGCCTGTTTGTTCGTTCCTGGCAGAATCAGGACACTGGAGGGGAAAGAAAAACAAAGCATGCCGTGCATCTTTAATGTTCTGCATTCTACGCCATTACAAACCTCAGATGTCTTTTTTCAGTTGACACAATCACATTCAACTTGTAGTGACACAAGAGTAAAATCCAGGTCAATTTTCATATCATACAGTACAGTGATTTAAGAAAAAGACCACCACAGAAACTGGGACTGTGGTGTGAACCCATCCTTACCCCAAAAGCCACAAATGAGGGCAAAGGCGTAGTGACACGTGACTGTGGGCAGTGTAGCTCTCCGGCGGTACTGTATGGACCTGTCTGTAATGGAACCCTCTGGTGGTGTTGAATGGACCTATTTATAAACCTGACACATTGTTGTTCTAGGTCTTGAAGTGCTTTTCAAAACATTGTTTTACTCAAAACCAACTTCTCTAGGAAACCTGTAACACAATTTCCAAGATCACACTAACTTCAGACATTATTTGATCAGAGGTTTTCCACTCTGTTGAAAAAACAAAACAATGACCACCCTAGGAATTACCTGGAAATAGGATACATTTTCTTTTTATTCATAAATTACTACACATTGAGTACACCTTTTAAAATAAGATATAGGGGGGAAATCCTTTTAAATCTTTTTTTTTTCTTAATATGCTTGGTAATAATCTTTCAAAGGAAGTAAAAAAAAAAATCAAACCTGAATACTTCAAACTTCTTTTAAAAATTATGAATGAATAAAATCACAGGACTTTGGACATACAAAACTAGAGTGGGAAATGGCTCCTTTTACATATACACCACTAACTACTTCAAGTGCAGCAGAAGCTAGAGCACTTATTTCTGGACCAGTTCACATTCACCTTATAACTTTCTCAAAAAGACAGACTGATCCTAAACATTAAAGTACATCTGTGCATTAAATCCCTGCGCATTTCAAACACCTAGTGCTCAAATGTAAACATTATAACTATTGTTAATCATCCTTAATGGTACATAGGAGTGTGTCACATATTCAAAGTTAATGTTAGAAATAGCACCAAAACCAAAAGGAACAAAAAAAGGAAAGCAAAACCCCACACATACTTCCTCACAAGCCCACATCTTGAGGGCTTCACAAGCTGAGAGAGAGCCGCTGTCAGCCACACACAAGGTCACCAGGTCCACTTCTGCTCTCTGTCGAACCCTAAGCTGATGAAACCAAGTCATGCTTCTACACAACTGGACCAAAGGTTCAGAAAGGAGTGTTTGACTAGACACTCGATAACCAGTTAACACTTAGTCCCAAAATGAGAACAGCTTTATGTATAAAACCCAAACTTTGTAAAAGAGTGCACATCATATATACTTGTGGATTTTGGGTGCCTTTTTGCAGATAATGATAAACATGGAGTTACAATCCTGAGGGACATAATGAGAATCAAATGCATTTTCAGTCAAAGTCAAAGACAGCTAACCCAGTCAGTGTCTCTTACACCTGTCTAGTAAGAGCTCTATGGAAAGAAGCTTGGCACAGAGTTCTCTGTCCAAGAGAAACAGGGATACCTTCCAACCACGGCTGGACACGTCCCAAACCATCTTATCTCTTGCATGAGAACAGAAAAAACACTGCCAACCATGTCAACTAAAATCCATGAGACATGAAAACAGAGTGGACACTGGAGAGCAGCGCATGCTTTTATCTGCCACCTCAAGAAAACGGGAGAAAAGAGTGGCTTAGTGTGAAACCAAGCACAACTAAGTCAAAGAGCACTCAAAAGTGCACATACCACAACACCCCTTTCACTCATGGAAGCCTTTCAAGGAGAAACTCACTGGGAAGAGCTACACCAGTAGACCAAAAATAATCAATCCATTAAAGAAAAGACCCTGGCTAAAATAGAAGTGTTCTGTGGTATTTGGGATGATGTGACTCTTCTCTTCAAATGGATTTCAGAATCACTGTGTTTCTTCCACTAGAGGTCACTATAACAAAGATTCACTCAGTGGTCCCAAGCAAAGGATGCTTAGGGTGCACTGGGCAGCAAACCTGTGTCCTTACACAAATAGGAAATCTACACAGAACTGAAATACTGTTAGCCCTATGCACTCTTATCAAAAAAACACTTTCCCTAAATCTAAGGCACACAAACTTCTCTACTTCAGAGTAAGATTATGGAAGAGCAAGAATTTGGTGAATCCTAATGGAAAGTAGATTTTGGACAAAAACAATTTGTCAGTAAACAATCTAAAAGAAAATACTATGACTATGTTGTCAAATTAGATCTTTAAAATATGCACTCCAAACGTAAAATAATTTACAAGCACTTTATAAATTCAAGTTTATAAACATGAAAGTCATCAGGTTTGCCTTAAAAGAAAAAAAAGAGAAGAATTTGGGGAAAAAAAGTAGAAGCCATGTCAATAAAAATGACCAGATATATAAGGTATAATGTGTTCTACTCAAGTATCCAGGGAAAGGATTTAAAAAAAAGAAAAAAGTGGTAGGTGCCTTCCCTACTAATCATGGTTACCCTTGCCATGATTATAATATCAGTATGCACATAATATTTATCAAGATTCTGTAAACATAGGTCACATGGATTTTTCTCCTACTACATGGCAGGGGTTTAGAAACTACCACCTCTGGATAAATTCAGAAAATCACTGTGTGACACTGCTACCACAAAAGTAATGCTCACTGGTTTGGATAAGCCAGCTGTCTAGTGTTGAACGTGTCTCCCAACTCTTGCTGTGTGTAGTCAATACTGTCAAAGTAGATCTGCCCCCCAAAATGAAGCATATTTTGGCACCTGTGCTGAATGCTGCTTCAAAAACCAGCAAGTGCAAATAAAAGTAACAGTCATGATTTAGTCACATTCACAACTTTTCATAGAAAAATATAAATATATTCCCTGAATTGTAAACCAGCTTTCACAGTACATTCCAGTCAGCCACTGAGCACGGGATCTCAAGGCCGTAAGGTGCGGTCAGTGAGCTCTAGTGCGGTCTCTATGCTTCTGTCATCTTCCCCATCGTGGTATCTCACCGTTCTCCTACCCTGATTTCTTGTTTTTATTTTTGAGCGCCGAACAACTCGTTTAGCTTTTGCATAGTCCAAGTCCTCCCAGTCATTGTCATCCACACTTAACCTCGGACATTTACTCTGTCTTTGACGTCTTGCAGTTTTGGGTGGGTTACAAGTAGTAGGTTTACCTGTGCTAAGCACTCTTGCTTTCCCTTTCCTTCTCTTCTTCCTTTGGGCCTTCGTGTTGTCAGTACAATCAACATCAGAGTCAGTTACAGATCCAGAGTCTGATGACTTGGGACTGGTGTCAGGTCTGCATCCTGAACTCCCAATTTCTCCAGGCATGTCCTCGCCGTCTACCTCAGGATGCACTCTCCTCCTCTTCACTCCAACCTCTGCTGCTGCCTGTAAACTGGAAGTAACTTGTGCTGTCCTACTGAGCGGGGCTTTCCCATATGTCCTAAGCCTTCTGCCGTTCCACCTTCTTAACCCATAGTTCAGTTCTTCTTCAAAGTTACTCTCTACAGTAGCTTTCTGGGTCAAAACCGACTCAGAAGACAAGCTAATCTCACTATCCGGGGTGTGGCTTTCAGGATTTTCCTGAGAAGGCCCAGCAGAGGAGCTTTGGATTTTAGGAGGTGGCCTTATGCAGACACCGCCCATTTGCCTGTTCTGTATGCTTTTTGTTTGCTCAAAACTGGAACTCCCTTCAGAACCCAAGTCTGCACTTGCATTTTCTGCACTACTTTGGTGTTCAGGGTCAGGGAGTTTGCTCCTACAGGCAGGCTGTTCCTCTGGCACTTCACAATGTGTGTGTTTCTCCTCACGACTCAGCATCACCTTTGCTGCGGTACAAGCAAATCGAGCAGGCTTTTTCCTTCTCCTTTTGCTTCGAGTGCACACACTTTCTAAGCTGACATCTTCTGCATCACTTGTGAGCTTCATTTTGTCAGCGGTCATACTACTAGCACTTCGAGTAATCCTCGAGGGGCTGGTTTTGTCTTTGGGTGACTTCTGGATTCCCTGAAGATTACTTTCAGAGTCACTGGAACAGAACCTTTTCCGGGAAACTTTCTTTCTTTGTCCATTCTCTTGTGATACAGAATCTAAAAATTAAGAGTGTTCTTTTAATATCTGATAATATGAGTTTCTAAAATAATAATCAAATGTTTAACACTCAAGACAATTTAAATGCAGACTTCTTACCGACATAGTAAGGTTTTATTAGATGGCAGAAAATAAGCTGGTCCTTAGCAGTGATTTTCCCAACTAATGACTCTCCCAATCCTCACCCCGACAATGTAAATAGGCTGGCTCAAGAAAATTGTTCCAGTTACTACCATGGTGTGCCCAAGTGCTCATCTCTAATAAAATGCCCATTACCAATATTCAAAGTAGAATCTTTTGTGAAATAGTCAAGGCCAAGACTGACAACTGTTCAGTGACTAACAGTGGTAAGGCACTAAGCATGAGAACAGAAAAGACAAACAAAAGACTAGTACTCAACCAGAAAGAATAGCTGGTTAAATGAAGTCTACAGGAGAGAAGGAAGGGATAAATTAGTGGCCAGGGGAGGGTCTGAAATTACCATTCGCATTGCTGTGTGATTTCTCTCTCACTGTACTGCCGTCAGAATCCACATCAGTCTCAGACCCATGATGTGAGAGACACTGGGGGGCAAGAATGGCTTCCTTCAAGGCTTCAGAAACTGGGCTTCTTTCCACTTCAGGACCTTTCCTCTCTCCACACTTTTCCTCACAGTCTTCTGAATCGCTCAAGATCTTGGCTTTCTTAAACAAATGTGTATTCTTGCATACTGCACTGCTTTCTGGTTCAGAGTCGGCTTCCTCAGAGATGCTATCTGCCCCAAGTTTCTGCTTAGATGTTGAAGGGTCAGCAGTGCTGCTGGGCCCATGAGCCGACCCATGACATCTGGAGTCTTCCTCAGAAGACTCTATTGGACGAGATTTGGTTTTGCATGTTGTTGCAGTGTGGGATGTACATCCATTAGCATTCCAGGTTTTCCTGGCTACTCTCAAGTCACTGTCTGACTCCGAATCACTGATGCTGTTCTGGACAGCATGGGGACTGGACATCAACAGTGCCTGGTTCTGGTCTTTCAGTTCTTCAGTCTCTGACTTAAGGCTCTGATCATCAGAGTTGTGCAGCAACTTTTTCCTGGCCACAGCCGATGCATTTCGATGTGGCAGCTTCCGCCCAGAGCAGGGGCTCTCTGAGCTCGAGTCTTCTGCATCACTCATCAGCTTTATCTTGCTGGCAGCAACAGCAGCACACTTCCGGAGAACTTTCCGGCTGCTTCCAGCCTTATTTTTCAGATTTTCATCTGTTTTTACTGAATTGTTATCAGAATCACTTAAGTAGACTCTCTTCCGAGTGGCTTTTCTGCCACATCCATTTTCTAAAGAAACAGAACCTGGAAATAAAGTAATACAATTAACAAAGTCTTTCTTAGTCCAGTCATGCTATGCTATACATGCAGGCCACGCTGGCCCTCATTCCTATTGTCTGTCCTGCCTCAGCTTCCTAAAGTAACACTTCTGCAAGGATTACCACCTTTGCGCCTAAGAGACACTGTCACAGCTAGACGAATTCAATCATGCATTCAGCAATGATCAGTTAGTTAATGGCCACTCGCTCTCACTGACCAGCTTTTCTCCGAGCAGCTCTTGTTCTGGTCACCCTGAGGTTGCTGCTTCTCAACACGCCACTGCGCAAGGAACACTCTGGAGCTCCAGAACTCGCATTGCTTTCCTCTGAACTATTTGAAGCTGAAGAAGATGAAGAGGTAGCTAAGAAATCTTCCATTTCACTTCCTAAAAATAAATAAATGAATAAATAAAAAGATTTATGGACTCCTCTATCTGTGCCCACATAAGCAAATGTTGTCTTATAACCCAAATATCTGACAGTCTAATTTACACTTGGTGTTCGAGAGATGGAGCAGTTAGAGAGCAGTAGTTGCTCTTGCAGAAGACCCAGGTTCAGTCCCCACTACCCTCAGGGCAGCTGCCCATAACTGCCTATAACTCCAGTTCCAGGGGATCTGATAGCCTCCCCTGGCCTCTGTGGGTACCAGGCATCTATATATGAATACAGAGAAAAAACAAAAAAACACAAAAACTTATTTTCTCTAAACAGATTTATTTACTATGTAATACAATGTTCTGTCTACATGTGTGCCTGAAGGCCAGAGGAGGGCACCAGATTTCATTATAGATGGGGATTGAACTCAAGACCCCTGGAAGAACAGTCAGGGCTCTTAACCTCTGAGTCATCTTTCCAACCCCACAAAAACTTTAAAAAATTAAAACCAGATTTTTAAAATGCTTTAAATGTTTACAAATAATGCTGTGAAGAAAAGGTGACTTTAAATAAAAACCTTTGTATTAAAAAGCATGCAATCAGTATTGCAAATTAAGTCATAGTTGTATATTCAAAAAATGACCACCATATTCTGAGCTAGATTCAGAAAATACTCATTTATGAGTAAACCTCCATTTCAAACATAATTAGCCCCACTAATTATTGTGCTTTCTGTGACATCAAAAGAGGTTTCCATGCTAGAAGGTACAATCATTTTGGGTCCTTCAATCTCAGAAGGCAGTTTCAGATCTACAAGAGCTTCCTGACAATACAGCCGTGGCACACAAATCACATGGGGGTTGGCAAACAGTGAGAGAAAGGAACACTTCACTCAACGAGTAATTGTTTCCATTGCCATTCTGGGGGAATGAGCATCAGACAGTGGACAGAGCCAGTCTCCTATCAACTTGACATGCATTGGGAAAGAGGCCTTCAATTGAGAAAAGTCTCCCTTCCACCAGACTGCCCTGTGGACAAGACTGTGGGGAATTTTCTTAGTTGATGACTGATGTGGAGCTCCTGAGAAAGGCTGACAGAGTCAGGAGGAGCCAGCTGGCAAGCAGCGCTCCTCCATCAGTTCCTAAACTAACCCCCATCAGTGATGGAGGATGACCTGAGTACTCCACACCAAACACACCTTTTCCTGTTCTAGGTTGTGGTATCTTATTGCAGCAATAACCCCTAACTAAAGGACAAACCTGAGACAGAGGCAGGAGGATAAGGGAGCTCAAGAGAGGCCACTGGTGAAGGTGTAGCGCTGCTATAGTGTAAGTGACAGTGCCATGGGAGACCACAGCAGTAGCTCTGAGTAGACCTAGTCTGAGCCTGGAGGATAGGCTCTGCGCACTGCAGAGGCTTCCTTGGTGTTCAGAGAATCATGAGTGCGCCCCAGATATAAAGCATTAAACCTTTTACACTGGGAATCTTGGTTTTGCTTTGGGCTGAACATGAAGGTATATAACAGAAACCAACAGTTAAGAGACTTCAGATATTTTAGAGAAACTTTGAACTTTGAAAGAGACTTGATATTTTAAGAGACTTTAGAAGTATTTAAATGCTTAAAGACTACTAAGACTTCTTTAAAGTTGGGTTGTTTTACACTGTGAAATGAATTTCATATGCCATCTTAGGGACAAATGAGAAGAAAACAACTGAACACAGATGTATCTGTGTAACAAGCAAACAAGAAGTAAAGTGTGCTAGTTAGACACAAACTAGAGTTAATAGAGCAGAGAGCTTTTACTGAGAAAATGCTCCTAACCAGACTTGCCTATATTATCACAGCAAAATAAATTCTAAGACAGAGAAGGTCTCCCAGTCTCCTATTCCTACATACTTGGGGATTCTATAACTGTTATCTATGACATCCATAATGTAAAGTGCACCAGCTTGACCTTTTCCACAGGCCTCTTTCTTCCCAATCTATGGATCTGTTTCTCAAAAGCATTAACCGCTAAATGAAATATTTAATATTGCACACATAAGTTATGATATTACATAACTTACTCTCAACACAAAACACAGCACAATGAAGATGGAACCCGTACCCTCACTGCACAAAGCTACACAGGATTGCATCTGCTTATAGTTATCAGAACAGCAACAGCCCAAAGAGGTGACAATGTACTTCCGGGTATCAGCTCTGAAATGACTATCTGTACTGTGACAAGTTTTTGTCATTTAAAATATATTTTGTTGCTGGACAGAGTGGTGCACATGCCTTTAATCCCTGTACTTGGGACACAGGTGAATCTCTGTGAGTTCACCACTAGCCTGATCTACAGAGCAAGTTCTAGGACAGCCAAAGACAGAAACCCTGTCTCAAAAACAAACCTAAAATAAAAATATACTTTATGAAATACAAATCTTAGCAAAACCATACAATCTTCCAACTACATTAATTCCATCTGTTTCTAACAGTCTACAAACAAAGGTGCTCAAAGATGAGTGCATTCAATTCCTCACCAAACAGCACAGAACCACTCTTGGGTGCTTCAAGTCTGTGTCTTCTCACTCTTTCTAATGATCCTGCAGAATCTGAAGAGTCCCCAGAAGTAAAACCTGAAGAGACACCAGCACTTGTCTTGCGGGTTGCAGACAAAGGTACCTTACTTGAGGTAGACTGAGAAGGAGGACACATCAACTGTGGAATTACTTTTGTCTGAGATTTGAACTGCTTCTGTTTGACATTTCTGGAGAGAGGTATAAACAGGAGAAACAATTATTAGTAAAGCAAAGAAGTAAATGGCAGAAAAATACCAAGATAAAAGTACAATATATTGTTTCTTAATGAGAGAAAAAACATTACATAAACCAAATACTAAAATATGCACTACTAATAGTATTCTGGCATGGATTGTTATTGTAAGTATTTCCTTACTCTAAACTTGGCAGTTATAGTCATTTTGAAGGAATGAACAAATGATCCAATTAAACAGAGGATCTGATCCCAAGAGGAGGAAAGAAAAAAAAGGGGAAAAAAATGTTTCAAGAAACAGGACAGTAAAGCCTTTCAAAATTAAACAAACTACACTTAATACTCACAGAAGTGGATGAACTCCTTAGTAATATAAACTCAAGAACTCCTACCCTACTCCTCTGGTGTGAGGGAGGGAAGGGTTGGGGGAAAGTGAAGGAAGAAAGGACCAATCTTGAAGGCAGCAAAAGGATAATAACATACACCTAAGTGCAATTCAGCAAGGTCAGTAGATAGCATGGTAGGTACAAGAATTCACTATGCATCAACTTTATTCCTCAGGGCTGCATAAAAGATGCAATAGTTAAGAGTACTGCCTGCTCTCCCAGAAGACCCAGGTTCAACTCTCAGCACCCACACAGCAGACCCTCTGTAACCATAGGCCCAGGGGAATCTGATGCCATCCTAGCTTCCAAGGGCACCAGACACACATGTTATACACATATAGACATCTGATACATATATATACATTCAGGCAAAACTACCATATATATAAAGTAACAGTAAGTAAAATCTGGGAAACATTTTAAAAATTACCTCCAGCCAGATGGAGTGGTGCATGCCTTTAATCCCAGCACTTAGGAGGCAGAGGCAGGAGGATTACTGAGTTCAAGGCCAGCCTGGTCTACAGGGTGAGTTCCAGGATAGCCAGGACTACCCAGAGAAACCCTGTCTTGAAAAACAACAAAAAAACAAACAAAACAAAAAAAATCTTTCAATAATGAAGGTAAATTTAAACCACCACCAAGGACACAAAGACAGATAAGTCTGTTGTTGGTGTATCTGCCTGGACAGGCATTTTAAAAGAATTCTTCAGACTGGAGCAAGGAAAACCCATGAAACCCATGACAGGACACTCAGACACTTTTATAACTGGACATTGAACTATATAGAGGAAATATAATAAAACACACCATTACAGGATTTCCATAAAAAAATATAAATATATATACACGAGTTTCTTGATTCTGAAGTTAAAGACATGTATATAAAAGTTCAGAATAGCAGTACTCTAAAAACACATTAGAAAACACCTTAAGAACCAATCACATGCGATGCCATGCTATGTCTTCTCACCTCGTGCTCCTGTCAACTGGAACAGCACCATTACAGTTTTGTCGTTTCTTGAATCTTTGGCTTCTACGAAGTTTCTCCTTGAATTTCTGACCAATTTTAAAATCAAAGGAGATTTTCTTCATTTTTTCTTCAAACAAAGCAGACAATCTTAAGGTCATACTATAAATCTACAAGGTAAAAAAAGAAAAACCAGAATTATAAATTCAATCTGTTCCAGGTTTTCACTAATAATCAGAGGTCACCTGGCACACGTTATCCCTGACTAGAGGAAAAGCTTCTTTGCTTCCAACCAACTACGCATCAATGGCATTGGCAGGATATGGAGATGGAGACACACACACACACACACACACACACTTCAGAAAATAGTAGTGAACACTACAACTCTACACTCCACAATCAACAACTCTTCTGTTGATATTCTGAGTTAACATTGGTCCCAACCAGTTCCAAAGTACACATTTCTCCTTAAGCTAATTTGCAAGTGAGTTCTAATACTGCTATTTAGGAAGCAAAGTAGCAGTGTGTGTCTGGATCAAGGGAATGAAAGCATTTTTACATTGATCTGCTTACAATTTTGTATACCATCTCAATCTAAAATAACCAAAGTATGCCTTCGATCATACACAAGAAATTATATCCTCAACCTCATGTTTTTAAAGTAGCCCAGTCACTCACTCTGTGAGCAAAGATGACCTTCAATTCAATTCCTCATCCTCCTGCCATCACTTTCTAAGTGGTGGGCCTGTAAGCATGTGCCTCCACGCAGTTCCATCTCATGCAATGTGGGGCATGAGCCCATGTTGTCATGCATGTCAGGCCGGCCAGCACTCTACCAATTGAGCTACATTCCAGTTCAATTCCAGTTATCAGATCATTAAAATAACACCAAGCTATGTGATTTACAGAAGAACACAGTTCACATCCACATTAAGTCCAGAAATGAGTGCACAGGTTTAATATTCAGAAATTCAGTATCAGGCTGAACAATGTCTCAGCCAGTTAACGTACATCTTTTGAACGCATGAGAACCTTGAGTTCAAACCCCATAATCAACATTTAAAAGTCAGGGGAGGAGGACATATCGGGGGCAGACATGGTGGAACAAGCTCATAACACCAGGGAGACACAAACCCCTGAGGCTAGCTGGCTGGCAAGCCTAGGCAATTGGCTTCTCTCCTCCCACTATACGGCTTCTGGGAACCAAACTCAGGCTGCCAGACTGGACAGCTAACCAGTACACAAACAACAGCAGAGTATTGGTCATATGTGGGTATAAGGAGGAACTTCCATCTCAGAAACTAAGAACATGAAGGATGGAGACCTAACAGCCTCCAATGCATCTGCCCTGCAGACTCACGAGTGCTCGAGTCCTAGCCTGTCTTTGAAAAGCACAACAGCTATTTCTAGTACTTCATAAACTTGTCAGTCATCAACTTAATGGGGTTTTATGAGCCACTTTATGTCTAAAATGTGATGGTCTTCAGCACTGTCACTTTCTGTCTCCTCACTAATTGAAATTTAGTAATGTATTTGAACTAAAGTAAAAAGATGCTAAAAGCGACAATGTAAAAAGGGCATGTTTGAACACACAATACATAATGAACGCTAAAAAAAATTCCTCTTGAAATTCAAAATGAGATTGGATGCTGGCTTTCAATATTACTATTCAACATTATACAAAAGTACCCTGAGTCTCACTTACCCATGATGCAGTAATATTAGTGAATACTTCCAGAAATAGTAACACTTAAAATTCTGAATAGCATGATCTAATCTCATTCTTCTCCCATAATCCATTTGGGACATGGATCATCTTATGTCCACAGCATCCATATATACATCACACACATACACACACACACACACACATCACACAGCTCATAGCAATAAAGACTATATTCATGCCACCCATTATATTACTATAACTGCTCTAATGGTGGTAGATCTATAAGTAATCTCTTACCATGTCTAATCTAAAAATTTAACTTCACTAATTTCAGCAGTTATCTGTGGCCACACTTAACATCATGTACATACAAGTGCATTTAAGATATGCACATACGGACTGGAGAGATGGCTCAGTGGTTAAGAGCACTGGCTGCTTGCTCTTCCAGAGGTCCTCTTCTGGTGTCAGAAGACAGCTATAGTGTATTCATATAAATGAAATAAATAAATCTTAAAAGAAAAAAGAAAAGAAATGCACATACAAGTGCTTATGTATACTGGCAGAAGCTTTGTTCATCCCAGACATCTTGTGTTTATCCAGTTTACTCAGTTATTGGTCATGTTCTATCAGCTACTGGCAACTAGAAAAATACACAGGTCATGCATACTTTGTTAAAATAAGGCACAGAAAAAGATTACCTACCTTTGATCTTTTGTTGGGTGTATATGCCTTTGCATTGCTAAATATCAATCGGATGTCTTTGCAAAACTCCACAGGGCTATCATAATTCCCGGCTTCTAGAGTTTCCCTTACTGTTCCAAAATCCATTGGAGTGTCTATAATATCTCGGTAATCCTGTTTTTAAAATGACAATTCACATATGAGCTTCATGCTATCACAAAGTACACATAAAGGGCTAGAGAGGTGGCTCAGCAGTTAGTGTAGTCCCAGCCAGGACACAGCATGTGTAACCTCCAGTCACAGGGGACTCGACAACTGTTCTGGCTTCCTTGGGCAGTACAAACATGGTTACACAGATACACAAGCAAATAAAATATCCATACACACAAATGTTTCTAAAGTAAACATAATAAGATATCTACAATATTCCAAAAGACACAACAGGGAAAGAATCAGAAGATTTAAGGATTAATATCTAGAAAATCTATAAAGGCAGCAAAGAATAATAGAATAGGAAGTATCAAATATCAAAATTTTACTTTTATCTTAATTTATGTGTTAAGATATTCGTACAATGCTCAAAGAGGGTTTCAGACCATTTTGGAGTAACAGGTTACTTATGAACTGTCTGACATGGTACAGGGAACCAAACTCCAGTCCTGTGCAAACATTCTTAACTGCTAAGCCATCTCTGCAGCCCTACAAGTAACATCAAATGTCAATTCTTAATGTTTCTGAAACAAGAATATTTTAATTTCCTGCTTTACAGCCCCTAGTAATCCCCAGCTTGATGTAGCAGGTGGTGTTTTCAGTTCTTGGTCATGGCATCACCCAACTGTCTTGTTTGTTATCTAAGTTAGCCTTGTTTAATGTTGCAAATGAGTGAGTATGCCTGCATGTCTGTGCCTGTGGAGAGCACAAAAGGGCACTGGATCCCCTGGGAATGGAGTTATAGAAGGTCCAGGGCTCCTAAAATGTGGGTGCCAGAAACTTCTGTAAGAATAGCCAATACTTTTAACTCATGAGTCATCTCTCCCGCTCCAGTAAATTCATTTTATTAACAGCTGTGGCCACAGCAATGCTCATGCATATATCTCCCATTTCACACTACACTGTGTAACTATGTCTAAATTCTTAAACGAATTACTATGTCTATACTATAACTAGCCTATCGGGGTACAGAGAAAATACACTAACATAAGTAAAGGCTAGTTTGGTCCTCCTACTCTTTAGGGTTTAACCTAAATAAGCAATCCCACTGTGTTCTCCACAATAAAAAGCACCAATATTCAGTGTAAAGACACTTACTGGGTACTCAACCAAGTCCACGGGCTGTCTGAAGGGCTCCGAGTCCTCACACTGGAAGATGAGGATAAGCAGGGCCTTGCATTGTCTCCTCCAGTCACTCTCAGTACAGCTGCTGGCTCTCCTCCTCCTCTTCCAGTTGTGGACCTGAAAACATATCTGTAGGTTACTTCAGCCTAAGCAGGAAATGGGGAGAGGACATACACTTTATGGTGTATGATATTGGCTTTAAAAACAAAACAAAACAAAACAAAAAAAGGGCCCTTCTGTCCTCCTGTTTCCTGTATTGTACGTAAGTTGTAGCAGTTTTCACCTTGATATCCAATTTCTATAAATCCAGTCATGTCTTACAAAGTCCAACATACACTTTTGTAAAATTGAAATTATATCAAGATTAGCTGTAAGAAGCCAGATACCATAAGCAGCAGCAAGCACTAGCCAACAAGCAATTCTGCCATCAGAGTCTCACATCTGTACATCTTATAGGAATTGGAAATGGAGTAGAAACTGCCTAGGACTTTCATGGGACTTTCCTTACATGGGAAAGGTCTACTTTAGACAGCAATTAAAGATAAGGGCAATGCATCAAATATTGGCATTAGCTATAAGGACCAATGTAACCACAAAGAATACAGCAAAGTGTGCAGAGACTGCAAAAGCTCTGACCTGGTTTGACTCAAAGTAAACAGAAAACAGAAAAGTGTGTCCTGGAGGGCTTTACAATGTGGGAAAGGCAAGCTCTCGCTCTCTCTTGGAGATCCTATCATGGAATGAGCATCACATGAGGGGGAGTCCTATCACACTGCTATTCAACACACACACACACATCTGACTAGTGGAGTCACCTATGTCACTGGCAACAGCAGACACAGCAAAGGAATAGACACGTGGCAGTTCTGTTGGAAATGAAGCAACATGAAAATGGAAAATCAGACAACACAGATGCATGTCTAACTCCTCAATGTTAATTAGGACAATCACTGTGTAGCAGATTAGGTGTTTGGTTTGTTTGGCTGCTTGATTTGTTTTCTGAAATTCTTACTATGTAGTAGTCCTGGGTGGCCTGGCACTAGGTATGCAAATCAGGTTGGCCTCACAGAGATCTGTCTGTCTCAGCTTCCTGAGTACTGAGATTAAAATGTATGTGCCACTAGACCCAGATGCTTGTTTTTTTAACTCTAAATTTAAGGAGCATCTAGGTGAACTTTGGAATGATGTGTGATATTGTATTTTACCCATTCTTTTATGAATAGCCTCCTCATTCATTTATCCCATTATTGCTGAAGCTTCTGGTGACAAGCCACATTACAGTTCTCAGTTCCATGTTCTGTCCCTTCTCTCATAAAGCCTTATCTTTTCAACAAATCTCTATTTTAAATACATATTTCTGTTACCAAATCCTATTTAACATTCCCCTGAAAAAAATCTCACTATTTTTCCTTACTATTCCAAGAGACCCCTCTCTGAGCCTGGACGTCATGCTATCTGAAGATCACTCTCACCCAGCATTCCCTTCACTAACAGGCAGCCATGAGCCTTGTTCTGCAAAGCCATATTTACCCACTGTAGTGACAGCTGCTGCTCTACCTTACAGTTACACTAACTGCTCTGCTGCACAGGTCAGGTCAATGCCCTGAAGGTATGCCCTACCTGTTTTGGGGGATGGGAGGTATCAATTATTGTACTCCCACCTAGCCTTGAGAGTTCCATTCCAACAGCAACTATCAACTAAACATTTTGAAATAGCCAGAAATTAGTGATTTTTCTTATAAACCAAATTAAATACCCAGAATCATTATGTAACTTTTCAAGGCCAGAAACTGTAATCCAGATGAAAATTTGGTTTTGAACAGAGAAGACAGAAGTCAAAGTTAGCCATGCAGCGCAACTCACCCTCCTCCTTCCAGAAGATGCTTTAGGAAGATCACTATCATCCTAGGATAAATCAGAGAACCTTACTATGGAGGTCTCACCAGAGATCATCATCAGAGCAAATGTGTGTCAGAGACAGCACTTAACCATGAAAAATTTTATCAATTCCTACCATCATAGCTAACTGCAGGATACCATGATGTTGGATGCCCTACATTTTTCTACTCCCTATTTATTTGTTTGTTTGCTTGTTTATCTATTTTGGTTTTTTTAGACAGGGTTTCTCTGTGTAGCCCTGGCTGTCCTGGAACTCACTCTGTAAACCAGGCTGGCCTCGAACTCAGAAATCCGCCTGCCTCTGCCTCTGCTGAGATTAAAGGTGTGCGCCACCACCACCCAGCCTCTACTCCCATTTTTAAATCAGTGTTTTGAGATCTACATGCCAATATAAAGTTAAACTTCATACCAAATCATCAGCACTGTGGTCGTCATCATCACTGTCAGAAGTGTTACATAATTCCGATATATTTGTACAATCCTGATTCCTAAAAGTTACATTTTTCACAATTAATCATATGAAAAAAAGTTACTCCTGTCATGCATTACTTCACATTAAAATACAAATACTCCCCAGCCTAGGCACACCCAACTTCACAAAAAAAAAAAAAAAAAGGACAAGATTTTACCCAGTCTTCTGTGAAAATAGGAATATTTTAGTATTCTAGTTTAGAAAAATGACAAATTTGAAATATGTGTAAGTCAAGCTGATAATACAGAAACAATAACACTCCAGGCAGCCTCTCTAGGCTGAACACACACAACTTTTCCTAGGCATTGCCATAGTTAACACAGATATAGCAAATGCCGGGAAAAGAGGAGACTTAAGATAGAAAAAAAAAAAAGAAACAGAGCAAACCCTCACCATGTCAACAAGGTGAGGTGAGGCGAGGAGACACCCAAAACAGAAATGACAGAACAGGCAGAGTCGTACACATTAACTCAGGCTCACTGGAGAAATGGCTCCTCAGTTAAGAGCACTCACTGCTCTTGCAGAGGAACTGGGCTCAATCCCCAGCACCCATACAGTGGGCTCACAGCCATTTCTAACTCCCAATCCAAGGGATCCAATCATATCCCTCTGCTGGCCTCATTAGGTACCAAGTATACACGAAGCATAACATATGCAAACACCACACTATATACATAAAATCAATTTAAATGTTGTGCTTTACATTTTTAAAAATATAAAAGTTAGGGATGAAGAGATGGATTAGCTGACCAGCTCAGCTACCACCCAGGCAGAGAACCAGGGCTTGGAGCTGGCCCACACAAAATGTACATCCTGTGGACTGCTAGGGCATGTGAAAAGGATGATTCTGCTAACCATAAAATGGGGGAAATCCAGTCAAGAGCCAGGATTGATGGTGTGGCGGAAGCCAGTGGCCTGGGAGCAGACCAATGGCTCGCTGGGCCGCCCCCGCCCCCCCTCCCACCCCCGCCCTCGGGCGGCCAGCGGACCTGTACTATGGGACTCACCGTGACACACTACAGTTTCCACAGCAAGATGTTCTCTATGTTTTTTTATGTTCTTTTGGCTCAGAGGTTGCAGGGGCAGAGGGTGGATACAAGGGGACAGAGAGAGTTGTGGACTGGAGGGCATGAAATGAAACTCAAAGATTCATCTGATGGCTCACTAGTTTGGTTAAGAGCACTGACTGTTCTTCCCAAGGATCTGGGTTCGAGTCCCAGGAACCACATGGTGGGTAACGATTATCTTTAACTCTAGTCTCAGAAATCCAACACACTCTTCTGTCTCCATAGGCACTTGGCAAGCAAGTAAGTACACATACAAGCAGGCAAAAAATACCATACATGTAAATAAAGAATTAAAACACAAACTTGAACAGGCCACACTCCTTGAATGAAGCTATAATGACAAGTACACAAAGAAACACTGCTTCCAGGAGAACATCAGATGGGAAGCGTCAGGCAGTGAGACAGGAAGCACTGCAGCTGTTCAAGCACAAGGTCAGACAAGTTTGCACCATGCATGAGGTCACTTACTTGATAAACTTTAGAAGCTGGTCAGTTATTTTTTTAGCTGATCTTGCAATTACGCTTTCAGGTTCATTAAACGTTCTTGCATTATGCTCTATATATCGGACTTCCCAAATTAATGCAGATAACCGCCTTAAACAGAAAAGTAACTTATTACTTAAAAAACTGAGAATAACCAAAATCTAGCAATGTGAGCCTATTCAGCCTGTGACAGCATACCTTCTTCAAGACATTATTAGTGCAAGGCTATAATAAATAATCTAGTGTTATCATTAGAATATTACATTGGACAGTGACTTGCAAAAACAGATTTAAGTCAACTGTCTCAATCATTCACATACATGTGTTCTCTCCCTCTTTCTCTTCCTTCCTTCCCCTTCCCCTCCCCTCCTCCCTCTCCCCCCCAAAACAGCCTTTCTTTCTTTCTTTTTTTCTACCATGCCTATCAGCGCATTTTGAAGCTGCTAAAACTCATCAAGTTGAGCTAGGAAAATGGCTCAGTACATACAATTGCTTCTTGCTGTGCAACCATGAGGCCCTGATTAGACTCTAATACACCTATATAAAAAAATAAGGTAAGCACGGCTACGATTTCCTTTAACTCCAGCACTGAGGGAAAAGACAGACAGATCCCAAGAGCTCACTACGCAGTCAGCTGACCCAGGTCCTTAAGAGACCAGGTATTAAGGGAGTAGCGGGAGAGTGCAATATATGGAACAGTCTCCCCATGCTCAACCACAGGCGACAACCCACCCACTCCTCACTAAAGAACAAGTATGCAATGTTAACTAGGAGTCAGTTTCATTACAAATAGGTTTCTCATTCAAACACACACAACTAGATATATACACTACAACTGTGGAATAGTTATAATGTACAACAGTAATTTCATCAAGTAATGGAATTATAGAAACTGAAATACCTTCAATGACTATAAAACTCATTACAAATAAGTGATTTTTAAAATTACTGATGATGTAGAAGCCAACAACAAAAAGCTGATATATCTGGGAATTAATCTTTACTAAAAAGAACAGGTACAATTATTAATTCATGAAATCTACTTTTAAATGTAGTAGCTAAAATTTTAAATCAGAGAAAAGGGGCAAGATTCTAACCAACCCAATTTTGGCTACACCTCAAGATAAGCATTAAAAATTTTGGATCGAAG
The DNA here is from genome assembly GCF_947179515.1 of Apodemus sylvaticus. Taxonomy (NCBI): domain Eukaryota; kingdom Metazoa; phylum Chordata; class Mammalia; order Rodentia; family Muridae; genus Apodemus; species Apodemus sylvaticus. The sequence continues at coordinate 2,099,765 of NC_067486.1, read as the reverse complement.
CTGGGCAGTGGTGGCCCACGCCTGTAATCCCAGCACTCTGGGAGGCAGAGGCAGGCGGATTTCTGAGTTCAAGGCCAGCCTGGTCTACAGAGTGAGTTCCAGGACAGCCAGGGCTATACAGAGATACCCTGTCTCGAAATAAACAAAAATCCAAAAAAAACCAAAAAAAAAAAAAAAAAAAAAAAAAGATCGTATTTCTTTTCTTTCAAAAAAAGGAATTTATAAGACAAAGTAGTATATATACCTAAATCTCTATGTACAGTATCACAAAAATGGATTATACTGTTTCATAAGTTTGTTTTTTTTTTCATCCCTGATTAATAATAAAGTTGTAATTAAACTAGAAAAGTTCAATGTTTAAGAGCACTTGTTGCTCCTGCAGGAATTCAGATGCAGAACCCACATGGAGGATAACCACACCACCTCTAAGTCCCTTCCAGGAGGTGAAGCTCCCTCTTGGAAGCTGCATACACACAGATACATAAGTAAAGAAGAAGCTTAAGACGGAAAGTTCTAATAACTCACACATAAAATGAGGAATTTCACACAAAAATTAACAGTATCTAGTTAATATAATTTTTTAGTACACACACACACACACACACACACAGAAGAAGAACAAAGCTTGGTGTGTCACTGTATGTCTGACTACCCAAACCTATGCAAAGACATGTAACAAGCAGCACCAAACAGGAAGTTACGTTCACCAGCAGCCAAAGCTCAGTCATTACCAGCAACCTGCACATCTGTCTGTATGAGTGACTGTGGCTCAGAGCTCTTTGTGGCATTCTGAAAGGTTCCCTACAAACCTGTAAAATCGATTAACAAGCCGCATTCGAATTGTATAGAGATCAGTTGGATAAGCAACCACTGTGCAGTACTTTGGATATGTACACAGATCCACCGGGCCTGCGAAAGCTGCTGCTATATCTGTAAGAGAAAAGAAAACGCTAACGTTTTCAACAGTAAGTTCCTCACCTTTAGGTGATATTTAGCTATAAAAACTATTCCAATGAGAGAGCTCCATTTAATAACAAACAAAGAGGAATTAAGTAAAAAACATAACCTAAATTAATTCTTTTATGGAAAACCTAAAACTCAGGCTGCCTTTCAGCCTGAGGAGACCCACCAAGGTTTAGGAGCTGGTCTATACCACTGATGATCCGCTCACACTCCTCATCTCTCGACCTCTGGCCCCATTCGCCATCTTGTGGTTTGTAGAGCAATTTCTCTAGCTCATCTGAAGTGACAGAGATACTTGCTCCCAATTCTTCTGGAGGATCAACTATGAGTTCCATTTTAAAGACAATGAAAGAAGAAAAGAATGAGTGGGTGGGGTCAACTTCTAAAACATAATGAATACTACACACTCAGTCTATAGGAAAAGCTTGAAAACTTGGCTGCCTCTACTGTCAAAAGCAGACTCAAGCTGGGTGGTGATGGATCACAATTTCTAGCACTTGGGACACAGAGACAGGTGGATCTCTTTGAGTTCTACAACATCCTGGTCTATCTACACAGAGAAAGTCTCAAAGAACTGGAGAAAAGAAAAAGGCGACCTCAAATCTTCAACTTTCTAAGTTCTTGGAAGCTGCATACACACAGATACATAAAAAGCCTAAGAAGGAAAATTCTAATAACTCACACATAAAATGAGGAATTTCACACATAAAATAACAGTATCTAGTTAATATAACTTTTTATCAACTTGCTTGAATTGAGATGTAAGCACAGATTATATCATCCTGTGAAGTCTGAAAAGAACAACCACCAACAAGGCAACCTTAAACCTGAGATAAGTAAATGGCTTAAATATACTTTCTCTCAAGACAAAAATGAATAAAATAAATCCACCAGCATAACGGGCTAATTCCTTTTACTGATGGAAGCACATAAATAAAAGAGATTAAAATAGTAGGCATGGAGACAGAACTTCTTAGGGAGAAATTAAAAAATAACTCAAAGTATTTAGTAACCCCAGGACCGCCAGGGCTACCTTCTGCATAGGCAATGATGGTTTTGGAATACTAATTTTTTTTTGGTTTTTTTGGATTTGGTTTTTTCGAGACAGGGTTTCTCTGTATAGCCCTGGCTGTCCTGGAACTCACTCTGTAGACCAGGCTGGCCTCGAACTCAACTCAGAAATCCGCCTGCCTCTACCTCCCAGAGTGCTGGGATTACAGGCGTGGGCCACCACCGTCCAGCTTGGAGTACTAATTAATGGGAGTGGATCATTGTCTTTTTTTTTTTTTTTAAATGTTTACCTAAGACATTGTGGTTTTTTTTTTTTGATCATTGTCTTATGAAAAAATTCCAGCAAATTCTAATCTAAAGGCAGAATGCAACAATGCTTATAGCACTTCCAGAAATATTTAAAATTCCAGGAGTGTTTTATAGAACATCAGCTGTTGATTTCTTTGTGAAAGATGTGAACTTAGCAGCTGTGATCAAGTAGAATGAAATATTTCTCACTCTTGTTCCAATCAATGCTGGAATGGAAAAACCTTAAGGTGTAAACAGTAAATGACCCTACAGGATTTCTGGTTTCCATGTTGCCAATCATAAGAGAGGAGGGGGAGGGGGAGGGGGGAGGGGGAGGGGGGAGGGGGGAGGGGAGAGGGAGAAGAGAAGAGAAAAGAAAAAAAAAAGAGAAAAAGAAAAAAAAAGAAAAAGGAAAAGAAAAAATATCCACTAGCACACAGCAGCAAGACTTTATAATCTACTTCAGTCATGTTAAAAGCAGAGGATCTAAGAGAGGCAATGTCACTCAGTAGTCACTGTCAATTCCTGATTGTCTAACTCCTAGGACCTACCTCAGTGGCATCTTTTGTCTAGGTACAGGAAACCTGACACCCTCTTCTGGCCTGAAGATACTAGCACCAGGATAGAATATTCACACCACATAACCACACGATAAATAAATGTGTTAAAATTATCACACACACACACAGAGTTTATTTAAGAGAACAGCTCAAAGTAAAACTGAAATACATGCCAAGAAATAACTGAAAACTTCCCTGTAATAGGAAGAGTCAGGGCCACAGAAGGCAGAGAAGACCAGGAGAGCAAAGGCTAAAGGAAGTTATACAGGACAAATGGAAGCAGGCCCTACATTACTACTGTGCCAGTGATGACTGTCTGACTTAACAGTCCTGACCAAGCAATTCTTTATAACAATTCTTTATAACAATTGTGAGTCTGAAATTATTTAAAAACAAAGATTTTAGAAGTATATTAAGACGGTAGTAACAAAAGTATATGTTGAGAAAACTACGACATACTGTGGACATTCAGGGACACTCTTGAGTAGGACAATGGAGAAAAGCATCATTAGTATCATGCTGTCTCTGTATGCTGACAACTGTCAAAGTTAGCTGGCAGCCTTAGCATAAGGATTAGAGTTTACAGCACTGTCACTGGCTCTGAATATACCTCACTAAAAAGCAGGTACAAATGGCACTTAAGAAGGCTGGCCACAGACTAAGAATCTGATTACTTTAGACATGTTATATAAAAGTCTCCACCATTATATGTTTCCTTTGCAGAAGTGATACTAAAGCCATCACCATCAGGGTGAGAGGGACAGAGCTGACATTGGACACTGTGTGTTGGAAGGGACACGGTTTACTGATCTTCTTGACATCTTTACAAACAGTAAAATGTCTTTTCAAACCGGTAAACACTAGTTACTAAACTCAACAGAATATCACAAACCAGGTGTGGTGAGGCATGCCTTTAATCTGAGCACTCAGGAAGCAGAGGCAGCCAGATCTCGGGGGAAAAAAAACCAAATCAAAAAAAAAAAAAAAAAAAAAAAAAAAAAAAGGTGAGGTTCTGAAATGACAGGCATCCTTGTTAAATTATGTAAGTATTAATAATTAGTGAAAAATGTCAACAGAAGCTATTCTGTACTAGTCAAAAGGCAGAGCAAATTCAATATAGCCTTCACAAGGGGCAATGGACATCAGCAAGTCTGCCCAGAGCAAGGTAATGGGCTCCAGCTAACACCAGGTCCTTGCTGAAGTAGGGGAAAGATGGGCAGTGCTGGAGAAGGGACAGCACTTCAAGATACAGTCCAAGAGCACAGATGGGTGGGCAGAGAGTGACTGTGAGTTTGGGGGGGGGGGGGGGGGACACGTGTTCCAAGTGAAGTGATCATGTGACAGCTAATGCTAAAACGCCCACTCTACAGATGCTAAGACCAAAAGGAACAAAGACAATTAGGCATCAAGCTTTTTTTCTAGGCAAGTTCTGAGACTGTGACTGACAGCTTCAGTCACAAAGATGCCCTACTATATGCACAGTTATGACAAGTGCTTACCATTGTCAGGAATTGGTTCCATGTCCCATGGGCTAAGCTTTTCTATCTCGGTGTTGTCCCACCTGTTTAACAAGAACAAAGGAAGCACTGATTAGTCTTTCATCACCCCCAAAAAATACAGAACAGCAATGTACCAGATTCAGAGGAAATATGGACGTCAGCGGTCTCACTGCAGTAAGTACATTTACAACAACATCAAAAGGGTTGAGAAAGATAAAACAAAAACAAAGTGCTGCTAGCCTGGTGGTACACAGCATGAATGCCAGCACTGAGGCGGTAGAGTGCCAGGACTCTAGGACTACGTAAAAAACCACTATCTCCAAAACACAAAAGCTTAGACCCAAACCCAAACCCACAAAAAAAGTACAAAACCTTAACAAGAGGTAAAGAGATGACCCAATAGTTAGGGGCACTGGTTGCACTTCAAGAGGACAAAGACTTAATTCCCAGCTCCCACACTGCAGCTCACAACTCTATGTAACTCCAACTGGCCTCCAAGGGTACCAAGCAAAAAGGTGCATACATATGGTGCATGCAGGCAAAGTACTCATACAGATAAAAAAAAAAATTTTAAATATAGAAAAAGTTTATTAGCGAGAACGGAAAGGTGGAAGAAAGAGAGGGGTAGAGAGAACAAGAGTGAAAGAAGAAAAAATAGAACGATAAAGAGAGAAAAGAGATGGAGAGAGAGAGAAGAGAGGGGGAGGAAAGATGGACAGAGAGAAGAGAGGAAAGGAGGAAAATGGAGGGAAAGGGAGAGACAAAGAATGAGAGAGAATGGGAGATAAAAATAAATTACAATATTTTGTAAGGTTTATGAAAACATCAGAACCTCTATGAGACCTTTCCTCAGAGTGAGGTAAAAATATACAAGACAATGTGGGAGCATGACTGTCAGGTCTTGATCTATAGCCAGACAGCAAAACAGTGAAGGTTTTCTGAATGTTACTAATAACACAGTATCAATACTGAGCTGTGACTGACTCATGAATATTAGACATTCTGGAGCTGAGACTGAACCAATGGCTTAAAACTGACGTGGCCTAAAGCATGTTAGCTGGGCAGTGATCTGAGACAGTAAACACGCTTTCTGTATACAAACCTAACAATGTAGCACTGGAAGTGACTGTCAGGGTACTGGGGCTGATATGGCTCTTGGCTCAACACAGTTCCAAACCACCAAGCATCATCAATTATAGATCGAAATCTGTCACCTATAAAGAGAAAGGATCAAGTCTGAGGCATGCATTTACAAACATTATATACACCTTTAACCTATGAAATACCATAATACACAAAGAACGGAGATCAAGTACAAAGTTAAAGAAAAGTGAAACCCTCCTCAGGGTTGAGGGTGTATCAGAGGGTGTTGAGGCCGTGTGCTCACCCAGCAGGAAGAGAGGGGAGAGACTGGTGTCACCTCACTGCTGTGTGAGGAGCATTACGGCCCCCTTATACAAACACAACATGAAGTGTACTCTAAATCCTTCAAAAACACAGGAGCAAATGGGGTCTGGGGCCAGTGAGATGTGTTAACTGAAGGCAGAACTTGGCTCCATCCTGAAGCCCTGAGCTCAATCTCCAGGGATTCAGGCATGGCCTTCCCAAAGTCCTCTGACCTCACTGGAGTCCACTTACAAGCACAAAATAAGTAAATTTTAAAAGAAAAAGTTAAAAATCAAGTCTGAAAGTTACTACCAACCATTAAAACAGTATTATTATTTAAAAGAAATACATAGCTACTAATCGATCCTACTGTTTTACAGTAACTCAACAGTAAGAAAGCTAATCTTTCTAACAGGCTTTTGTAGAGGTCCTCTACAAATCAAACAAAGGGTAGAATGGCTCTGGGGTGTAGCTCTGTATCCTAGCATGACTCCCCCACCCCCACCTCCCCACCCAAAATACAGTTACTAGCCTGCAGGAGTAGCTCAAGACTATAAGGATTTAAATGTATCCTACAACTACAGTGAATCCTAACTGGACTGCAGTCAGTAAAATTCCACCCATTTACACATATGCCTTGCACACATAAACTAACACAGTGTTTTATATATAAACAGCAAAGAAAGTCACCCACATCTAGCTATCTGATCACTCTTGTGAGTTCCCAGTACAGCCACAGTGAGACCCTGCCTCAAAAGCTAACATTTTAAAAACAATTAAACAATAGAAATAGGATAATAGCAAGCTATAGAGCTAAGAGCAGAGCAATCAACTTCCTCTAGACACAGTGACAACTGGGGGAGGGGGTACTAGGTTACAAAGGAAAGCAAAGCATACAGTATACGTGTGGGGAGGATATAACATGGGGTCAGGGCAACTTCCAGATGTCACTCGCTCTACATATCACGTGGATGAGAGGGACTAGATTCCAGCTATCAGGCTAAGACAACCATCTAAGCCGTCCTGCTCATCCAAATGTTTGTAGTTCTTTTTTTTTCCTAAGATTTTTTTTTAAACAGGGTAGAGGTGGGGAGTGGGGTGAAGCTCTAAACAAAGATCACGCACGTAGGTGCCCAAGAGGGTGTCAAATCCCCTGGAGATGAAGTTATGGGCAGTTTTGTGCTGTCTGACATGAGGGTTTGGAATTCAACTCTGTTCTATGGAAGAGGAACAAGTGTTCCTAACAGATGAGCTGTCTTTAATTAAAGGACCAGTTCCTCAAGTCCTATCACTTAACTCTAGTTTATCAAAAGTAAAATACTGTGGTGCTCCATGACATTTTTTCAAGGCACAATTTCTCTGTGTAACTCTGACTATTCAGGAACTTGCTCTGTAGACCAAGCTGACACCTCAAACTCAGAGATCCACCTGCCTCTGCCTCCCAAACGCTGAGATTAAGGGTGTGCTCCACCACCATCCAGCTTACACCACAATATTTTCTGCATTAAATTTGAAATTATCTTTTAACCATAAGATCATTTTAAATGGCTTTAAATATTTGAAATGCCAGGTGGTTCTCAACCTTCCAAATGTTAGAATCCTTTAATCCTCCTTCATGGTGTGGAGGCCCCAACCATAAGGTTGTTTGTTAGTACTTCAAATTTTGTTACTGTTATTAATTGTACTGTAAATATCTGATATGCAACCCCAGTGAAAGAACCATTCATCCCTGGAGGGGTCACAACCTAAGCAGAAGCAATATTATTAGCTAAAAAACCTACCTAGAATAGGTACCAATTAGCACAAGCACTAAGCCAATATATTTAGAGGTCATTTATGCTTCTAGAAATTGTTTATATAAGCCATAAATTAAAGTACTCTATGCAAACAACAGCTCAATGGCTTTTAAGACAATATACAACTCAGTAAGGACATACAATGCCACGCAGTAAGAACACACTTACAAGGCTGCCAGTTTCTCTGTCTTGCTTCATCATAAAACTGGCGCAACACAAGAAAATCAATAACATCTGGCATATCATGGTATCTAAAAGAAAATTTAAAATTATCACAGTGGAAAGCAGCAATATTCAAAAGGCACAGGTACTATCTGTCATCTCAAACTTCTGTGTACATGTGCACAGAAGGGGTGGAGTTCAGGGGACAATCTTGGGTATCATTCCCCACATGCTATCCACCTCATTCTTTTGAGGCAGGCTATGCCATTGGTCTGGAGCTGGCTTAGCAGGCCAGCCTGGCAAGCCAGTGAGTACCAAGGTATCCACCTATCTTTCTGCCCAGCATGGTTGAACTTTTCTCAGCTTAGCCATCTTCCCAAGCACATCTAACCAAATTCATAGCTGATAAAGGGTACCAGAGATGAGTCCTTTAGTAAAAGTGCTTTTAGGACAGTATAAGAACCTGAGTTCAGACTGCCAAGGTCCACACAGAAGCCAGATGTAAATGCTAGGCAGGCAGAGACAGCCAGAGAGGTCCCTGGTAGGCCAGCCTAACCAAATAGTGAGCTCCATGGTCAGTGAGAGACCCTATCTTCATTTTCAGCACATCTTCAAAACAGCACACACGCAATGCGCACTCAACTGGGATCAGCACACCTAATACTCAACAGTCCTATGTGATGAGGAGCCACCATGTGACAAACCAGTCTCCTGCATAGGCTCTCATCCTCAAGCTATGTGAGCAACTTAGAAAAACCACCCCAGCAGTGGACTACTGACTCCCTACCTACCTGCTGCCTGGACAGCCTGTGCACGGATCCACATGCATAAGGCAGCGAAAGGGGAAAGAGATGCGCCTATGGACCAGCAACTAACTCGCAAAATGATACCTACTACCTATACGTAGTAGACATACATACCTAATAGAGAAAGATTTATCTGTCAGTCGGCCAGTGGCTGGATCTATAAATGCTAGTTTGAGGCAACAGAGTGTAGGTGGTCCAACCTCATACCTAAGTCCAATGATTTTGACCAATTCTTGATCCTGTAATAAGACATTTATTTAAAAATGTTTTTAAAGGCAATTTGTTAATACTGTACTATTACTAAACTAAGCCAATTCCTACCTTGGATTCCACGTGCTACATGTGATTTGCCATTGGCTGTCACCATTCCTCCCAATCTCCAGGATGCTATCTTATACAGAAGCATGCTCGCTAAGCAGTGTGCTCACTAGAAAATGTTACTGAAGCGTGAGGAATCTCAGAGTGGCGCAGGGCCAGCACGAAATAAGCAGTTACCAATTTGACATTTCCTCGTCTTTGTTTTGTGTGTGTGTGTGTGTGTGTGTGTGTGTGTGTGTGTCCATGTGCCAAAGCACCCATGTAAAGGCCAAAGCAGGGGGTGTAGGACTCTTTCACTGCCACGGAAGAAATGGGAACGGAATTCAGACCCTCAAGTTCTCTCACCTGCCCTTCCTTACATTTTATCCCTTCTTTGAATAAACATCTTTAGGTAATTTTCTGTTACACAATAGGATTTTGCTTAAAACCTTGTTTTTCTTTTTCAATTTTTAACTTAGGTGTTTTGCCTGCATGTATCTGTGTATCACATGTATGCATGGTGACAGCAGGACAGAAAGGCATCAGATTTCAAAACAGCCTAACTCCAGAACTGCTAGTGCATACTTGTCATGCAAGTACTCTGGATGGTGCAGGAAGGGGAGGTTCAAGGCCAGCCTGAGCTACAAAGACAGTATTAGGTAGACAAGGAAAGGACACAGAGAAAGCAATGCTGGAAAATATATAAACACATCTCAATTTATAACATTTAGCTTGCAGCTAACGTAGGCACTAAGTGAACCTTCTAGGAAGCCACATTTTCCCCCTAAAACACGCACATCACAGGATTCTTGTACTCAGGAACATGAGTCAGCAATTTAAACATATGTACTTAGAGGCCATTATCAACAGCAACGGTCAAAAAAACACACACAAGAAACATGCTCAGCAGGCATGAGTGGCACTGAGAGACTTCCACCTTCTCAGCAATACACTCAAGGGTAACTCAACACTGCTAACAGCCCTGCATCTCGCTGGGGCAAAAGAAGCCGTCCCACCATGTGAACTTCATGCTTCTAAATGGCATAATGACAAATATGCAAAAACTAAATCCACATAAGGATATATTCGTAGTACATACTGAAGCCAAATCACAGAACAAGGCCATGAAAGTTAATACTTAATATACTTTTTTCAGGAATGAAGACGTCTCAGCAGTTAAGAGCACTGACTTCACTTCCACTTCTACACATTCAATTCCCAGGAAACATGACAGCTCACACTGTCTGTAACTCCAAGATAGAACACCCTCACACATACACACAGGCAAAAACACTAATGTATTTAAAATTTTTTTTTCATTTTCTACCTCACTATATATAGAAGTATCAAAATATAGACACTGCTGACATGCTGGTGATTTTCTGTCCTATGCAACAAAACAGACTATAGACTGCATTTCCCTCCCATCACTCAGGAAGTACTATGCTTCAACAACAGCAACACAAAAATGCTCAATTTGGCCACTATGATAAGGCATGTGGATCCCACAGGAACTGCCTTCTTCATGCATTTATGAGCTTTCTACTCGTACTGCCTGGTTTTGTGTGTCAACTTACTGGAATGTCCCTCCCTGGCCTCAGAATCAGCCCCTGCTTCCTGATCTGCTTGAGTTCCAGTCCTGACTTCCTTTGGAGATGAACAGCAATGTGAAGATATAAGCTGAATAAACTCTTTCCTCCCCAACTTGATTCTTGGTCATGATGGTTTTTTTGTCCAGGAATAAAAACCCTGACTTAGACAAATTGGTACCAGAAGTGGGGTATTCCTGTGACAACCTGACCATGTTTTGGTGAGGAATGTGGAAGGATTTTGGAACGTTAGGCTAGAAGATCCATTCGGTGTTAAGAGCTCTGTGGGATGTTGTGTAGGAGCTTGGATGAGAATGTTAAAAACAGTACACAAGATGGAGGCCTGGCTAGTGAAGGGCCATTGCTATTTTGATTGTTAAGATTCTGTGGTTTTGGTTAGCTGGAGCTGAAGAATCAGCTGTTATTAACAAGATACCAGAACTACTAAAGTGAAAACTTTGCCTTACTGGGACTATTGATGCTGGTTAGCTGGAGCTAAGAAATTAGCTGTGATTAAGACGAGACCAATGGGCTGGTGAGATGGCTCAGTGGTTAGGAGCATTGACTGCTCTTCCAGGAGTCCGGAGTTCAAATCCCAGCAACCACATGGTGGCACACAACCATCTATAATGGGATCCATTGCCCTCTTCTCGTATGTCGAAAGAGAGCAGCAGTGTACTCATACACAAAATAAATCTTTTTTTAAAAAAAGAAGAGACCAAGCTGGGCGGTGGTGGCGCACGCCTGTAATCCCAGCACTCTGGGAGGCAGAGGCAGGTGGATTTCTGAGTTCGAGGCCAGCCTGGTCTACAGAGTGAGTTCCAGGACAGCCAGGGCTATATAGAGAAACCTGTCTCGAAAAAACCAAATCCAAAACACACACACACACACAAAAAACAAAACTAAAAAGAAAAAAAGAAGAGACCAGCATCACTGAGGTAAAATCTTCTGGGAAGTGTTTTCTGGGAGCATAAATTATGTTCCAGAGATAGCCAAGGTTGTACTTTGTGCTGTTACTGGACTTCGTAATGTTTAAGAGTCACTGAGGTGGTACTAGTTTTCAAGGCATGAAGGGGTTGTGAAGAGTAGCTGAGACTCGGCACTATGAGAGGCCATGGAAGGCCATTGGTGAGGGTACAGGGTCAGTTGCAATTGATGGCCCAGAACTGAAGGGGTCACCCAAAGGAGTTAAGGCTTGGCACCATGTAGAGAACCTATGAGAGGCTATTGATGAAGCCTAGCTGCAGTTGAAGACAGCAATGTTTTAGAGATGCCAGTACCATAAGATGTCCACCAAGAACAACAGGAACAGTAGAGTACAGGCAGCTGGAGTCTAGAAGACAAGGTGTGTGCTACAAAGGGCAGAGTTGGAAAAGTGACTCTGTACTGGCTGGTTTTGTGTGTCAACTTGACACAGGCTGGAGTTATCACAGAGAAAGGAGCTTCAGTTGGGGAAGTGCCTCCATGAGATCCAGCTGTGGGGCATTTTCTTAATTAGTGATCAAGGGGGAAGGGCCCCTTGTGGGTAGTACCATCGCTGGGCTGGTATTCTTTGGTTCTATAAGAGAGCAGGTTGAGTAAGCCAGGGGAAGCAAGCCAGTAAGAAACATCCCTCCATGGCCTCTGCATCAGCTCCTGCTTCCTGACCTGCTTGAGTTCCAGTCATGACTTCCTTTAGGGATAAACAGCAACATGGAAGTGTAAGCTCAATAAACCCTTTGCTCCCCAACTTGCTTCTTGGTCATGATGTTTGTGCAGGAATAGAAACCCTGACTAAGACAGACCCCAAGTCCTTGGAGGAGCCCAGAAGAGCATGAATGAATCCCAGACATTGGATGGTTGGAGTTTGAGTTTTGCTTTTGATTGTGACTGTGCCCTGATATTTTTCCCTCTTGAAGTAAGAAAATATTTTAGTGGAACCCAGTTAAAAGACTTTGAATTTTAAAAGATACTGGATATTTTAAAGGGATTGAACTTTTAATATGTAAAGACTGTGGGACTTTTAAAGTTATTTAGATATTGGGGATGAATAAGAAAGGGTTGAGGCTTAATAGTGATGTGTTTGTGTGTCAAATTGACAAGGGGTCAATTGTACTGGCTGGTTTTGTGTGTCAAGTTGACACAAGCAGGAATTATCACAGAGAAAGGAGCTTCAGTTGGGAAGTGCCTCTATGAGATCCAGCTGTGGGGCATTTTTCTCAATTAGGGTTCAAGGAGGAGGGCCTAGCCCCTTGTGGGTGGTGCTGTCCCTGGGCTGGTGGTCTTGCGTTCTATATAAGAGAGCATGCTGAGCAAGTGAGGGGAAACAAGCCAGTAAGTAACATCACTCCATGGCCTCTCCATCAGCTCCTTCTTCCTAACCTGCTTGAGTCCCTGTCCTGACTTCCTTTGGTGACAAAAAGCAATGTGGAAGTGTAAGCTGAATAAATTCTTTCCTCCCCAACGTGCTTCTTAGTCATGAATAGAAACCCTGACTAAGACACTACTACTTGTCTAAGATACCAGAAATAAAACTGTCTAGAAAGGCCTGAAAACCCATTTACCTTCAACTCTCTTGCCAATTACCACCCAACCCCCAGGAAACTTGCATGAATGACAAACTCTTTGCTATTTGCTAAAATGTGTATCACACAAGATTAATTTACAGACAGTTTGGAAAGTAGAAACCCACGCTGTCACCACCACCATCCCCGTTTATAACATGTGGTTGGCTCTCCTTTCTGGATCTTGCTACCATCTGTTGCCTGCGCTAAAGCTCTACTGCACCTGCTCTGGAAGTTAGCATTGACCTACCCTAATATCCATTTTCCTCCATGGCTCCTTGTTAGGGTTCAGTTCATAAATGTTATTTCGTCTGACAGCTTCAATGTAAGCTTCATGACCCTGACGGAAGTACATCACCTACAAGAAGAAGGGTTTGTTTACTAGAAAACCACTGAGCTTTCACGAGCATACCCCTAAAGGTTTCTGTCCTCACCTCATCACCCATCTGAGGAACAAAGGGAGACTTCCGTAGTGTGGTGTCAGTTATCCACACAGGAGGGTGAAACTCATACAGGTGTTCCATATTTGCAAGTTCTGCTGGAGTCATCCTTCGCAAACTCTGCCAGGAGGAAGACAATACAGGTTGGCATAAAAGAGGCAACATACATACTGTTTAATTAAAAAACAAATACTTCAACTATTCAGAGTAGTTTTATTTGGATTAATACACGCAGAATTATTGCTTTTAAAAAAAAATTATGTGTCTGGATCCAATCCTCCTGTTACGTACAGCTTCTACAATCACTGTGGAGCTACCTAGACCCAGCCCAGCACTCCCTTGCCCCCGCACCCTAGGTCCCACTGGAAGAGCTTCCTTCCAAGCATCTTCTAGGCAGGAGCCAGTGTGCCAAGACTGCACTCTAAGTCTGAACACAACCTAGTACTAATTAGGAAATCTCCTTTTGTATCTATGTTTTTTATTTTGATTACTGCATGTGTGCATGTACACATCTCCAAGTTCCAAGGATCAAACTCAAGCTGTCAGACTATATGGCTAACACTCTAACCTGTTTTAGTATTCTGAGACAGATTTTGTTTATTCCAAAATAGCCTCTAACACAGCATGTGGCCAAGCATGAAAAACTACTCATTTGCCTCCCTTCACCCCTGACTGATGAGATTACAGATAAGAAACAACATACCTGCCCTAAGTAGTGCTAGAGATGGAACCTAGGCAAACAAGAAACCAACTAAACTACATCCCCAGCCCTACAGATCATCTCCTTTTGATTTAAGGTTTTCAAGTTGGTGCATTTTCTATTCTTTTTTTTTTTCTTCTTTTTTTAAAAAGACAGGGTTTCTCCATATAGCCCTGGCTGGCCGGGAATTCACTCTGTAGACCAGGCTGGCCTTGAACTCAGAAATCCGACTGCTTCTGCCTCCCAAGTGCTGAGATAAAAGGCGTGCACCACCACTGCCCGGCAAGTTGGTGCATTTTCAGCACATGTTCTCCATACTTGTTGTTTACTCCTCATGAGCTCAGGAAGATTTAATGAGTCACTCTGCAAGTACGATGAACTGAGTCAGCAATAAGCAGCTTGAGTGGTATACCCCTTGCTTTCTTCCTCTTAGACCAGTGGCTCTGGGGGAAGTAGGATAGCATGCTACACACCTGCTGTAGGAATACTGAACGAAAGATTCCACTTAAAATACTGTTTTTCTTACCTCCCTTTTAGGCTTGCTTTCTTTCTTTCTTTTCCGCCTTCGTTTAGGAGGAGATATGTTCTCCATGGACATTTCATCCTCTGAAGTGCTGCAGAATCGAGTTACTCGACGACGAGATGACATCCTTAAAGGAGGCTGCAAATTAATCCCTGTGTCAGCTGTCCAATCAGAGTACTGAGATGAAGAGTCGCTGCAAGAGGAGAATGCTTTAAGTTTCATGGACTAGAATTTTAGCACTAACAGCAAGTTCATAATAGAACCCCAGAGGAATGAGGGGTAAACATCAAGAAAGGAAGAGGAGAGCCTCAGTTTAACTTGAATACCCTGCTTACACTACCAGCTAAGACTCAGATCACAACAAAGATGGAGAAAGACATCTTCACCAGGGCTGAAAACACTGCTCAAGTTAAGAGCACCAGCTGCTCTTCTAGGGTTGGGTTCAATTCCCACCTTAATGGTGGGTCACAACAGTCAGGAACTTCAGTTCCAAGGGATCTATCTGCCTTCTTCTGGCTTTGGGCAACAGACATGCACATAGGACACAGACGGCATTCAGACAAAACACTCATACACATAAAATGAATAAAGAAACAAAGAACTCTTCAACACTGGAAAGAAGGTAATGTGGAGTGTTTGTTTAACCCAAGCTAGTCCTGTGGCACTGGAGGTCTAGCCCACAGCCCTGTGTGCAGCAAGCAAGTGCTCTGCTGTCAGAGCCACAGCTCCAGCCCGTTCTTCTGTCAAGTACCCTTAAAATGACAGCTGATCAAAGTCAGGCCTAGAGCAAAGCAGGAACTTCCCTCTCAGAAAGCAGAGCATAGTTACTGAGAAGTACTACAGAGAACACTAAGAAGAGCTCCATCACCGTCATGCCACTGGCAGATACTGATTCATAAATCTACCTGCATCACAGACTGCCAATGCTGACACCAACTGAGCCCAAGGGAAGTGACTCATCCACAACAGAAAGTTTAAAGTGAGTGCAGGAAAGCAGCGACAGATACAAGTCACAGTAAGGAAAGACTATACGGGAAGTTCTTGCCCACAATGAAGTTTCACCGCACAGCAAGGAATCAGGTCCCAGCTGTGGCCACTATTGGTGGTCCGAACATTCATTTCTCAAGATCTTCACAGCATTTATGTCATGGGCATTGCACAACTCAAAGAAAATTCTTAAGAGAATAAGGCATATTCTTATGCTTTGGGACAATAGTCAGGTACCCGTCACAATGGAGTAAAGGAGACAAAGCTGAGGCAGAGAGCACTACAGAGAGAGACGGCAAAGGCAAGATATCCTGTGCACTATGGACATGAAGTTTCTGGGGATGGCCAAGTAGTTTTTGTAGAGGGAAGCATTATGAAAAAGATGCAGGCTCACATTCTCATCATACTAAAAGCTGGATCCTAACTAAAGATGTTTAAAATTAATGAATACGTATTAATAAATACGTATTTTCAAAGCCATTCTTCAGTACAGAGTGAGTTGGAAGCCAGCCCAACACAAAATAGAAATTAATAAATACGTAAAAAGGCTGCCCACACACTATGAATTCTCATTTTAAATGGCCTAAGAATAAGTAATATTAGCATGCTTTACTAAGACATGGTAACGTATTGTAGGGCATGGTGTCCTGTCCAGTCCAGAGCTAGTGGAACAAATGCCTTTGTCTGAAGCAGGGACAGACACTTATGGTACCTTGGGCTGTCGCTGTCACTCCCACTTCTTCTGTCACTTCTCCACTCGTCATCTTCTGAAGAACAAGAACCCTCACTCTGATCACAAGATGTCTCCTAGATGGTCAAGGGGAAAGAAAAATCTTGTTCTTACAGGCTTAATGACACACAAAACTACTACATCATCCCAACAAGACTAGTATACCTAAGGAACTGAAGTATAATTAGTAGAAACACAATTAAGTAAGACCTAGAAACCAAGGCACCTTTAATAAACAAACCACAAAGGGCTTTTGAGAGAAGGTAGCATGTGTTGGGCTGGCTTCCAACTCACTCTGTACTGAAGAATGGCTTTGACCTCCTGACCTTCCTGGGATCACAGATATGCAACACCAAGTCTAGCCTCTCAATCCTTTTATCTATCAAGTATTTCCACAGAGCACTTGTGAGGCTGACCGACACCATGCTAAGGCAGACTCTTGGGCTTTGGATGTTGGTACTTAGCTACACAGCATCTGCATCTAACTGCTGTTTTGCTTTTGACTGCGAGATGAGAGGGCCAGTATCTTTTGATAGTGTGATTTCCTATCTATATGTCTTTGCTAGTGAAGTAACTGGTAGATACCTTCCCATTTTGAGAAAGGAATGATTTTCTATTATTCCATTCATTTCAGCAGCTCTTTCTATACACTGAATGCAAGTTTCTCAAGTAGCTTTCCCACTTGGTGGTTCTGTCTATCTCATAACATTAAGTTATCTTTTCTGGAGCAATTCTGAAATTTCAATTTTGTCAGTTTCCAATTTAACTACTACACATAAAATAACATCACGATCTGAGGACCCTACACATTCTATCTTCAGTTTCTACAAATAATAACTCTCCTTTACATCTACACCTAGGTTGTGACTCATTCTAGGCTGTTAGTTCCTCTTTCCCAGAGACAGGGCCTTAGCCTTGGGGGATCAGTAATCCAGGCATGCACCACCAAGCTAGACGGAGTGAACCCACATAAAAGGTAGCTGCAGAATGATGTTGTGCAGTGTGTGGACACAGCTGTTACATCAGTAAGTAGCTCAAGCACCGAGTTGTCCTGTGGTCAGCAGAGCACTGATCTATTCAGGACAGACCATGTTGTTGTTCGGACCTTTCTGTCTGTTTTTACACCAACACCACTTTCTTGAAAACCATACCTTAACAAGCCTCAATGACAACCACTTCCCATCCTTTATGTTTTTCTGCAATCTTGTGTTAGCTGTTCTGGGCTTTTCTTCTCTCCATATAATTTACTTTAAACGTTTGCCAATATCTTCAAAAGTAACTTAGTACTATTTGAACTAGAGTCATACTGAACATACATGATGGAGAATACAAACAACTTGTCAAGGATGTGAGCCAATAGGAATGCTCCTTTGTTGCTAATTAGAATGCAAAATGGTGCAGGCATTCTGAAAGGCTGTCAGTCTGTCTCAATGCCAAACAGGCTCCTCACCCAATCCTTGGTTTTCAGAAAGCTCCTGAGGTAACAGTTTATGTTCACAACAACTTGCACACAGATGCTTCTCATCTCCACGTAAACTTGTCAAAACTCAAACACTACAGTATTGTGTTCAAACAGTGGACGACTGAAGGGGGAACTGAACGGAGTGTGGTAAAATAAACGAGCTGTCAAGCCAGAAGTCATGGAGAATTTGTCAATGTGTACTACAGAAGGCAAGAGGTCAATACAAGAGGATCTGTGAGTCTTTTAAATGATATCTTGGAAAGGCAAGTTAGGGAGGAAAATAAAGTGCAGTGGTAACCAGACATGGCATACATGCTCCCGAGACCCAGGGACTCAAAACCCTGAGGCAGAGATAAAGACATGGTCCAAGCCAGCCTAGGCAATTTTGGTTTTATTGCTGTTTGTTTGTTTGTTTGTTTGGAACAGGGTTTCTCTGTGTAGCCCTGGCTGTCCTGGAACTCACTCTATAGACCAGGTTGGCCTCGAAATCAGAAATCTGCCTGCCTCTGCCTCCCAAGTGCTGGGATTAAAGGAGAGTGCCACCACTGCCCGGCTGTTGATGTTTTAATTAAAGGGCTGAGAAGAACAGTGGGAAGGGCACTTGCCTAGCAATGGGAATCCCTGGGTACCATCCTCAGAACCATATAAGCTAAGAGAGAACCCAGCAGCAGAAAGACCTAGAAAGGTCATCTAAGCTACACAGTGAGCATGGGGCAAGCCCAGAGTACAGGAGATGTTGTCTTTAATATAAAAATAAAGAAATAAAAAATAAAATTGATCAGGGCTGGCAGAATGGCTCAGTAGGTAAAAGCATTCACCCTCACCAATGCAGCTGATAACCTGAGTTTGAACTTGAAGATACATACAATGAAAAAGCAAAGCCACCTTTCCCAAGATGGCCTTCTGGCCTCTGTGTCCAAGCTAGCACACATAAATTCATACACAAACACATGAAAATAAATACATAAATATGTTTTAAAAAAAACAAAAACAAAAAATCAAGGCACTCAATTTAATCCTGGCACTCAATTTAATCCCGGCACTCAAAGCAGAGACAAGCAGATCTGTGAGTTAAGGCCAGTCTGGACTACAGAATAAGTTCCAGGGGGATAGCCAGAACTACATAAAGAAACTCTATCTCAAAAATCAACAACAAAACGTAAGGCAAAATGGGGCTCACTGGATAAATATATTTCCTGGCTCCCAACACTCAGATGGCAACTCACAACCATCTGTAAACTTCTGTTCCAAGCAATCCAAATCCCTCTTATGGCCTCCACAGGCACTTTTAAAAGCACACCCGCGATGTACTGCAGGCAAACCACCCATAGCCATAAATAAATAAATAAATAAATAAATACACACACACAAATACACAAATACATACATATATACATACATAAATACATTTATAAAAAAACAAAACTTTAAAAAAAAAAAGAGCAGTACTGAGATAGCCAAGTGGTTAAGGCATTGGACTTAAGATCTAAAGGGCGGATGTTCAAACCCCACTCCCAGTATTGGCAGCTGTAGTGATTGTGTGGTTACTCAAGTACACTGGGAACTAGCTAGAGAGATGGCTCAGCAGTTAAGAACACTGGACTACTCTTCCAAAGAATTCAAATCCCAGCAACCACATGATGGCTCATAGCCATCCTTAATGACATCTGACTCACTGTTCTGGAGTGGCCGAAGACATACTGCTGGGAATCCAACCCTGGCCCTCTGGAAGAGCAGCCAATGCTCATAAGCACTGAGCCATCTCTCTAGGCCCTGTGTACTTGTTGGTCTTACAAAGGACCCAGGTTCAGTTCCCAGTCTCACACTGTGGCCCACACCATCTGTAACCATAGCTATAGGAGATCCAGTATTCTTCTGGTCTTCACAAGCACATGTATATAACAAGGCAGGCACTTGGCACAAATAGCACACAAATATACATGCAAATACATATACATATAAAATGAATCTTAAAAATAAAGTCTTCACCAAACACTAGCTTCTGGGGGATGGCAAAGTGCTTGCCTAGCATGCGTGAAGCCTTGAGTGAACCATAGCACCATGTAAACTGAGCACAATGACATACACCTGTAATCCCAGCGTGGGAGGGAAGAGGAGAGAGGGTCAAGAGGGTATGGCTCCTCTTGGCTAGACAACAGTTCAGGACCAGCCAGCCTCAAGACCCTGTTGAGGGGAGGGGAAGGGATGGGAAGAAAAGAAGGGAGAGAGGGAGGGAGGGTTGTTTCTCTGCACCCTTGCTGTCTTGGAGCTGTCTCTGTAGACCAGGCTTGTCTCCAACGGAAGAGAGCCACCTGTCTGCCTGGTGGTGAAGGACATGCCTAGGATTCATGAATAACAGCAGGAGAACAAATTTACAAACAGACACCAAAGACTTACAAGTACTATATAAGCAAATCAAGTATATGTAACTTTGTTAGATGAAAATAAAACAACAGACCAACCTCCAGCTGCAACAGAGTGTAAATAAGAGCAGACTATATATAGGGTGCAGGTGCAGAGGAACACCATAGGGGTCAGGGACAAGTGCCAGCAATGAACATGAATAGCTGAGAAGCAGAATCAACTAAAATATCCACCAGCTCAATGGATACTCATAGATATATGGTATATATCTATGCACTAGGATATTCCCAATATATGTCTCCTATATTTGAGTACTGCTGTTACGTGTTAAAAAGCAGAGACAGGCAAGAATGTAGGGTAGATTGGGAGAAACACATACATGGTACTTGCACTGATGATAAAAATATTTAGATATTGCATTACATGTACACATGGCATGTGACTATTTTGGTAAAACTATTAAAGACTTGTACTAAACACCTCAGTCAGGCATGGTGGCAGATGCTAGTCCTCTTAGCAGGACAGAGAAAGGACGATGAGGCCAGCCTGGCCACTCAGGAAGCGCCTGTCTCAAACAACAGAAACAGAGAAAGCAAAGCAGCTCAGAGCTGCACCTGGCACCTCAGACAGCACAGAACGGCTAGGGCGAATTCAGGGACACCAGGCACCCTTGCAGGCACAGTAAAAACCACGTTTATTTCTCCAACAGCTGACCAAGGGTCAAAACCAAATTAATAACATGTCATCTTTATGTCAAAGTAAACAATTAATAATTCAGGGCCAGTGAGAATGCTCAGGGGATAAAGGTGCTTGCTGTCAGGCATACTGACTCAGCTGGATCCCAGAGCCTACCAGCTGTCAGCAGAGCACATTCACCGAAGCTATTGGCTGATTCCACCAACATACCATAGCATGCTTAAACCTTCACTCCCACAAAATAAATAAATGTTAGATAAATAAATATATTATTACTGTTACTACCATTATCATTAAAGAATTAAGGCAAACACAGTGGAATCTATCTGCACAGGCTGCAAGCATGTGGGCGACAGGAACCCCTCCCCAAGTCCAAAGGCCTCCCCCCTCCCCTTAGGACACAGGAAGATCCTTCCTCAAGGTCAAGAGGTCAGAAGGGCCAAGGGGTGATCTCTCACAATCTGCCTAGCATGCCTAGACCTCTTTAATCCCTAACATTACACAGAGTGTGCACGCCTCTGTG
Source organism: Apodemus sylvaticus (assembly GCF_947179515.1). Lineage (NCBI taxonomy): Eukaryota > Metazoa > Chordata > Mammalia > Rodentia > Muridae > Apodemus > Apodemus sylvaticus. Next base: position 2,078,440 of record NC_067486.1, on the reverse strand, counting down.
GGGGGCGGGGGGGGGGGGGGGGGAGGGTAGGTGGGTGTGGTGCATGCACATGCGCATGTGTACTGGAGAATCAGGCAAATCCACATCAAGTGACCCCACAGTCTTTCTACTCACTTGTCTAACAGAGCCCGAAGTTTCATTTCCAGAAGATAATTCACACTGGTCAGCATTTCTTTTACTATAATTTGCATATTTACGCCTACACGTCCGTTGTCTAGACTGGGACACCAAAACCATCGAATTTGACTAAAACATAAAGAAGAATGAGCATCATTATAAAAAAATGGACAATGTATGGAGTGAACTTTAAATGGCTTTAAAGGAGACAAATATTAAAAATAATTTTGCCACGTATTGTCAACTCAAGTCGGTATTTTTTACTGTTAGTTCCTTGGAAAGCTTAAAAGGCCACAGCCGCTCTTGATACCCATGCTCACACTGCCTTACACACTGCCACGTTGCCATGAGTGATATGAGACTACACTCAACAGGGTGTCAAGGGCTGAGGTATACTCAGTTAGTAAATGCTCAAAACCAAGTGCAACCCTTAGAGTAAGGCTCGATTCCCAGCATCCTACAGGCCTGTGTGCTGGATACACCTGTGCAATTCTACCACTCTAAAGACAGAAGCTTGCTGTATCTTTGTCTATACAGTAATTAAAAAAAAAAAAAAAGATAAAACTCAGAAGCTTAAAATATCCCTGGGTGAATACAGCTCTTCCAAAGAACTGGAGTTCAATTCCCAGTACACATGTCTAAGTAATCCAACACCTTCTAGTCTCCACAGGCAAACACACACATAATAAAATAAATCTTAAAAAAAAAAAAGTTTCCAGGTAGTATTCACACATGCCTTCAATCTCAGCACCCAGGAGGCAGAGGCAGGTAGATGGTCTCTAAGTTCAGGGCCAGCACGATCCACAGAGCACATCCCAGGACAGCCAGGGCCATACAAAGAAAGCCTATCTTGAAAAAATAAAATAAAATCAAAAGACAAAAGTTTGCCGGAAATTTAAGGTCTTCATTGGCTACACAGGGGGCTAGAGAGATGGCTCAGCAGTTAAGAGCCATCTCCCAGAGGACCTCAGTTTAATTCCCAGCAACCACGTGGTGGCTCACAACCATCTTAAATGCGATCAGATGTGTGTGTGGAAGAGAAACTCAGTGTACTTACACAAAATAAATAAATCTTAAAAATAAAAAAAAAAGGCAGAGCTCGGCTACATGGGATGCTATTATCTCTTCTATGCTCACCAAATTGAGAGTAATTTCCAGCACCTGAGCTTTTAGAGGGCACAAACCATCCTAACCCCTGAGGGGAAGGGAGGACTGACACTGTTGAAACTTCAAGAATGAAGAGATCTACACAGCAGCAACACAAGCTGTGACAGTGGCTACCTCAGAAAGCCAGTCAGCAGCTGGGAAAGGGCAGGAAGACATCTTAATGTACAGACATTAGACCTTAACAGACAATGATCCTTCCTTTACTGCCACAAGAACCTTACACTAAGAACAACAGTTCAGCATGCTAGTGGTAGCAGCAGATGTGCATGCCTTTAATCCCAGGGCACCCAGGAGGCACAGGCAATCTCAAAGAAACCCTGTCTTAAGAAAACAAAAGAACTCAACAGTTATATGTTGGTTTTTAAATGCCCAACAAAGACTCTAAGCAATAAATAGTATACCTGAGAAAGCTATTGGTGTTTTTATAATTCACCAAAACCCTGAATTTTAATTTTATGATAATTATCTCATTCACAAGAAGGGAAAATCAAGTTACCTTTTGTGGGAGCTGGAAAGTCTTCTTTTTCCTCCCTATTACATACAGATTTCTCTCCTCCTCGCCTCTCTCTATGCGAATGTCTTCCAACCTCCTACAAAATCAAATATGTGATGACAAAGGCTCTTGGACTGAGGTACACAGCGCACCACTGCAGCTTTAAAGGAACACACAAAGCCACTGAGATGAGAACAAACTTCAGTTGCTGTAGCCCTGCCACCCGGAGGCTGAGGCAAGTGCAGCACCTCATCATGGTCAAGGGTCATCACTGAGGTCAGACAAGGAATCCACCCCAAAACACACTGCCTACAAGTTTAGATTTTATATATTTATTTTTTTCATTTATTAAAAACCTCAGTTTGTGTGAAGACCTATTCGTATTAAATACAAAATATTCATTAATCTGCTTTAAGTATAGTCCTATTAGATCCAACACAACTAGATAGCCCACTTCATTGCTTCCAAGTGTCTCCCAAGGTTTTCCAAGATTATACTTCCTTTCGGTAGATAAACTTAAGAGCAACATTTTCCTTATACAAAGAATTCAACCCCATGTTTTAGACCTCTCATTTAAACAAAAATAGTAGTGCTATTCATTTATCTGCCTCCACATCAAGTCATTAACACTGTCAAGGAGATGATTAGAACAGGATTAATGTCAAACCTAGGAGCATGTTACCCTAAGGTTAAAAATGCCCTTTGTTGCCGGGCGGTGATGGTGCACGCCTTTAATCCCAGCACTTGGGAGGCAGAAGCAAGCGGATTTCAGAGTTCGAGGCCAGCCTGGTCTACAGAGTGAGTTCCAGGACAGCCAGGACTACACAGAGAAACCCTGTCTCGAAAAACCAAAACCAAAACCAAAACCAAACAAAACAAAAAAATGCCCTTTGTCTTCAATGTGGAAAAGACTCAGAGTCCCTTGGTTCTAATTTGAAAACTCCTAGAAACACCTGACTCGATATAAAATCTTAATGTAGAAAAGACCAGCATCTTAGCCATGCTAGGCAAGAACGCACAAAGAACAAAAATCTTTTTCTTAGATTGCTAAGAAAAAGGGAAAAAAGAGCAGGCCGGGGTACTGGCGGCACATGCCTTTTAATCCCATCTGCAGAGGCAGGCAGATCTAGGCTAAAGAAAAAAGAATTGAGATTTGTCCAGTTTTTTTACTACTGAATGATCAAGAATATTAAGAGTAGGGGCTGGAGAGATGGCTCAGCGGTTAAGAGCACTGTCTACTCTTTCAGAGCTCCTGAGTTCAATTTCCAGCAACCATATGGTAGCTCACAACCACCTGTAATGGGATCCCATGACCTCTTCTGGTGTGTCTGAAGACAGCTACAGTGTACTCATATACATAAAACAAATAATTCTTTAAAAAAGAAAAAGAATATTAAGAGTAAACCTCTCTTTTAAAAGTACCCATGAAAAGTAAACACCACAGCATTGCCACATAGCCAATATAACACACCACAGTATTACCACTTAACCAGTGCAGCACCACAGCATTACCATGTAGTCAATAACTAGTCTCAAAACATTGGTAGTAACAAAAACATACTAAATGCTGTATGTTCCTAACAACATAATTTACAACAGCCTTGCTAGAAAACAAAATGGTGCATCTGAGACATCTGGCAATTTCAGCACTGATAACATCTTTGGTTATATGGAAGAACTGCTTATTTTTAAAGATGTGATAAAGAAAAAAATTCTTAATTTTAGAGAACACATGCTAGATTACCTAAATAAGTTAACCATCTGTCTGGGCATTTCCAAATGACATGGAAGGGAAAGGGGAGTCTCTTCACATGAGACAGATCCAGCATTGATAAAGTTCACTGCAGTAACTAGGCATGAATTCTGAAATCTCCCCACAACTAAAACATATTCATCTACTACTGAATATATCCGCATGGTTTATTCCTACAACAAATGAGATCAAAGATGTGTGTAGATAACCACATTAAGACATTCTCCTAACAGTTAAGAACAGATCCTTCACAGACCTGAACATGCCAGGAGGTGCCTCTGGAACAACTACTCTGCGCTTCCACGCCTGGAGGTCACGCTCTGTAGCAATCTGACTCCGGGGGGCATTCTGATGCATCTGACGAACACCTTCAACCTGCCCACTCCGACGAAGACCAATGTTTGGAGGAGACTGAATGTCTAAACTCAGTCTTCTAAAACCTAGAAAAATTATCAGGAAGTATTTTAAAAATATTTCAAATTATTATGCTCATTTAATATACAGTAAAAGTGCATTCCTCCTACAAGGGCACACACACACCAAACCAAAGAGGACATACTAAAAATAGCTTGTAAGAAGAAAATTTTAACACAACTAAAACCACAATATAGAATACTTATCATTAATTGATAAACTGTCACTTGAACTTTTTCTAGACATTCTGAAATTATAAAATATAGAAATGTATTTTCCACTGGATTTATTCAAAACAGTTGGTTTTCAGGAAAACCTTTATTAACAAAGTCACATCCCCACCCAAAATGGGACAGCTATAAAACAAGAGCAATGTTGCGGTCTACACTACTGAACAGGCAACTAGCAAACCATCTGAACTCTGGCTTCATGGGATCCTAGTCTCTGTGCGCCTTGCACACGCACATGCTACACAAACACAGCACAAATATGCACACACACTCACACAGACACAAAAATTAGTATAATTCTAACATTAAATTTTTTTTTAATTACCACAAAGGGCCGGAGATGGCTCAGAAGTTAAGAGCATTTCCTGTTCGTACAAAGGACCTGAGTTTAGTTCCCAGCACCTCTATCAAGTGGTTCAAACTCCATTAAGGCTACCTAGCTCTAGGTACCTTCTTCTGGTCCCTCAAGTACTTGAAGATAAATGGCAGACACTCAAACAGGCAAGCACACACACACTAGAACAACCTGAGCTGGAGAGATGGCTCAGCAGTAGTTAGTTAAGAGTACTGGCTGCTCTCGTAAAGGCCCCAGCTCAGATCCTAGCTCACAACTATCTGTGACTCTAGCCCTCACTTAGCCTAAATTGGTACTCACATATATGTGCCTACATACATGTGCACATAGGTTCCTCCAGAACTATGTCTGCCTGCATGCTGCTGTTTCCTGCCATGTTGATAATGGACTAAAGTCCCAAAACTGTAAGCAAGGCTCAATTACATGTTTTTTTAATTGAGACTAGCTTACCAAAAGTTGCAGTGGTCATGGTGTCTCCTTACAGAAATGATAAGCCACCCCCATCAGGGTATTACTGTGTAGCAGTAACTGAGTGCTTCTGGGTCTGTGAGCACACAAGATAAAGGGGCATGTCCTAGATCACCCTCAAACACTGACCTAGTAAGAAAGGAAAAGTCTCCACTCAACTAAGCTGCACAAAAGACATGAATGCCAAAGCAAGAGAAAGCTAAAGTAGTTTTCCTTTAGAAATAATGCTGTCTGTCTGCTCTCATTTTATACACTCTGAAAACCTCCCCCACAGCTAAGACAGTTGACAGCCTTTCAGAGTGCTTAACAAACCTCAGACCCACTTATCACTCCATTTGCTGAGTAACAAAGCAATCTTCAGAACCCTATTTAGCTGTTCTTGGGTTGTGAGGTTGTGAGATGCATGTACCTAGCAATGAAGCCACCTCTTTATTTTATTACTCTCACATTAAAGTACAGGACTTTATTTGTACTCACTCCCTCTTCGGGGTGTCCCTTCCTCATTGGGAAGTCCATTTGCAGTCACATCCTGATCCACTCCCAGTCTCTGGTCTTGTTGCTGCTGCAGCTGCCGAATCATGCCATCCAGGACGCTGGGCTCTGGGCTTGCATCTCCACTCTCATTGGTGTGCAGGCTGATAATCTGCTCAATCACCTCGCCATCACCTACAAAGTCACACTCATCTGTCATCAGGACACACAGAAAGAAGCAGAGACACTAGACCACAAGCGGGGGAGTGCCTGCCCAGCATGAACAAGGCCTGGGCTCCAGGTACACTGAGCAAAGGACAACAGAAACAAATCACTATGGTAAAGTAATTTTCAAGAACTAACCTAGGAAGAACCTTACACAACAGGTGAGTGACTCAGCAAACAGAGTCCTCTAACTCGGCTGTGCAGTGTGGCCCTTCACTGCGCACACTGCCACAGAGCTCAGATTTCAAAGCCAGCCTCTTCTATACAGGGAGTTACAGAAAACCCAGAAATACATAGCAGAATCCAAACAATAGACAGACACACACAGAAAAGGGAATTTGCACTTACTAGTAGCCACATAGCCTAGCTGTGGGACCAAATGCTCATCTGCTGAGTTTTCTCGGCCTGGCACTAATCTCTGGAACTTGGTTGGATGAGGGTTTCCATCCACATCTACCAAGAATGGTGGAGGCATAAGATGAGGGGCCTGTTGTGTCTGCTCGTCCAAGACATAGTTGTTGGAATCTCTTATCAGTGGTCGGTAGTCAGTATGGAAAAACATCTGATCAGGAATCTATAAAAGTATAGATCATAGAATGACAGGTTGAGATCTGTATTTGTTAAAGACAATAATATTAAAGGTACTTAAAATTAGAAACACCAAGAAATTAACTATTTCAAAGCTTCATCTCTCAACTACTTATTTTATATGCTATAAGAAAGCATTAAAAATGACCTTTTCATATGGCTTGCTGCATCCAAAACCAAATATCAGAAGATGCCCATGAGAATCTGTACAGGCAAAATGTTGTCCGTCCTGTGAAAACTTACAGTCAAACACAGCTCCATGTCCTTGTCCTTCGATCTAGGAAAGCCAGGGGGAAAGAATTAGGCGAATTAATAGTTGCTCGTTTCAGCTCTACATGTTTGACTGTCTGCCTAAGTGCATACCACATGTTCACAGGGGCCAACACAGGCCAAAGAGCATGAAACAACCTAGAGCTAAGCTAGAGGGGTAGGCGGCTGGCAGCACAGCCTCAATACTAGTAAACAGCAAACCCAGCAAATCCAGTTCTTGTGCAAGTCTCTCCAGTTCTCCAGTCACTATGCAAACATTATCAATGGTTTTAGATTCACTTGATTTACATGTGTATATGTGTTCCATGATCATGTGTTATTGTCAGAGGTTAGAAGAAGACACCAAACCACTAAGAATTAACCGATGATTGTGAACCTCCATGCAGGTGCTGGGACCCACGCCTAAGTCCTTGGCTAAAGTGTCAGTTCTTAAACCACTGAGCCATCGCTTACTGAGCAAGTAAATCATACTACAGAGACTTCTTTAAAATGGGCTAAGTAACTGTCTACAATTATTCTTTTTAAACTTTTTACTCAGAGTTAGGGTTTGCATCCAGGGCTCTACACATGCTATGAAAACATTTTGTCAAATTTACTCACAGGCCTCTAAATTAAAAAAAAAAAATTAAACCAATTAAACTAGAAAAATCCTCAAAGATCTAATCACTAACTCTCAAAATGATCAAATGAACACATTAAAAAAAATTAAGACTTCCTTTATTTCACAGGTAAATGGTATTTACTCTTAATAGGTAAGAGGCCAATATCCTCTTATATCTTGGCAAATAACTAGAGAATTAGGTAAATAATTAGAAAAGCAAAGTTGAGTATTTAAAAATGGAAATTAAACTGAGTTCTAATGATCAAAACTGACACTGACAACCCTCAAGACTGCACTCACTCACAACTACGCGCTTACCTCACTACAAACTCCGTTTTTATGACAGCTGTTCTATTGTGTGTCAAGAATGGGAATTCTTTCAAACTTTCCTGTCTCACCTGTGAACTACATGAATTTAGATAAACACTGCATTACTTTAGTTTTCTTGTTTGGTAGCTTCAAATATAAACCCCTGTGTGTGTTTTGAGACAGGGTCTCACAACCCAGTCCAGGCGTGACTTTAAACTCACTATTAAGTCAGGCTAACCTCACAATCCTGTCTCAGCTCTCCCAAATGCTCTCCCATTGTAATTCTTATTACAAGTGTGAGATACCATGCCTGGCTCAAATGTTAAAGTCCTTACTTTTTATATGTGTATGGGAGGGGGGTAGTTGTGCACATGAGTACAACACCTCAGAGGTAGCTAGGTAGAGGGCAGTCAACTTAGATTCTCTTTAAGAAAAGTATCAACTAACTACTAAGCCACCTCTCCAGCTCAACCCACCCTTACTTACTAGGTGTCTCTAGGTATCCTGGAACTTACTGTGTGGACCAGGCTGGCCTTGAACTCACAGAGATCTGCCTGCCTCTGCATCCCAAGTGCTGGCATTAAAAAAAGGGTACACCTGGCCAGTTTTATACATTATTGAAGAGATGGGTATACCTGTGACTTAAGACCACACAGAAATTATCCATGGTTTAGGTGTTTTTCCCTAATAACAGGAATACAGAGACAGTTTTCAGAGATACCTAAACACTGTGGTTTAATTGAACTATCTGAAATTTTTAACTGCATTTAATGCTAATGAATAAAGTATTCCACCTATGCAGAGTGCTAGGCATGATGGTACAGGGCTTTAATCCCAGCAATGAAGCGGCAAAGGCAGAGGCAGGTGAGCTGAAGGCCTTCCTGGTCTATTATTTCCTGGACAGGCAAGACTACATAGGGAAAGCTGGGCAGTGGTAGCGCCTGCCTTTAATCCCAGCACTTGGGAGGCAGAGGCAGGCGGATTTCTGAGTTCAAAGCCAGCATGGTCTACAGAGTGAGTTCCAGAACAGTCAGGGCTACACAGAGAAACCCTGTCTTGAAAAACCAAAACCAAAAAAAGAAAAAAAAAAAAAAAGACCCTGTTATCAAACAACAACCCACATACCCAACACATACAATAGACAGCCTAGCCTACTTTCTGAGCTCTAGACAGCACAATGCAGAGTTGCAGAGTCTCATACTGAGAAGATGAGCAGTGCTCTGAGGACAATCCTGAGATTGCCTTCTAGCCTATACATGCATGCACATGTGCACACTTATACACAAAATCTCTTACTTCATTATCAATGATGTACAAGGAAATTCGAAGTAATATAGTGAGTCACAGTTTAAAAGCCTAAGACTCCAAGAAGAGAAAATTAAGTTATTTTCAACCCTGATAGTCTGAATTCACACTTAAAAGTATAGAAAGCTCTCAAGAGAATGAAAAATTTTAAAAAAGTCACCAAACTCTATGGACATGGACAACAAATGAAGAATGAGCCAGACATGACACGTTTGTAATCCTATGTAAGACCAGGGGAGAAGCAGGAAGATGAGGAGTATTTATAGGTACAAAATAGATACGTTAGCTTAATAACTCAATTATTAAAATATTTTATATTGGATAAACCCATAAGTGCCATTTGAACAAGATATTTCAAATGATCTTATCTACACCAAGCAACACTAATACATTTCAGGTGCCTAAGACAATGTGTGAGAAAACTGTCATTTGCTTTTTTGCATTTAAAAAAAATCTGTGTAGAGATTCTAAACACCACTTGTCAATAAAAAATCTGATGGCCAATGAGCAGAAAACAGGAGGTAGACAATGGTCAGAAGAGAGGGGATTCTGGTAAATACTGAGAGGCGTGGAAGATTTGCTCAGGAGCATGGAGGAGAGGGGCATAAATGAACAGGTAGCTAAACTCAGGACAGAATACAGAGGAGATTTGTTCCCAACTTGGAGCATGACGTCTTAATGGGTTAAGTAAGTTACAAGCTAGTCAGGGAATGAATAACGTATGGTCATGGGTTATAGTGACTAGCTGTCACTCTGAAGGCACTGGAGCACCTAATCTAAAACAGCCCTGGATTGCAACCCTGCCTTTCACTCATATCATGGATGTGGGATGTGTCATAAACCCTACAATAGGACCCTAATGTGAGTTATTAAAATCTCACAACTGACCCATTTTATACAGGGATCTGGACTGACAGGGCTGGAGATAGCTGGGCAGTTAGGAGCACAGGCTCCTCTTCTAGGTGCCCAGTGTTTACCCAGCAGCACCCACATGGTGGTACACAACCAACTCCAGTCCCAGTGAACAACCATTCTGAGCATCTACTGAATTAAAGAATGTCACGTACATGTGCTATCAGGCACTCAGTAAACTTCAATTACCCTTGATTTGTACAGAAGTTGCCGTATCAACTAACTTCTGATAACTCATATAATCCATAAAAGCACTTCACTTACCATATTAAAGTAATGCTTCATCTTGATGCCCTTTGTAATATCCCAAATAAATATGCTGCCATCGTGTCCTGCAGATAACATAATTCTGGAATCAAAGGGATGTGTCTCCAAAACAAACACTTCATCAGCATGTCCCTTTATTCAACAAAGTCATAATATTAAGGACAGTCTGCAAGTTATATATTAGAAATTTCTTTAAAGTCATAGGGTTTTAACACTACAACAATGATTTAAACATGTATATAAAATTTCCCATTTGACTCAAAACAGTTTATTCATTATATTCATAACATAGTTTCAATGAAAAGAGTAAGAGCTCTGATATCAGAAGTTCAAGGGGAGTGAGAGGACTGTCTCAGTGCTTGGGTGCATATGCTACTCCTCTAGAGTGTAAGTCCTAGGACCACTACCAACTCCATAACTCTAGCTCAGGGCAGAAGCTCTGCACACTTACACAAATAAAAATAATAATACAATTTTTTTTATAAAAAAAAAGGTTCAGGGCCACCAACCAACCCTGTGAGTTTGAGGACAGGCAGGTTATTTGATATAGAGTTCCAAGACAACCAAGCTACAGAGAGATCCTGTCTCAAAAACCAGAACAAAAAGTTTAAGGTCCTCCTGAGATACACACCAAATTGAAAGCCAAACCAGGGACTGAAAAAAATGTTTTAAAATTCTGAGCCAGAAATGGTACCACATGGACACAGCAGGCAGAGACAAGTGGATCTTTTGAGTTCAAGGCCAGTCTAGTCTACAAGTTCTAGAACAGCCAGGGCTACATAGACCCAGACCCCAGTAAAATGAAATAATTAAATAATTAAAATAAATTTCTAGGACTAGGGGCTAGAAAGATGGCTTAGCACTGGCTGCTCTTGCAGAGGCCCTGGAGTTCAATTCCCAGCAACCACAGGGTGGCTCACAACCATCTGTAATGGAATCTGATGACCTCTTCTGGTGTGTCTGAAGAAAGCAACAGTGTATTCACACATATTAAGTAAGTAGATAAATAAATCCTTAAAAATAAAAATAGATTCTAGGGCTAAAGAGATGGCTCTGGGGTTAAGACACTTGTTCTCAACCCAGGTTTGATTCCCAGAACCCACGCGGCAGTTCACAACTAACTCTAGTTTCAGAGTGACCTGGAGCCCTCTTCTGACCTTTGTGGGCATCAGGCACATACAGGACACACACACACACACACACACACACACACACACATACATACATACATACATACATACATGCAGACAGAACACTAATTTTAAAAAAATTAGTAAAATAAATTTAAATTCCTGAATTATCATGTACCTACCAGTAAGTTATGAAGGAGCTGTCCAGTGTAGGAACTCCACACCTTGAGGACATGATCGTTCACAGCTGTGACAACAGTGCTATCATCCTGATTCCAAGCAATCATTGTAACTTTGGGTTTCATAAACCTCTCTTCTTCTGAAGATGTGTCTCTAACAAAGGAAAGACACTGTGTAAACTCACTGAGGAAACATCACACAGTACAGTTCCCTCATCAATATGTACACAACAGAGAGACTCTGAGGCCAGATGAAGCTCAGCTGACAAAGTGCTTCTCACACTCAAACACTGGATGTGAATAGCTGGATAGAGTTCCTGTCAGCATTTTCCCACAGTGAACTGTTAAATTATAAGCCAAATAAACCCTTTTCCCTCTATTTGTGTCAAGGTATTTTATCCAGCAATAGAAAGGAAGCTACCCAGAAATATACACTCTACCCAGCACCAGAATGGTCTTGTTATCCCAGTGCCCAGAAAGTGGAGACAAGAGGCTGAGTAGTTCAGCGGCAGCTTCGGGCCAGACACTATGGGTTTCTATTACAGAGGTCTATTACCTGAGGTCTGTTCCAAGCACTCACAGTAGGCCGTTCACTCCACTCCAGCTCAGGAGATCTCTGGCCTCCACAGATATGCATATGCAGAAGCACATTCTCCCCTCTTCCCTCCAACCCCACACATAAATGAAAAATAAATTCTTTTTAAAATCCTATCTTTAAGCCAGGCGGTGGTGGTGCACGCCTGAAATCCCAGCACTCTGGGAGGTAAAGGCAGGCGATTTCTGAGTTCGAGGCTAGCCTAATCTACAGAGTGAGTTCCAGGACAGCCAGGCTACACAGAGAAACCCTGTCTCAAAAAAAAATAAATAAATAAAACAAAAAATAAAAAAATCCTATCTTTAGAAACAGAAATTTGAAGCACTGAAAATACTTAATTTGGATGGGCTTTTTGTTCTCCCTCTACATGGAGATTTTAAATGCAATCCTGAAAACAATGTAACAGTAAAAGTACAAAGTGATGGTTAATTCTGTATCTACCTGAGATACTTATAACAAGGAGACCATAAGGACTCTGTCTCATCACAACAGGTCAGTCACCAGATGGGTTCATGGAAGGGTGGCAGGCGGCCTAGCGGGAGGCAGCAGGTCACTGGGCTGACATCCTGTCCTAGGCTAGTTCCTGGTCCTCTGTTTTCTGCTTACTCTGCTCTGCCACATCCTCCTTCCATGATGGACTGAGGCCCTCAAACTATGAGCAAATATAAGTCCTTTCTCCTTTATTTTCTGGCAAATTTGGTCAAAGTAATTAAATATACAGGTGCACTTTCCTTCATTAATTCAGGTATAATACTGAAGTATTTAAAAACACAAGTCAATACATTTAGACAATAGTTACTCATCAAATATATATAGGAGGCATATTAAACTCTTCCATCAAAATTAACAATGTATGTGTGAGTAACACACCAATAACTCACCGATGTGTAACAAAAAGTTCAATGACTTACCCCGAGATCCTGGCGGACATGTCCAGTAAAATGCTTCTCCATTCCAACTGCTCAAACCTCCAGATCCGTGCTGTGCCATCTCGGCTACCACTTAAGAACCTTGAAGCATTCAGAAAAATATACTCACATGCAAGCTACCAAGGGCTATTATTAACATCAAGTGAAATACAAACTTTAGAGCATCCTGATGGGCATGAGCACAGATGCTGACAAGGCTAGATGGGGGAGAACCCTGATTTTTATTGTTTGCCTGGCCCTACAAAGCACAACATACTATAAACTCAAGTTGTTTCATAAACACACTGAACCTTAGGAAAACAATGTAGTACAAGAGGAGAAAATTTACCTAATTAGGGGGCAGGAAGAGAGGGGAGAAAATTTAAAGTTGGAAGATTAGCAGTAGCACAAACTCCATCTTAAGCTTGTCCATTTTAAATTCTAACTCAATAGAAGCTGAAATATAAACTATGAAAATCAAGGTTTAAAACTGCACTGTGGGAAAGAAACCAGCCATATCCTACAGGCCAGAAGGTAATTATAACATAGATTACCAAATGCTTGCTTCTGTGGGCTTTAAGATTTTTCTTAACCTACTCAGCAGAAAAAAAATGGTTTTCTTGAACTTTCTTTTTTCAGGAAATCAGCCTCAAGAGGTAGTCCTGATTACAGAAGCAGCAGGCACATGGCTCTAACATCTCAGTCTCTGGTTAAAAGGTAGTCCTGATTGCAGAAATAGGAGGTACACAGCTCTGACATCTAACACAATTCTCAATCACTTTTGCTGATAAGCACTGAAATGCACAAGGTCAAAGCAGTGTAGTTCACAGTAAGGCATGACCGTTTCAAAATTGCTGAGATTTCAATGTCAGAAAACACTGGGATGGCTATAAGGGCTCAAGGGCAGAACCCCCCTTACCATGCACAAGACAAGTTCAAGCTCCAGGACCAATCACCACTAAGCATGAAAGGTGGTCCAGTCATTTCAAGTGCCAAGATTTATATAATTATACAAATAAAAATACAACTGTAGAAAGCAACATGAAATAGAAAACTACTTAATAGTAGCAGTACATAGAGGTTTTTTTTTCCCTGAAAACATATACAAATGCAAGCAAACACTTACCGGTCACCATTGTTACAAAACTGGATACTATCAACTTTGTCCTAAAGGGGAAAAAGCAAATATGAAAACTATTATCTATGCTATGTGCTAATTCACTGAACAAGTTTGTGTGCTAAGAAGCACATTGGGGACCAATATGGTAGCAGCATGCCTTTAATCCCAGCACTTGGGAAGCGGAGTTAAGTGGATCTCTATGAGTTTAAGGGCAGCTTGGTCTACAGAGTAAAATCCAAGACAGACAGGGCTACATAGTATCTGCATGATCTTGGTGGAGACAGAATGACATGGTTCCTGCCCCAGGGGTCAGGGCCAGGGATGTGGGCCTTCAGGAGCATGAGGCTTGTTTGTATAATGTTATACAAACAACATATTTCATGCTCTTCCAAGGACGGTCCTCCTGGTTAACGTTAATGATTCCATGATAAAATAATCAGAGACAGCATGAGTCCAAGACGTAAAATGGTAAACACTGAGTCAGCCCTTAAGGCTATGGAAAAGAACTCTAAAAACACTAGTTTGAAAATATATAACTTCTCACTATGCAAAAAAAAAAAAAAAAGATGCAATATGAATTATAAGGGGCTTCACGATTGTAAAGGAACAAAGGGAGCTGCACTAATGAGCTGGCCAGCTTATCAGAAAGATGCAAAGGCAGGCATAGTCCTATACTCAAGTCAGCCTGGGACACAGTAAGGTTAGTCCCAGGTGTGGTAGAAATGGTAATTTTAAGACAGAGTCCCACCCAGCTAAGTTTTAGCTTCTGCTTTTAAGAGAGGCAGGCAAATCTCTGAATTCTTTTGCAATATTAAAAGAAAATGTGCTTGCTGTTTCTTAAGAATTAAAGGCTGGAAGCACAGGAAGCTAATTCTTGATTCTTCGGATAATCAAAAGGAAACCTAAAATAAAGACTAGATTAATATGTAAAATAAAAAACTGAGCCTAGCAGTGGTGTCGCACGCCTGTAATCCCAGCACTCTGGGAGGCAGAGGCAGGCGGATTTCTGAGTTTGAGACCAGTCTGGTCTACATACTGAGTTCCAGGACAGCCAGGACTATACAGAGAAACCCTGTCTTGAAAAAAAAAAAAAAACCAAAATAATAATAAAATAACAACAACAACAATAATAATAGACTGGGCTATGATCTGCAGGAGATGAGATTTCCAGAAAATTTTTTAGAATATCAAGAGAGAACTGCTTAGAGAACTGTCTCGAGCAGAATAAAAAGAGTACTGTCTGGAGATTCCCCAGAGAAAACACAACAGAAAGAAAGCAGTTAGAAAGAAGCAGAAAGAAAACAGATAGAAAGCTATCTCCAGCAAAACACGGGCCACCAGTTTGGACCTCGCTACTGCCAAAACCCCTCTCCAAACCAAAGCTAGTCCTGGGCAAGTCTGTCTCTAAATGCATTAATTTAACAGCAAGAAACTGACTTGGCTGACCGTTCTATCTACGTGTATCACCATCTATGGAAAGTCTTTAAGAGCATGAAGACCTTTCAAGAGAACCACACTTACAGAAAAAGACTCACATACAAAACTTATATAAGTTATATAGCTTATGTTTAAAACTACACCATGACTAAGAGGGCCAACAAAGTTAACATGTACAAAGGGATCAAAACAGACTCTGATAAAGCAAAAGAATGCAGCACGTTATATACAAAACATTTCTACTTTATCATGACCTGAACCTATCTATTTATTAAATAAACTTTCTAATATGGGCTGTTTTTCATAAAACCTTAGGACTGGTATTGAATTCCTAAGGCATGCAGTGTCTCACAACCATGTGGGTTAATTGCAGTTCCAGGGAACCTAACGCTCTTCAGTCTTCAAATAGCACTAGGCACACAAGTAATTCATAAATACACATACTTGCATGTATAAATTTAATTTTTAAATTTAAGGTAAAAATTTTTCTTACTGTGTGTAGCATGTATATATGTACATATTCATTCCTGTGTAAATGTATGTGATGGTCACAAGGAGATACTGGGTGTCTTCCCTACCCATCTCTTCCTTACATTTTTGAGTCAAGGTCTTTCTAAATGTATTAAAGCTAACTACACAAGGGTACCCCAGGATGGCCTGTGTGTTTCCATCCCCCAGCAGGGGTTTGCACTGGGATCCAAACTCAGATCACCATGCTCGGACAATAAGCACTTTACCCATATACCCTAGGATAACTTCCCATTAAAGAGCATATAGTCCTTGATAAATGTTTTAAAATATTGACAGCTAGCTTACTAGACATTCACAAAACAGTATTCTAACTGCATCAACTTGGT
This sequence comes from Apodemus sylvaticus, assembly GCF_947179515.1. Lineage (NCBI taxonomy): Eukaryota > Metazoa > Chordata > Mammalia > Rodentia > Muridae > Apodemus > Apodemus sylvaticus. The sequence goes on along the minus strand of NC_067486.1, from coordinate 2,062,269 downwards.
TAGAATAATAGATTTGTTTTACTATAAACCACTGAGATTGTCTTATTCAAGAACGGGGTTAAGCTGGGGCAGTGGTGGTGGCACATGCCTCTGAGTCCCAGCACTCGGGAGGCAGAGGCAGGTTTCAAAGCCAACCTCTTTTACAAAGTGAAGACAGTCAGGGTTACACAGAGAAACCTGGGGACTAGAGGCACTTAAAAGCTAAAGAAACAACAACAATATCATCTGAGCTGTCAGTGATCTCCCTCCATTTAATGTAATTGCTAGGTATAAACTGAGTACAGAATTAATAAAAATCATCTTGTACCTAACACTTTCATTCTTTCTTGTTTTGAGGCTGAGGCACAGGAAGCACAGGGCACCTCCAGCTGCTCCATCTGTAGTTGAGTATGACCTACGTCCTTGTCCTCAGCTATAAGCCACCATGCCCAGCTTCAAACTGATACAGACTCTCCACATTTTATTCAATGTCTTAGCTGTGCAACATGATTCTGTAAAAGCTGATGAGATTACCACTGGGATGGGGGTGTGGGGCGTTGAGGGCAAGTTGTGAAGCATTATTCAGCATGTGTGTAACCCGGGTTCAATCCCCAGCACTGGGCAGAAAAAAATATAAATGATGACATCTCAGAAAGGCAAGTGACTTTGTACTTGAATATAACTACTCCATAGAGAACTGCAGGGGAAGTGTCTTCTAAACTCAGCTGGCAGCTGCTCACAAGCACATAGCAGGTATACTATGCAGAAGACCTGTTCTAGTCCAAACCCCAGCATGGAGGGGGAGTCCACCACAAAGTCCCACCCCTAGCAGAAGATCTATTAGCTGACAGAAAAAAAGGTCAATTTTCTCTACAAGGCATACCCTGGGAGGTTGGCCATGCTCCAGTAAGAAGGCCATATATGTAAGAATCTCTGGGCAGCATAATCTGGCCTTGACTGGGGATGAAAGATGATGCCAAAAAGCTGGGTGAGTAGAGAGAGTTGCAGGGGGTGTGGTGTAATAATGAATATAATCTAAACGTACAAAATTCTCACAAAAGATAAAAACAGAGTGAAAGAGAGACAGACAGAATAGATAGATGAGAGATTACACAGTCGGAGATGAATTCAAACTGTCATCATTTGTCTCTACAGGTAAGTAGGGTAGAGCTAGGCTGGAAGAACAGCTCCTCAGTTAAGAACACACACTGTTCTTTGAGACAGCTAACCAACAAGGAGCAGGCTCACAAATGCCTGCAACTGCAACTCCAGGGGATAGAACACCCTCCTCCCTCTGGCATCCTTTGACATGTGCACTCCAGTGGACCACTCTACCCACCACACACACACACACACACACACACTCGCGCGCGCGCGCACGCACCACCCAACACAGACCCACACCACCACACATGACACTCACCCCACCACCCCACACACACAATTTTTTAAGAGAAGGGACGTAAGTAGGGCAGAGCAGCATACAGCTATGATCTTAGCACTCAATAGGCTGAAGCAGGCGAATAGTGAATTTAACAGTTCCAGGAACTATTTAACAAAGGAAGACCAGATCCTGTTTCAGAGAACCCAAGGGAAAAATGTTATTCAAAATAAAAGTAATCTGTTCAGCAACAACCACCCAGTTAAATTAATAACATTTAGCTAAGAAAGTAAAAGAATTATTAACCATTTATAGAATTTTAAAAATAAATGCTTACAGTGTGGCTTTCAAGCTCAGCGATTTTTTCAGGTGCTTCAAATCCCAAAAAATACATCCTGATTACATGATCAGTACTACCTGTAGCTAAAAACATACCACCTGAAATAAAAATGTTAAAAGTTTAAATATGTAGCTTGCAACAAATACACCAACAAAACATACTTCTATATATGTAGTAGAATAAAGTTCACTTAATGGAAATTAGGGTTATCTCCACAAATCCATCCTCCGGCTCATTAGATAAGCATAAAAAGCTGATTTCTTGGCTTTGGTGAAAAAGTTCCCCTAGTAGGAATACTCCCTATCTCTCTCAGCACCACACTGAGCATCCGTGCCCTAAAAACCAGGGACAAAGTAGACCCTGTCTTCTGAGCAGATGCTTCAGTGAAGAGCTCAACTGTGACAGTGTCACTTCCTGAGGACAGCACATCAGAGCTAGTCTACCAGGTTTCCAGAGCAGGAGCTTTTACCAAACAAGTCCACTGGACAAGAAAAGAATAAGGGTTATAATTTTTGCCAAGATTCTGTGTTAAATATAAACAAATTTGAAGTTAGGCAGAATATAAACAATATCCTACACGTGGCCACAAGACATTAGAATGGCTTATCAGACACCTGATCCTCCTTGCATATCAATGACTCTGAATACTGATAGATAGGAAAGAGGAAGAGGGAGTGGGACGGCCCCACATCACCTCCTTTGTCAAGCCTACCTCTTAAGGTCTCAAGTTTGTATTTGTTCCCTTAAACCCAGCACTTAAACATCTACATGAAAATCTACATAAAGTACAGAAAAAATTAAAATGGCTGAAGAAGTCATCAGCCTCCTTTCCGATGAGTAAATGCTAAATTAAACTAAGGAAAAGCAAGCATTGAGTATGATCTTACCAACACTAAACGAAGAACACAGCATCTGAACACCAGGCCTTGGCTTTTCCGTGAACTTCAGGGGGCGTGGACTTTAAAAGAAGATGATATGCCTTTAGAATACATGATAACACACTTAATTAGAGCACTGGAGGTTTTTCTACAACTATGGAGTATGCATGATGTGTGTCCATATGGGTGTACACATGTCATGATGCACTCACGGAGGTGAGGACCATTTCCAGGAATGTTGTCTTCTCCACCACAGTGGGATGGAGCTATGTAGTCACCAGGTTTCCAGAGCAGGAGCTTTTACCAAAAGCCCTATCACTGGCCCCAAACTACTGCTTCAGGCAGTTCACAGCATTATTAACAGTTCCTTGTGCTAGAGATCTAACTCAACAACTAGTAGGCTGCTTGCTTGCCTTAAACAAACCTGAGTTTAGTCACAAACACCACATAAATGGTACAGAGCCAAGTGGGCCATGTCAACATGCCTCTGCGGGAACACCTTGTCAATGAAAGGATTTTAGAATCTAGCTCCTTCTCATAAACGACAAAATACATCTCAATATAAATCATTCATTTTCATCAAAAAATACTGAAGTTGGAGGCTGGGGTACATTATAAATTCAGATAAAACATTTGCTATGTGTGCATAATCTCAAGATTTGTTCACCAACATGGTAACGAAAACAAATACATATAAAATTTCCCAATTTAGTTCAAGACATACTTATTAACTTCTGTCCCAATGTCACAAACTTTGAATCTCAGAAGGGCAAGTGCATCCCTGTGAGTTAAGAGGCCAGCCTGATCTGCATGGCAAGTTTCAGGTCAGCCAGAGCTATGTAGTGAAACAATCTTTAAAAAAAATTTAGCCGGGCAGCAATAGCGCACCCCTGTAACCCCAGCACTCTGGGAGGCAGAGGCAGGCGGATTTCTGAGTTCGGGGCCAGCCTTGTCTACAGAGTGAGCTCCAGGACAGCCGGGGCTATACAAAGAAACCCTGTCTCCAAAAAACCAAAAAAAAAAAAAAAAAAAAAAAAAAAAAATCTGCTGGGCAGTGATGGCACACGCCTGTAATCCCAGCACTTGAGAGGCAGAGGCAAGCAGATTTCTGAGTTCGAGGCCAGCCTGGTCTACAGAGTGAGTTACAGGACAGCCAGGGCTATACAGAGAAACCCTGTCTTGAAAAACAAACAAAAAATCTTCTGAATTATTTTACAAGTTTTATACAAACTGAATATAGTATCAGCTCTTAAATTTAAACAAGCATTTTAGTTCCTCAAGTTCATTACTATATTGCATACTGAGTATTCACAAGTAGCTTGTAGCCACTACTCTCCAGCAGCAAAGGTTCTTAAATACCATGCTAGGGTCTGAACTTCTGATTCCACACTTAATCCTCCATTTCTCTGGGTTTTAAATCTACAACTATCACTTGAATTTGCTTACACAAAGGTGAGCTAGAGTCCTTTAAGCTTCTTTGTCACTGTGAAAGTGATGAAAGTACACGCAGTAACAAGTTATTTAATTGGTCCCAGCATCACATTACAGAGGAGAAACCACTGCAAACATTCACTCACCTGAATTTCAAGGACTCTAAATCCCATTGCCAAAAGCAAACAGTACCATCAGCACCAGTAGAAACCATGTACCGCTGAGGTCCTTTGGCCATTGGGCTAAACTGAAAGTCAAAAACATGTATGAATCGTCTTCTAGAGTGTCTCCTTAGTTTACAACTTAGCAGTTGCCTCAAGCTCACATCAACTGACATGCTAAGAAAGTATAGCACCCGTTAACTCACATGTGATTCTGATGAACTTTCAATGTAAGTAAACAAGAACCAGAAACTATATCTTGATCTGACACAGTCAAGATCCAATTTTAGGATACTAGAAGCATGCTAGACCAGAGCCCCAACATCTCATACTATTCAGCAGAAAAGCCAGACTTAGTCCATGAGAAGCACACGGGCATAATGACAAATGGAAAAACCTAAATTAGACCCAAGTACAAACAAGACAAAGGTGACATCTTAGATCTGAAAGAAGCAATGAGTGGTATAGGAGGTGGCAACACAAGAGTGCATTCAGAATAACATCAGTGACTTACAGACGTCACTGAATAAACAGAGTTCTACTGAAATATCAGAATAAGAAAGACATCTATATTTGGCAGGTACACAGTGTGCTAACCAACTAGCTAGCTGGGCAATGGTGGCACACATCTTTAATCCCCAGCACTGCAGAGGCAGGTGGATCTCTGTGAGTTCAAGACCAGCCTGGTGTAGGAGTTCCAAGGTTACATAGAGAAATTCCCATCTCAAAAAACCAAGAGAGAGAACTTAAAATTGGGCAGAGGAGAGAGAACAGTCGGAAGGTTTCCTAGGCTCTGGGCCCAATAAAAATCAAGACTCTGCAGTGTCTACAAAAATGCTCTTACATCACAGGGGTTCTGCACCAAACCTCTAGATACACAGTCTGCTCTGCTACCGCACTTCCCTCTACTACAGCTTTGCTAATCCTGCCTGGACTGCCACATTGCTTCAAGCAGCTCAATGGCAGAGCTGTGGCTGCTGCAGTTATCCCTGGTTAGCTCTTAAGTCACTATGCAGCCCACAACGGTTTCTTACAGTGATCCTCCTGTCACAGCCTCCTGAACACTGGGGCTTACACCTACCCAATCTGCACTTTAAAATGTGTTAACTGTGTGCACAGTGCACACAGTCCAATCTGTACCTTCTATTATTATTATTATTATTATTATTTATTATTATTATTAAGTACACTGTAGCTATCTTCAGACACACCAGAAGAGGGCATCAATCTCATTACAGATAGTGGTGAGCCACCATGTGGTTGCTGGGATTTGAACTCAGGACCTCTGGAAGAACAGTCAGCGCTCTTAGCTGAGCTATCTCTCCAGCCCCAAATCGGCACCTTCTAATGTGTTAAATGTATGTGTATGAGCACACAGTCCATATCCTTCTAACATGTTTGCTTTATTCTATGCTCTTCTGAAAGAATTTCAGAGTGTCTACCTGAGCAAAACCTATCTCTTATGCTGTCTTTTCTCTCTTCTGACCTGTCAACTCACTAATTCTTTCTCCAGTTTCTTGTTGTATTCATACTCTGATAAATTCATCTACTGCATTTCTTCTGAGGGTTGGGGTCCTGTTTTTTAGGAAGCAGTACCTTGCTCTATAGCCCAAACTGGCTTTTAACTCATGATTATCCTATTGGCATTAAAAGCCTATGGACTACAGAGCTTCAGCCACTGAGCTCTTAAATTAGCTATAGCTTCAACTGCAGAGTTTGCCTCTGCTTCCGTTCAATGGTGGAATTGCTTCTGCTTATCCCAACAGGCTGTGTAAGCACAAGCCAGGCCAACCAAACCCAGAACATGTACTTCCTGCATGGCTCCTGTCCAATGAAGTTTGGATTTTTTTTTTAAGATTTATTTATTTATTTTATGTATATGAGTATACTTTAGCTGTCTTCAGACACACCAGAAGAGGGCATCAGATCCCGTTACAGATGGTTGTAAGCCACCATGTGAGTGCTGGGAATTGAATTCACACCTCTGGAAGAGCAGTTGCTCTTAACCACTGAGCCATCTCTCCAGCCCAACGTTTGGATCTTATTATTAATATTTATTTGCACTTTTCTCTAATATTCCTTTTTTTTTTTTTTTACCTTATGTTTGCTTGTCTTTAAATGAAGCAACTTATGCTTTTAGCCTGCACCAGATTTGATTTTGATCCAGGAGAACTGAGATTGTTTGAAGCTGGGCTCTGGTTTCTGTAAGGCAGATTATTTCTAGATCATCCTCACTTCTAGGATGAAACTTTTCTGATTGTGACAGGGTTATTCTTATTTTACCAAAACCCTGCACAACAGATTTTTATCCTTATCCACTCTTAACCCATGATCCAGGTCATATATTCAACTAAACATCCCAACTAAGTCCCTGAAAAGTCTCAAACACTATTTAATACAAGCTCTCTTCTGTACTCTATCTTGACCAATGCATACCCCCATACCCCATCATTCAAGCCTCAGCTAATCTCTGTGCAGTGTTTCTAGCAATTTTAAGGTAAGTCCTATTGAACCAATGATTGCAAGGTGGTAATCAATTCTAACATAGAATATCAGATATCCTGTGCCTTCTGACAGGAGAGTTCCATCTCAATCAGATACTCTCCATGCAACAGCAGTGTTCTACCCAAGAGTTCAAGGCCTGCCACAAACATATTAACACATAATCCTCACACTGCACTCAGTGTTTAGCAACCCAAAGCTGCACACGAAAATGGAACAAACTCTGTACTTTATACCAAATCCAATCAAAGGCAGCAACAAGCCATCAAAAGCCTCACAAATCAGCTAATGATATAAAACAACCTAAGAAATGTGATTAAAAACAGAACAATCAAAGGCTGGGTGTGAGCGTCCACCCCTTTAATCCCAGCACTCGAGAGGCAGAGGCAGGTGCATCTCTGAATTCCAAGACACCCAGATCCTGAAGGTCACTTCATGAATACCAGAGTGCCACTGCTCTGGCAGAGAACACTGATTTACAAGAAACATAAAGCAAAGTGGGAAGCAACCCAGGATGCCACCTGCAACATCACCAAACCACAGCAGACTCGCCCAGGTCCCTCCAACATGGAGAACTGGCAGTGGAGAGCCGGGACTTGAGTGCCTTTCAATTCTACAACAACTGACTATAAGATATGAAAGCTCTGTTTTATTTCCAATTCAAACTAAATAATATTAAGTCTATTTGCATGACAACTGCCAATTTTAATCTTACCAAATAGGTTGTTTTAAAAGAATGCTTTAGAATTACAAACTGAAACAGTTACAAAAGAACCCGACACTGGCAGGATTTGTTTCAGATACAACCTGAAATGGTCAGGAAGGCTGGCCAGCTAACAAGCCACAGGGATCCACCCACTGCGCTTTCTACACTTCCATGTTGAAAACTATTTCCCACTTATAGGAAGATTTTTTAAAATAAATTTAATCAACTCAATTCCATAAGTTTTAAATAGAAACATAACATTGCCAGTTTGTAACAGGCTCTCATACAATTCAACCACTGAGCAGGCAGTCACTCAGAAAGCCCCACCTCCTTATACAATTCAACCACTGAGCAGGCAGTCACTCAGAAAGTACCACCTCCCAGTGTGTTGTTATTCTGTAGTAATGTGTAGAAAAATCATCAGAGCTAGAGATAGCTCAGGGGTCTAGAGCACCCACTGACTCACTACTCTTATAGAAGATGTGGGTTCCATTCTCAGCACGCATGGGGTTGCTTCTAGCCTCCATGGACACTGCACACACAATGGTGCACAGACACACAGATACAAGCAACACACCCATAAGATAAAAATAAATTTAAATAACATATATCCACAGTCAGAGGGTAGACCAGGAGGGGGATAAAATCTGGAGTGTTCAAAGAAAAAAGATTAAATAAATAAATAAACAAAAAAAATATATATCCAAGTTTTAAAATACCATATAATCATATTATATACTACTTCTCAATTCCAAAAGTTAGCATTTAGTGTCACTAGGCTACAGGTTACCTGCAAAGACGTAATTGACCCTGTGTGTCCTTGCAGCACAGCAACTGGGGCGCAAGTCCTCAGGCACCACACCCTAATGATCTTATCACAGCTTCCTGCAGCAATCAAGGTGTTCTCGTAGTTCACTGCCATGTCTGAAATCTCTGCAGAATGGCCTCTTAATGTAGACAACAAGCGTCCATTATGTGTTGACCAAATCTTTACCAAACAATCATCTGAACCCTAAGAAAAAGCAATACCCCAATACAAATGTTAACACAGCATCTATTAAATTCAAATAGGGATCCCACTATTAACCCCTTCCCTTCCAAATACTGAAATACTACTACATACATGAGCTAGAGAGTATTTTTCAAGCATAAGGTCTACATAAAACTGTGTCTATGGATCAGATTCTTCCATATTCTACTTTCACCATTCTCTTCCAAGAATGCAGTGGACCCCACTCTAAGCTCCTGTTCCTGATGCCAGCTGCAGGAACAAGTTAGCTCACCAAGCTACAAAGTCAATTTAACACATCTAGACTCCTGGGAGCAGACTACACAAAGTAGTGGGGAAAGCACCCTCAAATTAGCCAACAAGAGTCTCAAACTTGCAATCCCCAAACCAGATAGAACTCATCATTTAACACAACAACAGCTAAGTATGTTTTTGGTCCATTAAAAAAAAAATTATTTTCTCCTAAAAATACTGGAAATGTCACAGTTTTCAAATAAGCACTTGAATACAGAAAGGTTGTTTTATAATGAATCTGTTTTCCTAAAACAGTGATTAATCAACCTAATCCTAAGTCATCCCTAATGATCTAAGAAGTCTGTTGTGGAGTGGGGAGGAATTTTCTTATTGATACACTTAAGATTTAATCTTGATGCAACTTAACTCAAGTCTCAAATAGGCAAGAAGAGAAATGTTTAGTTATGTAATTTCTATTACTTGAAAACAGTATATATCCGAAGAGATCTGGAAAGTCAGCTCTACAGTTATTTTGAAGCTGGGTAGATCTTTTTGAGGGCTGGGCAGCCCTCAAACTCGCTGTCACCTCCCCATAAGCTATCCAAGATTCTTTAATGTAGAACCACCATTCTCAAAATAGCCCAGACCTGACTATGTTCCTCAGTCACTTGCAATACAAATTGAAAACACTAAACGTTAGGCCCTGCAGCAGATCTAACAGACCATGTTCTTTCAGATGCACCAGAGATCCCTGAGGAAGGAGGCTATAGCACTCCAGGTGGAACCAAATTGAGGTTAAGAAGTTAACTCACTGTAAAGATTCTATGTCCTGTCCTATCAAATGCTACACAGTACACAGCAGACAGATGTCCGAGAATCCTCCTGTGCATCTTTATGTGCTGGTACATAGTTCCTGGGAACGCTGTGCTAAAAGTAGAACACCCTGTGAGCTGCTTTCCTCGATGTATCTCCACTAGGAAATAGAAACAACAACATGGTTAAGGGGCCAACATGTAGAAACTAAAAAGATCCCCAAACAGTTTCTGGAGGGTAAACACATCTACTTGAGAAGCCCGAAGGACTCTCTGTGCTGATTCTACTGTAGTGACATAACCATTGCAGCCTTTTTCAGTTACTTTATGTCGACAAGGAATTGACATTTGGTTTGTATTACTACTGCAGTAACATTCTACCAGCCCTTCCACAGCATGTATAAGTCTTCAGGATAATTCAACAAACAGTTCTGGGTACCTCATAGGCCAACCTCACTCACCAAGACTCGGTGGGGGGCCATAATTCACGGGCATTTCAGGAGGTCTTCCTCTGTGAAGAGCAGCAAAGGCAGAGCCCTTCCACACTGTGTGCCTGCAGTCTTTAAAATGAATTTTAGATACACATAAAATCTTGAAAGTTAACCCAAAGAAAGATTTTATAGAATACTTACGTATATTTAATAAACTCTTTATTCATGTTTTACCAACTAATAATATACTAATATACAACAGAAAAGCCTGGGAGGTTTATTATACTATTTCTGAGGGGAAACTTGAAACAGCTCAGATACAGCAGTAACACAGCACAGCACTTTACAATCCACCAAGTGCTTTCCACATACATCAGCTCATGGAGCCCTCACAACAACCCTGTGAGGTAGGTGTTTCTGCTAATTACAAATGAGGTAACTGAGGCTCACAGGTTCCAGGACCTTTAAAGAGATCCATGTAAATGATTACTTCTCGGGACTGTAATATCGAGTTAGCTTTATTTTTCAATGCAAAATACCATACAACATTAAAAATGAGCAGTCTTATCACAACTGACCCCAGTGTTCAAAAGTGAAGAATTTTAAGAAGATATTTTGATGTATCTAAAAATCTTTGACTTGACTCATTCGTTTTGAAATCTGTTGGCCTGCCTTGAGCTCATTAGGAAGAATTGACCAGTTCAAGTTAAATAGTTTCCCACTTTAAGGTGAAGGCAACTCTTCAGAGAAGAGCATACACAGGGTTCGTGTGAGCCTTCTAAAACTGCATCCCCACCAGATCTAAAGGAACCCCACTAAGGGAAATACCTGCCCCTACTCAGGGTCACAGAAGAACAGAGGCCAACACACAGACCTTGTGCTCCACTCCTGCTTCACAACTTTGAAACAAAGGAGAGGCATCGCACTAAACCTCCACTGAGCACCGCTCAGGTGCCCCTAACTGACAGGCATGCCGTGTTTCAAATGAATAGAAGGAAGGCGTCCTCTGGCACTAGCACAAAACACGAGCAGAAACACTGAGGTCTCTTCTGACAGTTCTCACACAGGCAGGCCTCATCACAGAACAACTCTGAGCTTTAGCTTGACACAGGAGAAAGGAAATGCGCTACCCAAGCAACTGCAGTGAAACAACTGACTAACTACAGAATGATTACAAGGGGAACAGGAACAGTTTCCTGATTAGAGCCAATATGGCAAAGCTATCAGGCACTAAGAAACAACTAAGGCTGGCAGGCTGGTCTGGCAGGAAACCAAGCAGGGTGCTCTTTCTCAGTCAGGCTTTGTACTACTGGAGCATCTAAGAGGTAGCATCACGTCAACAACAGCTCGTAACAAAAACAATCATGATGGATTTGAAGTATGCTAACATCAGAACCAACACACGTGCCCATTAGCAGTTTAGACACATGTATACATACATACAGCATATCTCACATAGGTACTTAGTCTAAGTCAGTTATATGAAACTAACAGAAAAAGTATAGCAGTTCCAAACATTTCACTAGCACATAACTTAGCAAAAAATTTTAAAAAATGGTAAAAAAAAATAAAAGAAATCATGCAAGTTTACATTTTTGGTGCATGTTTTTCAAGCTGCTACTGTATGTTTAAAAAATCATTCCTCCTTATTATAACAAAGAACTTTCAGAATCTAAATATCAAAAGAAATAATCTAGTATTTAAAGAGTTTATTATACATATACAATTACATCCATTGAAGTTATGAGTGAGCTACAAAATGGAAAAAACTAAGAACTCACATTGATAAAACCTCAAGCACATCTTAAATTCAAGCTTTTTAGCTTAACATCTATGTCTTTGTAAGTTTTTGAAATGGAGGACCCACTGAACACATGATAAAATGCGAAGATCTATCCTAACGGCAGAGAATGTATAGTCCATAGCATTGCATTACCTTCCACAGTGCTTACACAGCTTCACAATTATAACCTAAGCTACGAATACAAAGCACACTTCTTCAAATTAAGGTACCTTTTGCTGTTCGTAGCAAAGACTGCCTTCCTGCACCAAGCAAAGAAGTGACTCTTGAGATACTGGGCGGAACCTCTTTATCCAGCATCGGACCGATGCGCTGGCAGATCTGTAGCAGGTGGTCAGGAGCCACATGCTTATTGGACAATACCTAGTTGGAGAGGGAAGTTTTAATAACATTGCATACAACAGTACTCAAACATTCTTTTTATTTATGGTAGCCAGTTAAAATGCGAAAATCACACTGAAAACTATAAAACATAGTAAGAAAAATTAAAAAACAACTTAAACAGTAAACTGTCTAAAGCCTAACCAAAATTTCAAAATGTTTCTTTACAGAAATTGACAGTATTTGGTCTCTGTCTGTCTGTCTCTGTCTCTGTGTCTCTCTCTCTGTTGTTGTTGTTATGGATTTTCAAGACAGGGTTTCTCCTGGCTCTTCCAGCCTCTGCCTCCCAAGTGCTGGGATTAAATATGCGCATCTAGAGCATGATTTTATTCTAAAACTTAAATGCAAATGACATAGAAAAGGGAGACCAACTTTGAAAAGGGGCAAACATTTCAAAGACATGTTGCAGAGGTACAGTACCATAGCCAGATGGTGTTAGAAGACAGGCAAATCAATAGGAGAAATTGTACATACATAGAAAGGCTGACATATTTCTAAAGCACTCATTTCTGACAAAGGTGTAAACTGGAGACAGTGAAGAAAATGTCTCCCAATAAATGGCACTGGAACAAAACTTTTAATGTATACTTTTCGCTGTGGTTACATATGTGGGTATGCACATGGGCCAGATGAGCAGCAGCACTGACTACTACAAATGAAACCATTAGACCTATCATAACACAATGTACATGGCAGATATAATCACTGTATACATTTCTGAACTCATCACTGAGTAAGTTACTGCTATTCTGGACTTCAAACAACTTTCACACTGGTAAGAGAATCAAAACATGAGAGACCAAGTGAAATACTAAGTACCCATCTGATTAAGAACTTGTACCTGGAGCAGATGAAAAGGGCTCAGCCCAGAGTTTGTAGCAGTAATGAACACACTATCCAAATACTACCCCAGCACTCACCTGTAAGAATCCAATTGTGCAGACATCACCAAAAGAAGGTGATCCAGGTGTCAAATGGATGGGAAGACACCAGAAGAGCAAAGCACTGATCCAAGTGCAAGCCATTAGGAACCACTGCTGTTATCAGTATACTGGTCTGGCTAGCATTAAAGACTAGCCAGAAGCAAAAACTAGTCAGACACTTCTAATGCTAGCACTTGGGAGGAAGAGGCAGAAGTTCAGTCCCATACTCAGCTACATAGTAAGTTCAAGACTACTACCTTGACCTCTCAAACTCAATCTCAAAGAGCAGAGGCAAAACAAAACTGAGAAAAAGAACATGGAGAAACTTCAGATGGGTACATAAGATACTAGAGCTTCTGAAAACAGTATGGCCACTCCACTCCTAGGCATCTATCTAGTAGTATGTGAAACACACACTCACGTAAGTAGGCCCATTAATACTCTCCATGTTTCAAGCTATCTGTGTATAACTGTTTTGCCTGCACCTGTGCATTACGTGCATATCTTCAGACCAAGAGGGAGATTTCCCTAGAACTGGAGTTAAGGATGATTGTGAGTTACCAAGTGGGTGCTGGGAACCAAACCACCAAGTCTCCACAAAAGCATCCAGTGCTGTTAACCACTGAGTCACCTCTTTAGGCCATTCATGAATACAAAAGCTTCTTTTCAATGAAGGAAAAACCAATTTCTAGTAACAAATGAGTATATACACAATACCAATATAATGCTTAGCAATAAAAACAAATTCTTAAGCCAAGCACAGCAGCTTACACCTGTAATCAGCTTTAGAATGCAGACTCACACTCAAGATCAACTTGATCTACATATCAAGTTCCAGGACAGCAAGAGTTACAACAGACTTTTAAAAGACCTAAAAATATGATTCCACAACTCTGCGCAAGTGAGCAGCACTAGTTAAACAGTGGTGCTCGGCCTTCCTAATACCATAGCCCTTTACTAATTCTTCATGCTACTGTGAGCCCAAACCATAGTTATTTCATTACTACTTCATAACTATCATTTGCTCCTGTTATGAATCATAATGTAAATACCTGATATGAAACCCCCAAAGGGGTCAAGACCTGCAGGTAGAAAACACAGGAATTAAGTCTCAGTAGATCACTAAGGAGGAGAAAAGAGGTGATCAAGGTGGTCAGGGAGATGTGGGAGAGGGACCTAGGGAAGTTGGGATATTATATACATTCATTAACATATATCAAAGAATAAAGAAGCTCAACTAATATACTGATATGGTACAACAGAGACCGTCTACATGTGTGAAGGTACCAGCAGAACTCTTCACTGTTTCACTGTGCTAACAACATTCTGCTTTTATCAAAGTCAACACTAAAATAGAATCATTAGGCAGAATGTTAACTATACTTCAATAAAGATAAGCCACAAGAACGAAACACAAAGAGAACTGTAACTTTAACTTACGGAGACAACCACCATTAAATGACATGAATGCATCTCAAATAAAACGGAATGATATATATATACATGTATACACACACATGCACATACATATATAGCAGGCCTTTAACTCAGAGATCCAACTGCCTCTGGGCTTAAAGGCATGTGTGTCACCACACCCCGCTCTTTTTTTTTTTTTTTTTTTAAGACAATTTCACTCTGGGCCCTGGCTGGCCAGGAACCTGTTAGGCATATCAGACTGGCCTGTAATTTGTATGCTTTCCTAGGTCTCCCTCCAGGAGGCAGGAATTATAGGTGTGGATTGTTGTAATGGATTTGTGACTCTGGGTAGGAGGTTGCAGGCTGGTTTGCCTGTTTGGGGAGGTGTTGTTTACAGTTCTGAGAATTTAACCCAAGGGGTGCTGGAGAGGTGGCTCAGCAGTTAAGAGCACTGACTGCTCTTCCGAAGAAGGTCCTGAGTTCAAATCCCAGCAACCACATGGTGGCTCACAACCATCTGTAATGAGATCTGACGCCCTCTTCTGGTGTGTCTGAAGACAGCTACAGTGTACTTACATATAATAAATAATAAATAAATTTTTTTAAAAAGCTGGCCAGGCTGGGTGGTGATGGCACACGCCTTTAATCCCAGCACGTAGGAGGCAGAGGCAGAGGCAGGTGGATTTCTGAGTTCGAGGCCACCCTGGTCTACAGAGTGAGTTCCAGGACAGCTAGGACTACACAGAGAAACCCTGTCTCAAAAAACCAAAAAAAAGAAGCTGGCCAGATTAAGAAGCTGAAAAAATGAAAACACAGCTACTTCCCTCACAGGCACTGAATACCAAAAGACACTAAAACACTCCCTAAAAGCTAAAAACATACAGTATGTAGTGTATAACATACTGTTATACACTAGATTGTATAACAGTAATGGTGACTTTTCAATGTGGAAATATCATGTTGTACTGGAATACATTCCTAATAAATGTGTTGTTATATAGAATTTTAGTGAGTAGTTCTGTTATCTACTTTGCTAACGATTGCTACTCTATATTTGCTCTATAACATGGAAATGGGGTTAGACAAAAGCCACAGTCACACAACCATCTTGGGTTCAGAATAGGCCATAAGCAGAAGGCCACCCATAGCATCAAACGCACCTTGGACCAGAAATGCTAATGCGGACTGCAGGTGCAGTGGGCAGCAGAGGTACACAGGTTCTGCAGGGCTGGAGAACTGGGTCAGCATCAGAGCACTGGCTGCTCTTGCGGAGGACTGGGATCTGGTTCCCAACGCTCCTGACACTCTCAACTGCCTACTCTAGTTCCAAGGGATCGGACACACGCTTCTGACCTCAGGTTTGTTCATGTACATACATTCAAACAAACCACTCATACACACAAAATAAAAATTAATTTCAAAAAACTGCTATGTTGTTTTGCAAAGGAAGCAAGAACCTTGAGTCTTGAAGATGAGAACCAGAGGCCGGCCATTAAGAGGACAATAACCAACTGAGAACACTGGACAGCTATCACATTTAAACTATAACAGCAGCTGGCAGAACTCTATAGGGACCTTCAAATGCCACAGAACATTTGAAACAAGTTGAAAAAGTGAAAATGTTCCAAAAATCAAACCACAGTCACTCTGAAGACAAATGAACCATTTCTGCAATGGCTCAAGATAAAAAGTGGACTGACAACAAGAACGCCAAACCAAACTTATACCAGTCTGGTCTGACCCACAACCACCTTCTAAATGGTGAATCTCACATCTGAGAAGCCCAGAAAATACATGAGATGCAACAAAAATTCTCCAGGCTAACAAACCCCACATCTATAGCAGCATTTGTAAGCTGAACACACTAAGCCACAAATTTGACCTTGTCAGCCATAATCACCCAACTTCCTGCCAACTAACTACCACTTTCTCAAGTATGTTAACAACTCAGCAGTAAGAGCCCTGGCTGCTCTTCCAGAGGTTCCAGGAGCACACACAACAGCTCCCAACCATCTGTAACTAAAGTCACAGAGTATCTCACACCTCCTTCTCAACTTTGTGGGCACCAGGTATACATGTAATGCAGACATGAAGAAAAAAAACCGGAACACATAAAATACAACGGTTTACCTAGCTGGGTACGGTGGCACACACCTTTTAACCCCAGCACTCAGAGGCTAAGGCAGGAATATCTGAGAGTTCTAGCCTGGTCTACATAGCAAAATCTTATCTCAAAGTAAGTAAATCTAAATATAAACTTAAGTTAATGTTTTGAACATTAATCCTACTTTAATATAGGTT
The DNA here is from genome assembly GCF_947179515.1 of Apodemus sylvaticus. Lineage (NCBI taxonomy): Eukaryota > Metazoa > Chordata > Mammalia > Rodentia > Muridae > Apodemus > Apodemus sylvaticus. Next base: position 2,045,583 of record NC_067486.1, on the reverse strand, counting down.
TGTCTGCTAAAATCTTATGATCTATAATTTGTGCTCAATTCATTCTTAGTTCTTTTTTGCACCAACCTGATAAATCAAAGGCTCTACAGGTTACAGCTTTTTTTTCCCCCACAGTACTTGACAATAAAAATAACCCACACTCTGCTTAATAATATCTGACCCATTATTTCATCAGCTTGGTTTATCTGAGTACCATGTCTCAAAAATAAAAATGAAGATAAAAATAAAACACTGAAAAGACAATCTTCTTTAAAAAAAAAAAAGTGTTCCAACTTAATGTAATCAAGAAAAACCACGCAGGAGCTCAGGAGGCAAAGGCAAATTATGTGTGAGTTCAAGGGCAGCCCAGTCAGAGCTACACAGCGAGATGCTGGTGTCTTGCCTGATAACCGGCATCAATGCCCTGGCCCCACACAAAGGGATGTGTGCCACAGAATGCACACTCATGTGAGGGTAGATACAAGCAGTAAATGAATAAAGTTAAGTTTTAAACAGAAGGCAAGAGAGTGGCTCACCAGTTAAGATCATTTGAGGGGGCTTGCAGAGGACCCAGGTTTGGTTCCAAGCACCCACATGCTGCTCACAATCATCTGTGACTCTAGTGCCCTCTTCTGGCCTCTATGGGCACATGCAGTGCACAGGTGTTATACACGTTATACACGGATATACATAAATCTAAATATTTTTGCAATTTTTTTTTAAAGAATGTAAACCAGGCCAGCAAGATACCTCAACAGGTTAAGAGTACTCATCCCCAACCCTCATACCCTAAGTTCCATCCCTGGATCCCATGTGGTCAGAGGAGAATACTAATACTAACTTGCATGTGCACGATGATGCTGAGTGCATGTACATACTCAAATAAAAGTGTATATTCACAAAAAATAAAAATAAAATAAAATAGTGTTTGCTGGGAAGTGGTAGCACACCTTTAATCACAGCACTCAGGAAGCAGAGGCCAGCCTGGTCTAGAAGCGAGTTGCAGGTCAGCTAGGACCACCCAGTGAAATAAAATAGTTATTTACAAACATGAAAGCAGGTCAGATGTGGTGGCACATGCATATAGTAGTCCTAGCACTAGGGAGGCAGAAGAAGGCAGATCTCTGAGTTCAAGGCCAGACAGGTCTACATGAGTTCCAGGACAGGTAAAGCTACAAGTGAGACCCTGTCTCCAAATAAATAAATATGTGCACACATACACTAATATATGTTGAATCTTTTAGAACTACACCAGAAAGGTCACAAATGCTGAAATCCTAAAGTCTTTGGAAGGAAGTCTTGCTCTTACCCTCAAAGCATGCAAAGTCAGAACAAAACAATACCTAGGGGTCAGTCAACTACAAACTACAAAGGCCCAGCTGCCACTTACAGCCTGTGAGGAAACAGTCTATTTTTACTAAGGTGAACATATCATCCATCAGACCATCTGTCTTTCCATTTTATACAACAAACTCAGTGCAAACTGAAATACCCAAACATAGTCATACTATGTTCAACACAGTACAGGCTGACAGACCACTGAGAACCTGTCTGGAGAGTTGGAGTGGTTCTCCAGCGTCTCTGACCCTAACTAGCTACTTACTATTGCCCACCTGTACTTCACCTATGTCTTCTTCACAGTGTTAAGTAAAATCCTTTCTGCAGTGTCGAGCAGACTCCATCTTTCTGTGTTTCTTGTTGCTTTCTGAATTTAGTTTGTTTTTTTTTTGTTGTTGCTGTTGTTTGGTTTCGCTTTTCAAGACATGGTTTCTGTGTAGCCCTGGCTGTCCTCGACCAGGTTGGTCTCCAACTCAGAGATTTGCCTGCCTCTGTTTCCCAAGTGCTGGGATTAAAGGTATGCACTACTTCCTGCCAGCCCCCACCGTTCATAGGGCTAACACCTGGAGGCACTGTAACACCTACCTGTTTCCACCCATGTATCAGAGAATTGCCTTTATGATTTTATTCTATTGCCATAAAAATTTCATGCAACTGTGGCCACCTTTGGAAACATGGTGCTTAGGATAACCTAAATCTTAGTTCCCAGGCTGCAAAATGAAAAAAAAAGAAAGAAAAGAAAAGAAAAGAAAAGAAAAGAACAGAACAGAACAGATAAAGAATCCTATTCATGTGGCCATGGTTAAGCAGAACAGTAAGCTGAGCTGCAGCTCAGTGAGAGAGCACTTGTGTAGCATGCACAAGGCCCAGGGGGTGACTGAAAAAAACTCATACCCAAATGCTACAAAGCCTCCTCATTTGGGGCTGAGGACACAACTTCAATGTTAAGGGCATTTCTTGCTGCTCTTGCAGAGGACTTGGGTTCAGTTTGTGGAAACCACATGGTGGCTCACAACCATCTGTTACTCCAGTTCCAGAAAATTTCATGACCTTTTCTGACATCCACAGGTTAACAGGAACATATGTGACACACAGACACACACACATTGCAGGCAAAGCACTCAGACACATGAATTTTAAGTGTCATCTAAATAAGGGTTATTTTCTAATTTTAAAATACTAGGTCATCAACAGTAAGACAAATTCTAATCTATCTTTGCTTAAGAACTAAAGAAATTAGAAAGAAAACACACAAATTGACAACAGGACAAAAAATGATAAAGAATCAAAGTGACCTTTATCCTGAAGACACAGACCTCAGTGACCAGGTGAGCCTGTGGGAACAAGGAGCACAGCCAAGGCCAAGTGATTCAGGACTGCCACACCCATCTCAGCACCAGGGGCAGACGCAGCTAGCTTCTTATCTACATTTTAGTGATCTAAATCAGGTACCCTTCCTAGATACAGATAATTTCATTCATAAAGATGTTCTCTTAAGACCCTACAAATGTAAATTAATTAAAATGTCATTTCTAGCTGCAACCTACAAATACTGATGACTTTAATCTCAATGTTCAGGAGACAAAAGCAGACAGATTCCTGTGTTCCAGGCCAGCCAGAGCTACAAAGGAAGCTGTACTGATGTATGGGCACATCTTTTTGTAAAAGATTTGTTCATATTTTATGTGCATCGGTGTTTTGCCTGCATATGTCCATGTGTGTCCATGTGAAGGTATCAGATCCCCTGGAACTGAAATTACATACACTTGTGAGCTGCCATGTGGATGTTGAGAATTTAACCTAGACCCTCTGGAAGAGCAGCTAGTACTTCCATATGCTAAGTCATCTCTCCAGCCCCTACATGCACATCTTAAAGCCTCTTTTTAGATTAAATTATTATTCGACTTGTTATACAGAACAAAGCTGGTAGGGACCTGGCAAAACAGCACGTACCTAAAATGCCAGCATGCAAGAAGGATGAATCAGAGTTTCAAGGCTAGCCTGATGTACATCTAAAGCTCCAGATGAGCCAGGACTACAGAACACAAGCCTGTGTTGTAGTAAGGGAAGAAGGTGAGACAGGAAAACACAAGGAAAGGATGGTGAATAAAGGAAAGAAAGGCAACACTGAGATTAGCTAGTAAGAGGACTGGAAAGATGGCTCATTGGTTAAGAACATATGATACTCTTGCAAAAGACCAGAATTCGATTCTCAGCACCCATACTGTACAGAGTACTGCCAGTAACTCCAGCTCCAAAGGATCCAATATCTCTGGCCTCAAAGGGGACCCGAACTCGTGGGCACATCTACACATGTACACATAGTTAAAACAGAACAGTATTTAAAATTTTTATGTGGATTGAGTGTTCTACCTGAATATAATCTATATACCACAGTGTCAGGTGCCCTAGAAGGCCAAAAGACAGCATGGGATCCTCAAGACTGGAGATAGACAGTTGTAAATTGCTTTGTGAGTGCTGGGAACAGAACCCAATTCTCTTAACCACTGAACCATCACCCAAATATATTTTTTTTTCTTAAAAAGTATTTACTAGACAGATAAAAAAAGTTCTAATTTAAGGTCTAAGAAAAACTGCAAGGTGCCCATCATGGCAACACACTTAATCTCAGCACTGGCAAGCCAGCCAGAACTGCCTTGTGGGATCAGTCATGTGAGAAAGTTCTATGTAGACATTTAAAATTGTAATGACAACCAATCTCCTAATAACAGTACACTGTATGGGTGAACTGCTTCCTCTTACTAGCTAAGGAAGATACTACCTTATATAAAATGCTGTCCAAGGCTCCTGAGATTGTCCAACAAGGAAGGAGCTAGAAACACACATGGAAGAAGACTGACTCCAACAAGTTGTCCTCTGACCCGCATTTGCACTTTGGCATATACACACCCATACACACACACCAAAAAGGTATGTCAACACTTAATCTAATCTACAGCAGAGGGAGACAGACAGACCCCCTCCTAAGACACCTGCTTTGACTGGATCCAAGACAGCCTCTCTACATAGCTCAGATTGGCCAACCAATCACCTTTGCCTACAGACAAGATGGTCTCTGCTCCTTTTCTCAATGAGCCCCTCACCTTTACAAACCTAGCCATTCTGAAGTCTCAAGTTTAGCTCAAGAGTTCTATTCCCTCTCCCTTACTACTTACAAATCATGAAGATCCCAATTAAATTCTATGACTTCACAGGCCTGTTAATAAAGAGCTAAACACAGACAGAAATCTAGTCTCTCAGTTCCTTATAGGAAAGAGCACTCTTGCTCCTAAGTACAAGTTGGATAAGCAGCACAGGCACAAATGTTAACTACAGGGCAGCACTGTAAAGCTTTATTAGAACCAACTGGAACGCTTTCTAATTTCTAGTGCCCACATGCACCATAATGGATTCCAGTTTGGCTGACTTGGTGCCCACGATGGACATCCAGAATGTATAAATCCCATCAAATGATTCTTGTCAAAGGATTAGAACCACCAAGGAAAAGAAGCATGAGAAATACTGTGATAAAAGCAGATGACTAACCTCTCATTCTCTTCAGTAGAATAACTGTACAGAAAAGAACTATTTAAAGGTTTTAAAATTGGGGGGCGGGGTGTGCTGCAGTAAGTTATTTTTTTTTTTAAAAAGGTTTTAAGATTATACTCAAACCAAGCATTGTGCTGCACACTTGTAAACCTAACACTTTTTGATTTGGGGGCAACAAGATCAAGAGCTTGACAGAGGTCATCCCTCAGCTACGTATTTCAAAGCCATATAGCCTGGGCTACATGAGACCTCACCTTAAGCCACCCAACCTGCAAAAAATGTTATGAAGACATGTGGAGAACCAGAAGAAAACATCCACACAGAATCTGTGATACAGGCACTCAGGAAGTTTCACTTTGGCTATGCTAAAAGTTGAAACTGGCTGTACCCGCAAAAAGAAATGGTCTTTTTATCAAGGCATGGTGGCATACTCCTGTAACCCCATCACATCAGGGCAGAAGTAGGGAGTTCAAGACTAGCCTGAGCTAGGTGACATCAGTAAGTGACAACAATAAGAACCTAAGATATATATAAATGTGTAGAATCTGCTTCAAAACAGTCCAGATGGGACTGCCAAGAGGGCCCAGTGTGTAAAGATGACTCCTGTGAAGCCTGTAACACCCGAGTTCAATCCCTGAGACCCCGTGGTGGAGCGAATTGCTCTCCCCACTCAAATACCCCCACACACACCCCAAATGAATGTAACTTACACAATATAAATTACAGGAGGGGGAGAGATGGCTCAACAAGTAAAAGCACCAGGACCCACCCTGGAAGAAGAACCAGCTCTAAGTGTCCTCTGACCATCACATACCTGCCACAGTACTCCAGAGACTACCACACACACACCTCCAGCAATTACAAAAAATATTCTACGGAATATGCCTAAAAAGGAACTCAATAGGGTCAGAGGACACTGGCCCACAGGAGCCTCAATGGGTGAGAACCGACACAGCTTACTGACTCATCACTGGGTAACAAGTAACTGGTGCCTGGGTCAGTGTTCAATTCACCTATGGGAAAATTTCACTGATGGGAATTAGAATACAATGCTTCAAATGGAAGCATAAACACAACAAATGGTAAATTGTAATCTATGAATATTTGGGGAATAATTCCCATTTTGTGTATGCTTCAAATAGCACTCATCTAAATACTAAAGAAAGTGATAATATGTGAAGTCTAGAAGCTACACAAACATCCTCAACAAAACAATAGCAATACTCCAGGGCCAGTAGATGGCTCAGTGAGTTCCACCTCCAAACCCCACTCCTGCGCCCTTGTCCTCAACAACCAGGGGAAAGAAAGGGGGCAAGGAAATGATACCCTAGCAGTGACCAGGCAGGTGACAGCAGCACGAGCTGTTCAGTCAAGACAGAAGACAGTTCTCTCAGACCTTTACAGCACAAAAGCCCTATCTGTGTGTGTCTTATCTTATACCCAGTAGGAGAGTAGTGTCCCCAACAGCTTTGGTTTTCTTCCCTTCAAAGGCTGTTTTTTGTATTAACAGAAGTAAAACTGTGAGACAAACTACTTACACCTTCTTTAGACCAGGAGATAGAAAGAAAGGAAGGAGTTGTGGCTACAAAGTATATACCTCTCTGACCTGGCTGGCTCCAACTCAGTAGCTGAGCTTTCCTGGGGCTGTAAATCAGAATCAGGGTCCTTGTCCAGTAGAAAAGGTACGTGGTTAAACCCTGCCTGTGGGTACAGCACTAGAAGACACATTGGATCCACATTCCAGCATGCACCCATCCTACAAGCCTTTTAAAATTTCAAACGTAAGAAAAAAAACTTGGCTGGGCATGGTGGAACACACCTTTAATCCCAGCACTTGGGAGGCAGAGGCAGGTGGATCTATGTGAGTCTGAGGTCAGCCTGGTCTACAAAGCAAGTTCTAGAACAGTCAGGGCTACAAAGAGAAACACTGAAAAAAGAGGGGGGTGATGTCAGGAGGAGGGAAAAAAAACCCTACAAAGAGAAAACCGTGTCAAAAAAAAAAAAAACAATAGAGAAAAAAGAAAAGGGCACTACATGGCTGTACATGCCTGTCATGGTTTGAGGATGGATGGCAGAGGCCCACTTGTGGAAGTAGGTTTTCTCCTTCCTCCACCTGGGGGTCCCCGGGAATAAACTCACATCCTTAGGGGTAACAGGAAGTAGTTTCATTAATAAGTCATCTTACCCACCTGAGCATTTGCTTCTTAAAAATAACTCTCAAAAGACAAATTAAACAACACCCAGCACCCTGTTTTATTCAGCAACTGCACCTGTCATGGCCAACACCTGGCTGAGGAAAGGACAGTGGTAGAGGCTCTAGACCAGTGGTCCTCCGCCTTCCTAACGCTATGGCCCTGTGGCCTTTTATACATACAGTTCATGCTGTGGTGACCCCCAACCATGAAATTATTCTCGTTGCTACTTAACTGTAACTGTACCACTGTTGTGAATCGCAACATAACATCAGCTATGCAGCCCCACAAAGGGTCGGCCCACAAGTGAGAACCACTGCTCTAGTTCTTGCCATGTGCTACTGAGCACTCTAGTTAACTCAGCCTTGCAAAGCCAAGGTGTCTAGACTTGACTGCTCACATGCACTACAGACACCCTGACTGACTTTTTGTTCACTCTAGAACCCGTGAAGTCAGTGAACCGGAGCTCTCCTGTAATGCCCGCCCAGCACGGAGGTAGAAAGAAGCAGGGCTGCGAGGCAAAGCCAAACAGGCCTGTGTTGTCAAAAAATCAACAGCACACTGATCTCAACCTTCTGTAATAAACATGCTCAGTGTGAGTTAACAGGTCTTTTATCTTAAAAGTGTCAAAGATATTCTCCTGGAACATTTGTGTTCCATTAATGATAAACAAATCCCCAAAGCCTCTGCTACCTGGATAAAACTGAATTATACACAAGAACCTCTAAGCAAGTGTAGGGAGAATAAGGCAAAGGAAAATAAACATAACCCACACGTTACCACTCCTCAAGACTATTAAGACAGACAGACAGACAGACAGACACACACACACACACACACACACACCTTTAGTCCGAGCTCTCTCGGAAGCAGGATCTGAGTCAAGGCCAGGCTGGTCTACCTGAGTTCAAGGCAATAATAACGACACCCTGTCTCAAAAAATAAATACACAGACTGATGGATGACAACTTAAAGCCTCAACAGCTACATACAGCAATATCAAGTCTGAGCCAACTTTCTAAGGTAGTCAACATACAGTCCACGGGTTGGAGAAGCAGAGGTACCGCACTGACAAATTCACCAAGCAGAACTTTGTGCGATCCTACAGAGGAAGGGGGGCAGAGGGGCCACTTCTCCACTACGGACTCTATATTCCTAGGAAACAAGTGGTCTGAAGGTCTGGGCGGGGCAGAAAAGGAGAGACCAATAAGAGCTCGAGTTACAAATCGAATGGAGAGCGGAGAGAGCGCCCCTCTGAGTGGCTGGCGGCCACACCTGGAGCCCCAGCCCGGCCGCGAGCCAGAACGCCCCCGCCTGCGCCCGGCGCCGCCCCCAAGACCGTTTTCTGCCAAATCCTCCCCCACCCCGCCACCGCGAGCCCTCCGGGGGTCGGGCCCGTCGCCCCGGGCCGTCCCGGCCACCGTGGACCCCCCACCCCGGGCACGGCCCGCGGCACCCGCACGGGAGCAGAGACCCGGCTGGCGGCGCGGGCGCGCCGAGGACGCGGGAGCTGCTCACCAATTCCTCGTAGCTCCTGTTGTGCTCGTTGCCCTCCCAGTCCAACCTCTTCGGCAACAGCTGGAAAGAGACACGAAAGGCGTCCGGGTGACCACCGCGGCCGGGAGGCCGGGCGGGACTGGGACGCGGGGACGGGGACCGGGACGCGGGGGCGGCGGACCGACCTGGTACTGCTCCAGCTCCTGCACCAGCACCTGCGGCAGAGAAGACTCGCGGTCAGACCCCGTCAGCTGCCCCGCTCGCTCCCGGTTCGCTCGCCCGCCCGTCCGGCACTCACCTGCGCCGCTCGGCGACACGGGCCAGCTGAGAGGTAGCGGGCGATGAGGAAGTACAGCTCTGCGGGGAGAAGACAGAGACGGTCAGCGGCGCCCGCGCGTCTCCGGGCGGAGGACGCGCGGCCGTGTCTTACCCGACTCGATGAGAGGCACCGGACGTCGGGCCGGCGAAGGCTCCGCCATGGCGGGGCGCCGGACGGGAGCGAGCGAGCGAGCGAACGAGGGGAACGTGTAGGCCGCGCCGAGGCCTGACCGGGCCGGCGTACCCCCAGCTCCTCAGGCGCGCGCCGCCGCCGCCATGCCGTGCGCGCCGCGCACCGACGCGTCCGCGGCAGGAAGTAGCGCGGGACGGAGGGGCGGGGAGCAAAGTAGTCCCCCCCCCCCCCCCCGCGGGGAGCCGGCGGCGTGGCACGACGCGGATGTGGCGCCTTTGCCGGGAGGCGGGCCTCGCCTCAGCGTCCTGCGCGTCGGGGGCGTGAAGCGCAAGAGGCGGCGAGCCAGCCGGGGCTGCGTCCGCGGAGCGGGGCGGGGGAGCTGGGGCGCGCGTGGCCGGATCCCTGCGCGCGGTGAGGCGGCCGCCCGCCTTTGTGCGGCGGCGGCGCGGCGAGCCAGTGCGGGAGGCGGAAGGGGGCGGGGCGGAGCCTGGGAGGACGGTCACCTGGGCTCGGGCTAGGGAGGAGCCATAAGGAGGACGGCGGCTCCCCGAACGGAGACTGCGTCACCACCTGCCCAGCAGCCCGCCCCGCGCCTAGTGGAGGATTAAAGATGCCCGGTGCGAGTGACGGAATTTGCGGGTCCGCGGTGATTTGGGGGGGGACTCAGAGGGGCCGTGGGAAGCGGGCTGCGGCCACAAGTGTCAATCGTTATGTTGGAGAGGTGGAAGAAGAGTTCCAGGAAAAAAATCCCCCTAATTACCGCACTAGCCTCCTGACCCAAGCGGATCTGCTTCACCGTGTCCTGTGTGCGCTGACAGGCTCTGACGTAGGGTGCCACACAGAACTAAACATGGCCATTGTTAGATTTATTAGGCAACATAGAGGCAGAAAAAGAGGCCTGACCTCAAACGACTGACTGTTTATTCCAAAACACCAAAGGACAGTCAGTCTTCCTACCGAAAAGCGAGCGCTGGTCGCGGACTAGGGTGCGGCAAGGGTGGTGTTTGCATCTATAAAGAGTCTGGGGTGGCTCCGCATTCTTCCCCCCCCCCCATGGCTGACCGAGCAAGGTCATTTGTAGGAGTCCTGTCTTGTGACCAAGGCGTTCTATCAGCCTGTCATCCTCGTGGCTGCGTGCGAGCATAACCTCTGCAGAGAGTGGAGGCGGAACAAAGTGTCCCAGTCGCGCTGGGCAGTGAACCTTAGACTGGCTCCAACTATCAGGTGTATAATCTTAGGCAAATCACTTAACCTCTGTGTCTCAATTGGCCTTATCTGTAAGTTGTAGTCGACCTTGCTACTCCTATGGCGTAAGGATTTTGTGAGTGAATATGCATTTCAAGCCTCTGGGTTGACTTCGCTAATTACTTGGAAAGTACATAATGAATATGTAGATGACCCACACCAGTTCAGAGTAATGCTAACTCAGCAAACACCAAGAGGTAAGATAAAGTGGAGCAGTAAATTCCCCCGTTCCCCATCCAAACAGTTAGGTGTCTTTTAAGGGAAACACGAACTATAATAAGATTTAGGGCATTGGTGTAAAAACCGACTTGCCTGAGGGAAAGATATGGAACTTTCACTCCTCTGGGGACTTCTTGCACCTGAAGGAGAAAGCCAAAGAATTGTAGCTTCCAGCTGAGGATGTCAGTCGGTGGCTTGCCTGAATTTGATCTGGAGCAGCACAGAAACAGAGCACCTACTAATCCCAGCAGAAGCAGAGGCCAGAGGTTCAAGGACATGAAACATGGCTTGAAGAGAGCCCAAGATACATGAGAGCTTTTAAAACAGGTTTAGTCCAAGTATTTGGGGTGACTGGTGGACAGAACCAGAAAGCCTCCAACTGAAGTTGGGAAAACTGTAAGTAAAGTTTCGGTCAAGGAGAGATTGCAAGTTGAGACCAAGATACAGAAAAATAGTACTCAGTAAATCTGAGAGTAAATCAAAGAATGCTGGAACTGAAGCCATAAGGATGAAGAGATGGGCTTGGTGCAGCAGTGAGGAAACCTGCTGTCAGTAGGCATACAAGCATAGTTAGTGTTAAAGATAAGGCCTGGAGAGATGGCTCAGTGGTTAAGATCACTGGCTGTTCTTCCAGAGGTTCTGAGTTCAATTCCCAGAAACCACATGGTGGCTCACAAAATCTATCACTCCAGTTCCAAGGGACCCGATACCCTCTTCAGACTTCGAGATGATAGCACATACATACAAACTGGCAAAACAGACATTCACATAAACTGAAAAGTTAAATTGTTAAGATCCATAATTACAACACCTTATTTGACAATCTGACCCAAATATTCCCTTGTGACATACCAAGTCCTCTGGAAGATGAAGTGTTACTGACCACTAAGCCTTCCAGTTCCTTTAAATGTTTAGATAGACCAAGGAGTTATATATTCCATTGCCTAACACTATCATAAAGTAAAATGTAGTTCCCAAACAGTTACAAGAATCTTTATCCCAAATGCTGGTCATTGTCTGGAATTAAAGTTCTAATCCTAGGCAGGTAACAGGATAGCCCTTACATGAGATCAGAGATGAGGACATGAGCTGTAACTCAGTGGTACAGCACTTACGCACGAGGCCCTGGGATTGGCCACAACACCAGCTGAGAGGGGAAGGAAGGAAAAAACAGCCCCAGCAGGAATGCCAGTTTTCTGCTTACACAGCGGCATAAAGACAGTTTTCAGGAGTTGGCCCTCCCCTTACTCCTGGTCCTAGAAATTGAACTCAGACCATCAGGCAGCAAGTGGCAGCAAGCAACTCCATCTCCTGAAACTCACCACACACCCCCAAGTCACACACAACACACAAAATGTTCTAACAAGGTGGACCATCATCTCATTCAACTTGGTCCAGAGATCCTGATGATGCATAACATACCCACCAGGGAGAAGAAAAAGGAATGAATGTGCTACCATTCAGTAGTGCGGCGGTAGCTGCCTGCCAGACAGAACTCTCCAAACAAGACTAGAATTGCGTATGTCCCTAACACAAGTCAACACATGCCATTCTGGAATTACCCCAAGGAGATTGTACAAAGAACTGAATTATTTTAAAAAAAAAATTTAGCAAGATTAGAAAAGTCTCAAGAACAATCCATGCAGAGACTACAGTCGCTGTCTCCACTCTGATATGTCTTGGAGCCCATTCCTTTCCTGGGCGAACACAGAAAGCCCATAGAGCTGCATCACCACGTACAGTTATGCCCCAGCCTCACAGAGAGGGCACACAAAGAAGCCTAAAGAACTGTGGAACCACCCCCTGCCGGGCGAGCAATCAGCGGCAAGCAGGAAGAGCCAGCACCACCCAGGTGAGCCAGCACCACCCTCGCTGGAGTCCAGTGCTTCACTTTACCACGCAGGGAAACAGGTCTGGAGAATAGGTTACATGACTGCTCAGTCAGCACACGATTGAAAAATCTCTAAGGCCAAGTGGTAAATGTGTGTTGTCAGTTAGCCCATATTTTAAGAATGAGGGCCAGGCAGTGGTGGCACACGCCTTTAATCCCAGCACTTGGGAAGCAGAGGCAGGCATTTTTTCTGAATTCGAGGCCAGCCTGGTCTACAGAGTGAGTTCCAGGACAGCCAGGGCTACACAGAGAAACCCTGTCTCAAAAAAATCAAAAACAAAAAGAATGAGGAGGCTGAGGCCTAAGGAATTAATGAATTTCTCTAAAGAGTCAGTGAGAAGGTTAAGTGGGTAACAGTGACTGCTACCAAGCCTGGCAACCCAAGTTCAGTTCTCAGGACCCACATGAAGGTAGAAAGAGTAAACCAGCTCCTGAAAGATGTCCTCTGACCGACCTCTCTATTCTCTCTCTCTCTCTCTCTCTCTCTCTCTCTGTTTGTGTGTGTGTGTTTTAAATATCCCTAGGACAATAGAGATCAGTAGTTAATACTTGCTGTACAATCATGAGTGCCCTCTGAATCCCAGGACCTATAGGACAAGCTAGACATCATAGCTCCAAAGAATCCAGGGGACACTTGGGGCTTGCAGGCTTCCAGCCTAGCCAAAAAAGGGGGGAGCCCAGATAGAGATCCCACCTTAAATAAGTAATCAGAGAGTGCAAAAAAGGGAGAAATCAATCACCTTGCACAGAGCCCTGTACACAATTTCCCCAGACCTGCCAACATGAACTGGGAAAGCCCACAAGGCCTCAACTTTACACAAAACTACCAGCAATTCAGGATTGCTGAGAGTGGGAGAAATAGTCTCCTCAAGGGAAGAGCACATCAGACAAATCTCCAATACCAAATGCTTAGCCATAAACATATGCATCAAGTAGCAGTATACACACTGAGCACATTATATTTACAAATATATTTGTATGGACTAGAGAGATGGCTAAGCAGTTAGGAGCACTGACTGCTCTTCCAAAGGTCTTGAGTTCAAATCCCAGCAACCATATGGTGGCTCACAGCCATCCATGATGAGATCTGACACCGTCTTCTGGTGCATCTGAAGACAGCTACAGTGTACTTGCAATAAACAAATCTTTTTTTAAAAAATGTATATGCATGTAATGACAATGAAAAAAAAGAAGCCATGAATTTGAAAAAGAGCAAGGAGGAGTATATAGGGGGGTTGGAGGGAAGGAAGAAATAATGCAACTATATAATCTCAAAAATAAAAATATCGGTGGGAAGCCAGGAGCTACATCCCTCAGTTGGAGTGCCTAACATGTAGAACCCCTGGGTTGGATCACCTGCATTTCACAAAACCAGGTATGGTAGTGCATGCCTATAACCCCAGCACCCAGGAGTTAGATACGAAAGATCAGAAGTTCAAGGGTGGGCTTCCCCACATAGTGTGGGATAAGTAAAGCTTCATCTCAATTTCAGAAACAAAACAGGAAAAGCCACCACAGTGGAGGCAAATCAGTCTGACCGCAGCAACCACACAAGAGAAAATGTTCAGGAAATAAAGGTTCAGATTGCCCAGCATATGTGAATTCAACCCTTAAATCCCACTCCCAGAGACAAACAGTAGGTTAGGGGCTGGATATCCAGCTACACCTTGTAATCAAAAGTTCCAAACCAGGGAACTTAGTTCAATTGATAGCATGCCCGGTTGGATGGTTGCATATGTAACGCCTGAAATTGAGTTCCCAGAACTGGCATAAATCAGGTGTGGTCACACACACCCAGAGGAAGGAGGATCAGAAGTTCAAAGTCATCCTCAGCAGGTAAAAGTGTTTAGCATGCAGGCCCCACGACCAGAGTTCAAGCCCCGAATCCAGACTCCTCAGTAGAAGGGAATCAACTCTTAAATGTTGCCTTCTGACCTCTGTATATTCACAGTGGCATAGGCACACCCACATGTGTGTATACTCGGTGGTAATTTAAATTTTTTACGTATATATAAGTGCACACCAGAAGAGGGCATCAGATCCCATTACAGATGGTTGTGAACCAGCATGTAGTTGCTAGGAATTGAACCCAGGATCTCTGGAAGAGCATCCAATGCTCTTAACCACTGAGCCATCTCTCTAACCCCGGTAATTTAATTTTTAAGCAAGAGTTCCAGGCTAGCCTGTGCTCCCTCACAGGACTGTCTCAAACCAGAAAGGAGAAGTCAATTTTTGAAATACTGAAAAAACAAGATGGGGAAGTCTGTAGAAATTCAGTGTCTGATAATAGGTTAATGGAAAACAATTTTGATGCCGTGTGTCACTCTTTAGCTCTGGCTGGCTTCAGCTCTCTGTAGACCAGACTTGACCTTGAACTCACAAAAAAAAAAAAAATCCCACTTCTTCCTTGCTGAGATTAAAGGCATGCACCACCATGACTGGCTCTGTTAACTGAATTTAGATTCATATGGCAGGTACTGGTGATGAGCCCACGAGGTCAATGGATTCTGAGGGCCACAAAGTGGGAAGTCCTTCATACAGTCCTTCAATCAGCCCCTGGAAGGGAAATCAAGTACCCAGAACCCTGGGTCATTAGTCATTCTACAACACTACCTTGAAGGCCTTCCACAAGGCAGGCACTCCATGGTCCAGGCGGGCTCCAGGTTTTCCTAGTGTATAAATAAATCCCCTAGAAAACAGGAGTTAATGTCTTAACAGATACTCAGATTTTGAAACAATAGTGGTATCTTGAGACAGAGTCTCACTTATATAGCCCTGGATCTCTCAATGTGGTTCAGGCTGGCCTTAAACTCACAAAGCTTGGTCTTCTTAGAGCAAAGGAATGCACTCCACAACCTTCCTGGTCCTATTAAGCCCTCAGCTGCTCACAGGCCTTGCAGCTACCCCAGAGGCCCCTCATTCACCCACCTGCGATGGTATCCTCTTTCCCTTCAAGGCCAACCCAGCCAGCTGTCCCTTCAAGCTACTCATCCCTGCTTCCCTCAGCAAATTGTTTCCACATTTAATCTCCCCCTCCAACTCCTGCTTCTCCCTAGCCACTGACTTCTGTGCCCATGCGTTCCCACTTGCAGGCGTTGGCCCATGTCTGTCCCCAAGCCTTTGAAATATTCCTCGCAGCGTCAGAAGACAGTGTGATGGGACAAGACCTTGGGACAGAGGAGCTGGTCCTAGAATGGGTCTGTGTTTGAATGTCAGAGCAAAATAACTTCTCTGTGAGCTTGGTGGTGCTGGAGATCAAGCGCAGAGCCTCAAAGACCCACTCTTCGCCTGTCAAGCTGCCACCTCATCCACTGAGGAGCAGCTTCCGGCTAGCTGTTCAGTGTTGTTTGTATTCACCCTGCATGTGGTTCTTCAGTCGGTTCCTTCCTTCCAGCACGAGGGTCCCAGGGATCAAACTCAAGACAGGTTTGGCAGCGAATGGTCTTGACCAGGTGAGCAACCTCACCATCCCTGTCTAATAATCTTCAAATGAGGGTAGCAACTAAAAATGAATGATTTGTACATCCTGGGCACTGCTGAGCCATCCATACATGGGTATAATTTAGTGTCCATGACACAGCTAGCTAGGCTGTGCACACAGAGAGAATCTTGTATGGACATTACACAATGCCCAGCTCATTCAGGAGGCTAAAGCAGGATGGAGAGCTTGAGGCCCTGTCAGATTATACAGCAAGACCTTGCCTCAAAGCAAGCAAGCATGGAGGGCGAATGAGAGGGACAAGCAGTTTTTGTTTTTGGTTTTTTTGGATTTTTTTTTTTTCGAGACAGGGTTTCTCTGTATAGCCCTGGCTGTCCTGGAACTCACTCTGTAGACCAGGCTGGCCTCGAACTTAGAAATCCGCCTGCCTCTGCCTCCCAGAGTGCTGGGATTACAGGCGTGCCCCACCACCGCCCGGCAAGAAGGACAAGCAGTAAAAGTGCTTACTACCAATCCTGAGGACCTGTGTGGAGTCCGTGGACCCACATGGGGGAAGGTGAGAACTGACCCCCAAAGTTGTCTTCTGACCTCCTCGATACACATACCACCACGGCAAGCACACACACACTACAAATGTTTTCAAAAAATTTAACAACCTAGTTTCAACACAGTATTCAAAAATAATTCTCAGCATCAGAATTTAGCACTAGAGTGCTTGTGGCCCTGGGTCCCTCTTCAGTTCCCTAGAAAATAGGTCATAATAGAAACATAATCCCAGCAGTTGATAGGCAAGAGGATCAGAAGTTTAGAATCATCTTTGGCTACACAAGGAGTCAGAGGCCAGCCTGAGCTTCATGAAACCCTGTCCCAAGAATATAGAAGAAAACAAAACAAACAAAAAACCTCCAAACTTGTTCTCTCCATTCCCTTCACTTTAGTCCCTCAGTCCTCAGAGTCTCCCCAATTCTAAACCCCTTCCAGGAACTGCGCATTTCCTGAAGAATAGTTTTCTGTCTGTATAGGTCTTTCTTATTTCCCTCAACTTCAAAAACCAAATTCACTGGCTTTATCTTAAGCTCTGTCAGTTCTCCCATACGATACACATTGGAAAAGCTGCCAGTATGTTGTGGCTCAGACAGTCTTTGTCCTTGGGTGATCCTGGGAAGAACACCCTTCACTCAGAGCCTAATCAGTACCTGGAAGTGAAATCAAGTACCAGGAAAAGGCTGTGTATAGAGAGCTCCTCTGGAGATGGGAGGGCAGGCTGGGGAAGAACCGAGGTTTCCTGCACCTACATAGCTGCGGCTGATCACTGCTCCTTTCCCAGACGATTGCACTTCACATGGTATGGTGGCAATCTCCTCCAGCCCTTTAGGGACTTGGGCCTCTTCACCTGGGTCAGCTAGCTGACTTTGAGGGAACCTGAGTACAGCCTGCTAGAGTGCTGAGGGAAGGCTGCCCACATCCTCGGCAGTAGCCTTCATCGTCTCTCCTGTTATGCTCAGCTAGGCCTTCTTGTTCCTTTGGAACTGTCACTCAGACAGTAGGTTTCTGTCAGTGATCTCTGCAACCATCCACTGAACTGTCACTCAGACAGTAGGTTTCTGTCAGTGATGTCTGCAGCCATCCACTGCAGCCACCAGAATGTCACTCAGACAGTAGGTTTCTGTCAGTGATGTCTGCAACCATCCACTGCAGCCACCAGAACACACTCTGCCCATTTCCTTACACGCACCCAATGTTCTACCAATACCCAGCTTCAAAGGAGACACCCAGACCCCAAACTCTCATCTCATGGATGACCCTGAGTCATCCATGCTCCCCACCCCTACCTCCAATTAAACTCTGAAACCCTAAGCTCACACACATACACACACACACCACCACCACCACCACCACCACCACCACCACCACCACCACCACCAAACATCACATATGCAGGTCATTGTAGAACCAGTCAAAACTTCCTGCCAGAGGATTCCTGGGTTGTGAGCCCTTCACACCGGGATGAGTACTCTCTACATGCAATTCTGCTCCTACCTCCAACTGCTTCCTCTATCTGGTGAGACCTAAGCTCAGTGCACCCCTCTCAGAATCCTATAGCTGCCACAATTGACCCAGAGGGGAGGCCCAGTCTACAAGGCTCTCTCTCCAGCCTAGCCTCTCCTGCTTCTCTGTCCTATCCCTGTTTCTGCCCTTCTCATCCTCTAATTTGGAGGCAGCAGAGGCATGAGGTTGCCTTTGGGCCTTCTGCAGGAATGCTCTTTCTCCAGAAAAGCTATTTGTAAAATGTCACTTACAGTGAGATCCTCCCTAACACCACCCTAAGAAGGGGGCTCAACCTCACCCTACACGTTCCCTCCTCCTCCTCCTCCTCTTCTTCTTCTTCTTCTTATTCTTATTCTTCCTTTTTCTTCTCCTCCTCCTCTTCCTCTTCCTCCTCCTCCTCCTCTTCCTCCTCCTCCTTATCTGATTTTATTGGGGGGCCAACTGCTGAGCTTACATGTGTGAATCAGCAACTATGCCTGGATCCTGCATGCTTTTCCTCCACAGCTCGGAGCTCTCACTGATGTCTTCTCCTTCACCTCTCTCTGACCATTCCCCTCCTTCCACTGTCTGTAGGCACACAGACATTCTCTGAAGAGCCCTTGTTATTCACCAGGACCATTCTAGAGCTATCCCGAAGTCAAACACACAGTGAGCACACAATAAATGTAAGTAAACTGATGACATGACCACTTTATGGTATGGGAAGGAGTTTTGTTCTGTTTTTTTTGTTTTGTTTTTGGCTGGCTGGCTGGTTGGTTGGTTGGTTTAGTTTTTCCAGACTTGGTTTCCGGACCATGTAGACCTGGTTGTCCTGGCACTTGCTCTATAGTTCTGGCCAGCCTTGAACTCACAGAGATTTGCCTGTCTGCCTCCTGAGGGCTGGGAATTAAAGGTATGTGCTACCAGCATCCAGCAGGAAAATTTCATTATAGATATGAGAGAGAGGAGCCAGGGCTATCTCTGAAAGAGATGAGACTCGCAGGGGCTCGAGAACAGAGTGGTAGGGGAGCAGTGAGAACAGAGGGAGCCGGAGCTGAGGAGTAAGAGAAGCCGGGCTAGAAGGTGAATGGCTAGGGAGGAGTGTCTTAGGGTTTTACTGCTGTGAACAGACACCATGACCAAGGCAACTCTTATAAGGACAACATTTAATTGGGGCTGGCTTACAGGTTCAGAGGTTCAGTCCATTATCATCAAGGTGGGAACATGGCAACATGCAGACAGACATGGTGCAGGAGGAGCTGAGAGTTCTACATCGTCATCTGAAGACTACTAGGAGAAGACTGACTTCCAGGCAGCTAGGATGAGGGTCCTAAAGCCCACACCCACAGTGACACGCCTGCCCCAACAAGCCCACACCTACTGGAACTGGACCACACCTTGTAATAGTGCCACTCAGGCCAGGGGCTGAGCATATACAAACCAAAACAGGGAGGGAAGGGCCGGGAGACTGGGGGGCAAGGTCTTTGAAATCCCTAACATTTACTTACCTGTGAGTAGGGATTGAGAACCTGGAGGTTAGCATGAACCTTGAAGAGCTGATAGGTGTCATAAGTGTACGTCAACTGGAGAGCTGCATATCCCTTCGGTCAGAGATACGGGAAATGTCTCCTTTTAGCAGAGGGGAACGGGCTCCTGAGTTTCCAAGGCCTGCTGGCTTTTATGTGACTTCTGAAATCCTCCTATAGTCCAGATGGAGCTCATTTCTGGGTATTTGAACAGCCTTTCAGGGTTTCCTCTGGCCTGACGAACTGCATGCCAGATAGTGAAAGCCTGAGTCATACTCCCCGCCTCCACTCAAGCCTTCAGGCCAGTTAGTAGCTAGATCCAAAGACACAGCCAGTTAGAACCTGTTGGCCACTGACATACCTGAGAACCTTCCCCTGCCTGCCTGGGGTCATGAAGCTGACCCCTGTCCTGCAGGGAGTCACAGCTGCTATCTGGAAAGCCTTGTTAGGAGCAGCAGTGGAGACCCTGGAGGGATAGGATTTCAGAGCTGTAGGGAATGTGTCGCCAATAGTTGGCCAGCAGCTTCGTCTGCAGGCTTCCACCCTCCTGAGCCCCCACAGAAGAGAACGCACACTGCTGGCCTCCTTCCCACCCCTTCTCGCAAGGAGGCACAGCCCTGTCTATTCTTATGTTGCCTAAAAGCAGACCTACCCTGGCCTCAGCTGGTCCCTGGCGAGCTTCAGTCTCAGGCATCCCAGCAGAGCCAAAGCATTTTTTTTTCATTCCATTTGTTTGAGTTCCCATGCATGAGATCCAGAGGACAAACCTCATTGTCCTTCCATATGTGAGCTCTGGAAGTAACTCAGCACATCAGCCCTGGCAGCAAGCATCTTCACCCAGGGAACATCTCACCACCTCAAAAAGGAAGGGCCAAAGGAGATGTGTGGAGGGAGAGGATAGGAGTATCCCAGGGTTGCCCCCAGGGGACTTCCTGTGTGAGGATGGAGTTCTGCAATGGGGCATGCCCCCGGGCAAGACCTGGTCACATCTGGTGAGAGTGAATTAATTCTTCAGGGCTTTTGATTGCTACAGGACCACACACACACACACACACACACACACACACAGCATAACCAGCAGAAAGCTTCCTGCCCCCTCTCAACACAATTCTGGGGGCATCAAGACACAAAGCTGATGTAATAGCCCCACAGAGGGCTTTACAATATGACTACTGAAGTCTAGTAGTGACAGACACCTTTACTCCCAGCAGTGGAAGACAGAGGCTAGTTCAAGGCCAGCCTGGTCTATATGGAGAGTTCCAGAGCCACATAGACTCCATCTCCAAAAAAAAAAAAAAAAAAAAAAAAAAAAAAAAAAAGTATTGGTAATGATACAAAGTTTTTTTTTTGTTTTTGTTTTTGTTTTGACTCAAGAATACAGAATCAAAATAAGACAGAATCTTGGGCTGTGGCGATAGTTTAGTCAGCAAAGTCGTGGTCATGCAAGACTTTGACCTTGAGTTTGATCATCAGAAACCAGGGGGGGAAATAAACGGTGTGGTGGGATGACCCAATGCTGGGGAGGATCCCTGGGCCTGCTGGCCAGCCTAGTCACTTGCTACAGGACAGTCTCGGGGTCAGGTGGGGGTGAGTAAAAGAAAGGTGAATGGCTGCCTGAGAATTGACACGGAAATTGACCTTTTGCCTCCAAATGCACACATGCATTCATGCAAGGATTCCATCTTGTCTGTTCTCATCAGCTACTGCCTTCCTAAAGGCTTCCGGTGAGAAACATACACCTGGGAGACATGAGTGCAGGATGCGCTTGATTAGTCCTAAACCTGTTACCGGGTGATCAAAGCTGCAGAGCAACCCAGGAATGGCAAAGCTGAGCCCCAATGGCCTACAGCGGGACAGCAGATGCGCATGCGCACAAGGCTTGGCTCAGACAGAATGGGTGGATTTCTCACAGACATTTAAGAGAGCAGAGACCAGCTCACTGATAAACCAGTGTAGTCATGCTAAACACGGGCAATACCAGAATAAGTTTCATGAAATCACAGTTCATTGTCACGAGAGATTATGTTCCAGGCTGCCAACAAGGTGGTTCTGCAGGCGAAAGTGCTTGCTGTAGAAACCTAGGATCCCGGACCCAGGATGGAAAGAGAGAAGCATCTTCACACGGTTGTCCCCTGACTTCCACGCACAGTTGTGGAACGTTCTCTTTACCCAACTGGGATACTGACTTCCCCAAAGCCCAATAGATGAAGCCTCCCTGTCCCAGTCTTTCCCGGACTGAATACTCTAGTCGCTCACTAGGACAGAGTAGCATACATCGGTGGTAGGAAGTGGGTGGATACTAAGGTGGGAATCCTGTGGCCCTCCCCATCCCACCCTCAGGGAAATAAACACTTTTCAAGCCCAGCTAACGAGAGCTTCTGCAAACAGGCGCAGCTGAATACCCCGTGAAGACAGTTGCTGGTCTTGGAGGACAGTCATGACATGGGGGCGTGCGTTACTACAGCCGTTTTTACATTTCATCCAAGAGACATTGGGCTTAAAGCAGACCCTTCCAGTGTGTGTTTGTTTATGTTATTTGGTTGTGTTGGTAGACGCACTTCTCACCTTCCTTCTTTTGGTCATTGGGATCAGACTTGGCATCAAGCACCTTCACCCACTGAGGCATCCTACTGACCCCCTTTTTTTTTTAAAGTTTTATTGATATTGTGGCTTATATTGATAATTAGTTCAGCCACAGTAAGTATATTGCTAGGCATGAAACAGACTTGAGCTTATGAGACTACACAGGCTGTAAAGCCTTTACAGCCATTTATCTTTCTTTTAATGCCTGGACCAGGAGGGAAGGAGGGAGGGAGAGAGGGAGGGAGGACCACCTAGAGGCCACAGACACCCAGGGATACAGGAGACATTCTTCTACCTCAGGTTTTGAGGATGTCAATATCTGACCCTGCCAAAGTTTCCAAAGCCTGAGGAAAGCCTTTGGGAAAGGCATCGATTTCAGAGCAGTTTCCAGGCAGCTGGGCGCCTGAATCAGAGGTGACTCGGAGACAAACAACCATGAGCTTGTGTATGACCAGGGCCTGGATGCCCTGCCCTGGGCTGTGGAGTGTGAAGGGTCAGAATCTCACTCTGCTTTTGTCTTTCCCGTCTGGTGTGAGTTATGAGTAATCACCTCTGTAACTAACCCACAAACACAAGAGAGTTGTAGGAAGCCTCACCAGCTAGCAAAAATGATGCCTGACTCTTCCCTGACTAGCTACAGCTCCTCCTTTCATGTCACCTCAAAAATATAAATAATATCTGCTCATAAATATTCACGAAAGTTTCATCAATATTCATGAGAGTAGCCAGAACTATGTTTTGGCTACTGAGACTAGGATTTACCAAATGCTGCCTGAACAGGCATGCACCACCATGCCCTCCTAAGTTAGCTGATCTCTTAACTAAATTAGAGGCTCAAAGAATGTGCTTTTTTGTCTTAAACTCATAAAAATTATCTCTTTGAAATGTTGATAAGTGTTACATGTAAGCCAGGCGTCGTAGCATGCATCTGGTAGCAATGCTAGCATTTGAGAGATCGAGGCAGGAAGACGCGGAGTTCAACACAGCCTGGACTAAATGTGAAGACTCCTGTCTCAAAACAAAATTATAGATGTAAATTCAAAAGGAGTGATAAAATTATAATCTTTTATCTAATTCTGAAGAACAAAAACCTTAATGCTACAGAGTCACATGTTCATATTTTTATAGGTTTTTTTTAATATTCGATTTCATTTTTTCTGGATAAGTGTTTCATAAGAATATACATATACCATGTATGTGCCTGGAGACTGAGGGGGCCAGGCCAGAAGAGCTATGGTGTCATGGTTTGTATATGCTCAGCGCAGGGAGTAGCACTATTAGGAGGTGTGGCCCTGTTCGAGTAAGTGTGACCTTTTTGGAGGTGTGTTACTGTGGGTGTGGGCTTTAAGACCCTCATCCAAGCTGCCTCCTGGAATCCAGTCTTCTCCTAGCAGCCTTCAGATGAAGATGTAGAACTCTCAGCTCCGAGCCGGGCAATGGTGGCACATACCTGTAATCCTAGAACTCTGGGAAGCAGAGGCAGGCAGATTTCTGAGTTCAAGGCCAGCCTGGTCTACAGAGTGAGTTCCAGGCCAGCCAGGGCTACACAGAGAAACTCTGTCTTGAAAAAAAAAGTTGAAAGAACCTGCCACAAGGTAAAGTCACCATAAACATAAAGTCACTAGTGAGATGCCTCAGAGGGTAGAAGTGTTTAACACTGAGCCTGACAACCTGAGACCTTGAAAAGTTTCTGGTTTCTTTGGCGATTCAGTTGTATCATATGTTTTTCTGGAAACTGTCTCTTTTTTAAAAGATTTATTTATTTATTTTATATGTAAGTACACTGTATCTGTCTTCAGACACTTTTCCTTCTCTTTCGTCCATACAGCAATATGGGAAATTCACTTCCAAAAGTACTTCAACAGCAGATCTGAGAGAGCAGAAAAATCAGTGAAACTGAAGCAGCAAAAACTTCCATGACCAAGAACACAGGAAGGGCAACCATCCATCCTCTGCTGCCCATGAGGTAACATCCACACACAACAAGCAAGAACAATCCCAGTCAAGTGAGGAGACAGAAAGGCATTAACAGAATATTTAAAGGAAATGCAGCAACATTTTTCTAAGGCTGATATAAACTTTTAAATATCCAATATGTCTTACTTGGGTAATGTTTAATTCATTCTCAGATTTCTGGTGGGGTTGAAGACTAGTTATAGTCTCATAAACAAATTTAACTTGTTTAACATTAATAGATATGATATAGAGTTAAAAACATGGTTTCGCTGGGCATGGTGGCACAAGCCTGTAGTCCCAGCACTTGGGAGGCAGAGGCAGGTGGATTTCTGAGTTCGAAGCCAGCCTGGTCTACAGAGTGAGTTTCAGGACAGCCAGGGCTACACAGAGAGAAACCCTGTCTCGAAAACAGCAACAACAACAACAAAAACCCAAAAAAACAAAAAAACAAAAACAAAAAAAAAACATGGTTTTCACATGGTGGAATCAAAACAGGCTAAAATAAAAACATAATTCAAGTATAGAATCATAAACCCTTTAAGTTAGGGATGATGGTAAAGTACTTTCTAATTGACAAATATGATGGACTGGATGGTAATTGTACATCATATTCTATGATTTACATAATTCTTGTGGTTGGACTCAATTTATGTCAGAGAGAAGAGGGTTTTTTTGGGGGGGGGTTGGTTTGTTTTAATTTGGACAGAAAAAGGTGAGGTGTTGGAATTGCTTTGATTCAATCGGGAATCTGCATGTCCAAATGCGAAAGGTCCATGTCCCCAATTGATTTTTTTTTTAAGATTTATTTTATTTGTATGAGTACACTGTTGCTGTCTTCAGACACACCAGAAGGGGGCATCAGATTCCATTACAGATGGTTGTTGAGCCAGCATGTGGTTGCTGGGAATTGAACATAGGACCTCTGGAAGAGCAGTCAGTGATCTTAACCCCTGCCCCAATTGATTTTTGATTGAGCAATAAAGATGCCAGCAGCCAATAGCTGGCAAAGGGAGACAGAGCAGGATTCTTAGAGTTGCTTAGGCTAGGCCACAGCAGGATTAGAAGGAAAATCACCATGACACAGGAGCAACAGGAGATAAAGCTAACCAGCCACATGAGATTTCAGCTAAGTGGCCACTGGCCACTTCCCCGTTGGGCCTGGGCAGCAGGGGAAGGTTTAGGAGTGCTTAGCCTCCGAGTCACCAAGGCATTTTGAAAATAATCTAATGTGTGTGTGTCTTTCATTCACGGATCCAAAGAGAGCTCCTGGGCGGGCGCACACAAGCCATCTACCAAGAGCACAAGCTAGGCTAACCTGACTGTGTGGTATGGCCCACTTCGCAGGCACATGGCCATTACCTGCCATCTTGGTCTCCCCCTGACCTTCATCCATGTCCAGATGGAGACTCCCACTTGCCCACGAGACCCTATATTTCTGTCCAGACACAGAAGTCCCGCCTTTTGCTCCTCTGCCCAGCTATAGGCTAGTCAGCTCTTTATTGAACTAATCAGGTACAGAAATCAGCACATAATACACAGTACTTGTGTGTACATGCCGGGGAGTGAAATCAGTAGGAGGGTTAATTAAGCTAGATGATTTGGTTCACGTCTTTTGTTCCAGCACTCTGAGGCAGAGGCAGGTGACTCTGTGAGTTCAAGGCCAAGCCCAACAACATGGCAAGTTTCAGGCCAGCTAAGGTGACACAGCTGAGATCTTGTCGGAAAAAATAAAAAATAATCTTTAAAGACCCATCCTCAGCTGCAGCACTGGGAATAAGTGGAGCTGAGGTCATAGGAGGCGAGTGTTCTATCACTTATCAGCCCAGCCCTACAAGCCTCTTCTTTCCATCCATTCCAGTGCCCTGAAGGGGCCTATCGCGCCTCCACATACAGACACATATTAAAGAAAGGTTTGCATCCCGTGTTCTTGGCTTCATCTCAATCCTTCATTCCAGAAGGGTGACAGTTCTGCCCTGCCTCCTAAGCAAAGGCAAATCCATCGTCTGAACAGTTGTTCTGTGAGATTCCACTATGATTAGCAGAAGGGGGAACATTTTCTTCTGGCCAGTAGGTAAGGAAGACCCTGCCAGAAGAAACCTTGCTCTGTGGACATCTGATTCGCGGAACAAACATTTCTCCGTGGTCAAACTGTCATCTAAATTTAAACGTGTCAGCCCAAGCAGCCACATGTCTTTACAATATTCATTTCAGGATTCTGAATGGATGCAATCGGAGAGTCACAGGGCTCTGTGAACCAAGTGTACTGTACTTTCACCGGGGCTTTGCCTTTTCTGCCCCAGGTTTTGAGTATTTTCCAGATGGTAGATTAGCTGGGAGGATGGTACAAAGGAATCCACATACTTCTTGTTGGAGAGCAGGTGTTAACTTTTAGATACATTTGTGCATAATGATATATTTTATATATATATATGTATTTTTATCACATACACGTGCCTAATGAGATCAATATTTTATTAAATTACTTGAAATAGAGTTGTTTTAATTATTTTTACATTTGTGTGGTTTGTGTGTGTGTGTGTGTGTGCACATGCCATGGTGTACAAGTGGAGGTCAGAGGATATCTCTTGTAAGTTGGTTCTCTCCACCCAAAATGAGGGTACCGGAGTTTGAGCTGGGTTGTCAGGCTTGATAGCAAGCATCTTCTTTTTTAAAAAGATTTATTATTTATGTATATGAATACACTGTTGCTGTCTTCAGACACACCAGAAGAGGGCTTCTGATCCCATTACAGATGGTTGTGGGCTGATTGTGGTTGTTGGGAATTGAACTCAAGACCTCTGGAAGAGCAGTCAGTGCTCTTAACTGCTGAGCCATCTCTCCAGCCTGGTAGCAAGCATCTTTACGCCTGTGTCATCTCCCCGGCCCTATGTTTCTTATTTAATACCATTTGTTTGTTTCCCTTTTGTTTTCTTTCTTTTGTTAGGTAACTGATTTTGAAATGGAGTCTTATTACGCTGTGGACACTGGCAGCAGATTCCTGAGTCTAAAGTGATTCTCCTGCCTCAGCCTCCCAAGTAGCTAGGGGGTATAGGCATGTTCATCTCTGATTAGACAGCCCCAGCCTCTCACATGCTAGACTCAGTCTTGTGCTACTATACACAGTGTCATCCTGTGCTGGAGGATCAAGTGCAGCACTTCGTGAGTGCCACACAGATGCTCAGCCCACAAAGCTGTGTCCCCAACCCCAAGTCCCTGTGCTCCTCAATTAAGCCCCACAGGGCCACGTCCCCAGCCAAGTTCCTGTGCTCCTCAATTAAACCCCACAGAGCCACGTCCCTAGCCAAGTCCCCGTACTCCTCAATCAAGCAAAGGATGCTTGAACCTAAAGTTGGAAACAAAAGGATAATTATTCCGCTAGGAATTTAGGACTGCATAGCTAAACTACCTCTGAATGTGGTAGTTTAAAATAATTCACATGAGCTGGGCGGTGGTGGCACACACCTATAATCCCAGCACTCTGGGAGGCAGAGGCAGACAAATCTCTGAGTTTGAAGCCAGCCTGGTCTACAGGGGAAGTTCCAGGACAGCCAGAGCTGTACAGAGAATGCCTGTCTCAAAAAAAAATGATGATGATGATGATGATAATTAAAACAGTGTACATGTATGTGTTCTTCAGTATGTGTGGATCAGAAGTTCAGGCTTTGCTGGGCAGTGGTGGTGCACACCTTTAATCCCAGCACTTGGGAGGCAGAAACAGGCAGATTTCTGAGTTTGAGGCCATCCTGGGCTACAGAGTGAGTTCCAGGACAGCCAGGGCTACACAGAAAAACCCTGTCTCAAAAACAAAAACAAAAACATAAAAAAGAAGTTCAGGAGTAAGGTGGGTTCTCTGTCTCAAAGTTTCAGGCAGGGCTCCTTGATTGAAAACCAGCACCAGGTGGCACATGCCTATCCCAGCAGCTGGGAGGCAGAGGCAGGCGTAGCCAGGGCTTCTTAGCCAGAACTACATAGTGAAACTTAAAAAAAAAAAAGAGTAAGAACCAGGCGTAATGACGCACCTATTAATCAGCACTCAGGTTGTGGCAAAAGGATCTTGAGTTTGAGCCCAGCTTGAGTTACACAGGAGTGCTGTTAATTTTTTCAAAGCCTACTTTCAATGATGGTTCTTAAAAGTTTTAACCTTCCTTCTAGCCTACCACTCATGAGAGTTAGTGGAAAAGAAAGGATACCGGTAGTGGGCCTGTTCAGAAATGTTTTTTTGTTGTTGTTGTTGTTGTTGGTTTTTTTTTTTTTTTTTTGAGCAACTCCTTTCTGTGTTGTCTGGAAGTCAGCAGTTCAGTTCACAGAAGTCAGCAGTGGTGGCAGCAGCTCGATCTAGTCACAAACACTTTACAGAAATACCAGCAGTCCTGTTTGATAGAGACAAGACAGCACACAGGAATCAGCAGCAGTGGCACATCCCAGCAGAGTCAGCCAGCCTCATCCTCAGTGGGAGTCAGCAGCAAGGACCAGGAGGGACACCAGGAGAAGTTCTAGGCTGTGCCTCTCTCAGCAAAGTGAAGATCCGTGAAGATGAAGACCAACAAGCCTTTAGCTTTGCAAGCAAGCCAAGCTCCGCCTCTTCCATTGTCCTTCAAGTCCTATGTATACCCCTCCAAACAAGATGTGTTCTCCACAGGTCTTGCCTCAGGAAAGGAGTCTTGTCTCAGATGACATCACTCTGCTAATCAGTCTGAGTCCTCAGAAGAAGGAAGAAACTGCAGCACATCTCCAGGAGATTTTTGTTGCATTTCTCTTTATGGTGTCCTGACAAATGGAGCTCAATTATGCAATGTAAGGTGGACTAATACATGTGTATTGTTGGGGAAGAATCCTTCGTTACATGTCCTTTCACGTGCTTACTTTAGCAAAACATCCTCTCTCCTGTGTCTGCTTCAGTGAAATGTACTTCTCATGAGTCTGCCTTAGTCTTTTTTTTTTTTCTTTCTCGAAACAGGGTTTCTCTGTGTAGCCCTGGCTGTCCTGGAACTCACTCTGTAGACCAGGCTGGCCTCAAACTCAGAAATCTGCCTGCCTCTGCCTCCCAAGAGCTGGGATTATGCCCAGCTGAGTCTGCCTTAGTCTTAAACCTATGTCTGCTTCAAGAAAACACTCCTTTGTGGGCTTGCCCCAACAAAACACCATCCCACACAATTGACTTTGCAAAGAACCTTTAAGTTTCCACACTTCAGTGTGCCCTGTTTCAAATAATAGTTAAACAAAACCTCAGACTGGGCATAGTAGCACACAGGCTTGGGAGCTGGAGGCGGAAGGGTCAAGCGCTCAAGGCCAGCTTGGACTACATACGGAATCCATCCTGAGCTACAGGGGACCCTGTTTTCTCAAATGAAAACAAAAACAAATAACAAAAACCTGAAACCTGTAAGCTTAGATCTTTTCAAAACCTACTTTATTTACAGTTCTGAAACACTTCAACCTCTCTTCTGGCCCACCAACCAGAGGTAGGGGAGAAAGGAGGTTAATAGGAAAAGGGAGTTGTGGACCTGTTTAGAACAGTTTCTCAAAGTAGTTTTGCTCTTTGTTGTAAAGATACCTGCAGTCCCGTTCAATAGCAAATGCCAAACAGGAACCAGTAGCAACAGCACGATCCAGCATAAACAGGAATACTATGAGAAGTTCTTTGGTACATTTCTCTTTCCAAAGTCAAGACCAACCAAGACCAGAGGCAGGAGGATCAGGAGTTCAGGGCTAGCCTCAGCTACATAGGGAGTTTGAGGCTAACCTGGGTTATGGGAAGCCCAATTTCAAGAAAGAACGGAAAAAAAAAAAAAAAAAGACCAGGGATGGTGACATGGCTCAGTAAAGGTGCACTGGTAAAGGTGCTTGTCACCAAGCCTGATGACCTGAGTCCACCCCTGGAGCCCACATGAAGGAAGGAGCCGAACTGATTCCCAAAAACTGTTTGTTGTCTGACTTCCACATGCTCACTGGGGTGTTTCACTGACACATACACACTAAACAAATACATAAAAAGCAAAAAACCCTAAAGTCCAAAACAATTAAACACGAATTTAATGAAGTACATACCAAGGACAATTTAAGTGTGGAGGTCTCTGTGGTGTTTTGAATATGCCTGGCCCAGGGAGTGGCACTATTAGGAGGTGTGGCCTTGTTGGAGTGGGTGTGTCATTGTGGGCGGAAAGCTTTAAGACCCTCCTCCTAGCTCCCTGGAAATCAATCTTCTGTTTATCTTGGGAACAAGATGTAAACCTCTCAACAACTCCTGCACCATGCCTGTCTGGACTCTGCTATGTTCCTGCCTTGATAATAATGGGCTGAACTTCTGAACCTATAAGCTAACCCCAATTAAATGCTGTCCTTATAAGAGTTGCCTTGGTCATGGTGTTTGTGCACAGCAGTCAAACCTGAATGAAGTCAGTCTTCAAGTTATGAAAAGACAAAACTAATCACTGGGGCTAGGGGTGACTCAGTGGTACTGTCTCTGGCTTATCAGGGGAGGCAGAGGCAGAAGCAGGTGGATTTTTGAGTTTGAGGCCAGCCTGGTCTACAGAGTGAGTTCTAGGACAGCCAGGGCTACACAGAGAAACCCTGTCTCAAAAACAAAAAACAAAAAACAAAAAAAAAACAAAACCCAAAACCATGAGCCAAAGTTGTCGGGGAAGTAAGTGCACTGATGCTTTGAGATAAGAGAACAAGGCAAGGCTGGCAATGGAGATGTAAAAACAGCAGGACAAGCAAGAACCAACAAAAGCACACATCATAGTGCCAGCTATGGTGGCCACCTTTAATCCCCGAACTGAAGAGACAGGCAGACAGATCTCCGTGAGTTCGAGGCCAGCCTGGTCTACATAATGAGTGACACTATTAGAGGGTGTGGCCCTGTTGGAATGGTTGTGTCACTGTGGGTGTGGGCTATAATACCCTCATCCTAGCTGCCTAGAAGCCAGTATTCTGCTAGTAGCCTTCAGATGAAGATGTAGAATTCTTAGCTCCTCCTGCATGTGCCTGCCTGGATGCTGCCCTGTTCCCGCCTTGATGATAATAGACTGAACCTCTGAACCTATAAGCCTGTCCTGATTAAATGTTGTCCTCATACACGGTAGGCAAACACCACATAGCCCCAGCTCATATTTTGATCTTTATTTGGAGACAATTTTCAGATAAATTGTCCAGGATGGTCTAGATCTCTCTTTCTAGGCTGAAGCAGAACTGAGCTTGTGAACTGACTGCCTCAGCCTCCCAGGTATCTGGGGTGACAGGCTTGTACCACCAGGCCCACCCCTCATGATTCCCTTCCTGGTCTGCTGTGGCCTCCTGCCGGCTTCTCACCACTATCCTTCAGTGATACGCTATCCAGTGTCCTAACCTTTCAGCCTCTGAGCACATGGCAAAACTGCAGACACAATTAAACACAGTGCTTTGAACTAGGGAGATGTTCTTGCATGGTCTATATGGACCTGAGTCTTTAAAGAGAGGCAAGGAGGCGAGACAGGTCTGGCAGTGAAGACTTGGGAGGAGTCCAAAAGTCAACGAATGCAAACAACTCCAGAGAACTATAAACCCACAGGAGTGCAGATCGGCTAATTCTTCATTGTGACCCAGTGAGTCCTGCTGTCTAAGAGTCTGTGGTTTTGTTTTGTGGTTTTGGTTTTTTTGAGACAGGGTTTCTCTTTGTTGCCCTGGCTGTCCTAGAGCTCAATCTGTAGACCATGCTGGTCTCAAACTCAGAGATTCCCCCTGTCTTTGCTTCCCTTTAATTCTCTGCTGGGATCAAAGGCAGATGCTACCACCACCCAGCCAAGTCTGTGGTTCTGAGTGTTTATTTGGTAGCACATAGTAAGCATAAGGAAGACAACAAATAGTGTCAGACAGGCAGCAAAACTTCACCCAGCATCTATACCACCAGCACTACACGTGAGTGCTGTAGCAGCCACAGAGCAGGAAGGTGATACCAGGCTGTACAAGCTACAGCCCTTAGATCCCGGGGAGGAGCTCTCTCAACGCAGGCTCTTTATGCCACCAGTTATCAGTAACAGCCTCTGCTGGAAAGGTTCCTTAGCTGTTCTAAGGACACAATACTATTTTAAGATCTCTCAGGCTGTTTTACTGTTTCCCCCTCACTCCTGGACAACGGGCCACAGAGGATACTTAGAGACAAATTTGAGTGTGAAATTTGAGTCAGGTATGTATGCCCAGTTTCTCAGTAAGCTTAATTGGCAAGCACATGATGATTTATGCTTTTTTGTTTGTTTGGTTGTTTGGTTTGGTTTTTTTCGAGACAGAGTTTCTCTGTGTGCCCTGGATGTCCTGGAACTCACTCTGTAGACCAGGCTGGCCTCGAACTCAGAAATCTGCCTGCCTCTGCCTCTGCCTCTGCCTCCCAAGTGCTGGGATTAAAGGTGTGCCTCACCACCGCCCAGCCACATGATGATTTATAATATACAGTATAGTAAGAGAACTATTTTGGACAATGGACCTCCTGAACTGGAAGATAACTCCTCTGTGTGTGTGTGTGTGTATGTGTGATTGTGTGTGTGTGATATAACCTCTTTAACAACTTCACTGCATCTGCAGCACCTGCCTTATCTGCAACTTTAAATGTGCTCATAATCCTTTCCTCACCAAGTGGAAGTTTCTTGGGTCTTCCTGCTGTCTGTCTGCCCTGGGAAGGAGTGGGAAGCAGTGGCCCTGAAGCAGCCTGAAAATCATGCTCTCGTGACATTTCCTCCATAGTGCACGCTAGTCTATCGCTTTGGAATTCAGCCCACTCAAGCTCTATGGAAACAGGCAGAAGGCAGTAAAATCTTCTCCAGAATGCAACACGAGGGGCTGGAGTTGGATTTCCAAGCCCGTCCGAACCTTGGGAAGCTAGGCTCCACTTCTCTCTCAGCACTCTGGACTTCTGAACTCCTACCAGAATGCCTCAGTAAGCCCTAATCACAGCATCCGCAGCTTCTCTGACTTGAAGCTTCAAACTTTTCTGTGACCCGGTTCCAAAGGTCTATGAACCATGTGAGTAGGGTTTATCACAGTGACAGCTCCACTTCTGCTACCATTTTTTGTATGTTACTTAACTTGTTGGTGTCACAAAATACCTAAAAACAACCTACAAGAGGAAGGGCAGTGGTTTATTTTGGTTCATGTTTTGTTATTTTATTTATGTATTCTGCTGCATGTACACCTGCTCGCCAGAAGAGGGCATCAGATCCCTTTATAGATGGTTGTGAACCACCTTGTGGTTGCTGGGAATTAAACTCAGGACCTCTGGAAGAACAGCCAGTGTTCTTAACTGCTGAGACATCTCACCAGCCCTTGGTTCATGGTTTTATGGGACAGTCCATGATGAGTAGAAGGCACAAGCTGCAGGTTTCTGACATTCTGTTCTGACCTCTGCAGATACCAGGCATGCAAGTACATAAATGCAGGCAAAATATTCATACATGTACAACAAAATAAATACATCTAAACCAAAACAAATAAAACATGTCTCTAGAAACACTGATGGCTGGGTGTTGGTGATGCACGACTAACTTTAATACCAGAAGGCAGAGGCAGAAGGATCTCTGTGAGTTTGGAGCCAGCCTGGTCAACCTAGTGAGTTCCAGCACAGCCAAGACTAGACAAAGACCCTATCTCAAAATAAAGCAAAGCAAAACCAGCAGACAGTCTGTTTCCCAGGCGATTCTGAATCCTGTGGAGTAGGCAGTTGGGATTAATCAGAACTGAGATTAATTAATCTGATCTGGGCAGAGAGGAACACCGTTGTGATGGTTTGTTTCAGCAGCCACAGTCAGCCTTTAATGTAAATCAGAGCACATGGGCTCTCATCTCCACAGAGCATGCTCCAGTCAGGCTTACTGGTGTACACATCTAGAAGCCCAGATTTGAGGAGGTTGACTCAGGAGAATCAAGAGTTCAAAGCCAGCCTTGGCTACATAAGGAGTTAAAAAGCATGTCAAGATATAGCTCAGTGGGTAGGATGCTTGCTTAGCAAAGCAGATGCCCTGGTATTCCCTGGCACTATAAAAACCAAGCATGGTGGGCTGGAGAGATGGCTCAGTGGTTAAGAGCACTGACTGCTCTTCCGGAGGTCCTAAGTTCAAATCCCAGCAACCATATGGTGGCTCACAACCATCTGTAATGGGATCTGATGCCCTCTTCTGGTGTGTCTGAAGACATCTACAGTGTACTTACATAATAAATAAATCTTTTTTAAAAAAAAATCAAGCATGGTAACACACATCAGCTGCCAGTGATCACAGCACTCCAGACGTGGAAGCAGTAATAGTTCAAGGTTAGCCTCAGCTACTTACGAGTTGGAGACAAGCCTGGAGGGTGGCACTCTGACTCTAAGAAGAAGGTAAAAAAAAAAAAAAAAAAAAAAAAGGCCTAGACTGAGACACACTGAGGCTAAGTCGCAAAAAGTTGTAGACACATGACCTCTTACCTGCAAAAATGCGCGTGTGCTATTGGGATCGAGCTGTTTCCAAGGCCAGTTCCTGCTGTGGCCGGAGTGCACTGCTGTCTCATGTCACTTGCCACACTGAGCAGGTGGGAGGGCTAACACAGGGCCTCATATATTCCAGTATGAGGCCAGCCTTGAGGTTTTCTGCTTTGTTTTGAGACAGTCTCCATATAACCCTAGTTGCCACATAGTCCAGGCTGACCTTTAATTCCTGGAGATCTTGTCTTGTCTCCTACATTCTGGAGTTATGACTTTGAATTAAAAAAAAATATTATATGTATGTTTTGTTTGGTTGGTTTGTTTTGGTCTGTATGTATGTCTGCATGCCAGAAAAGAGCATTAGATCCCACGAAACTACAGTTATAGGTTGTTGTGAGCTAGAATGTGGATGGTGGGGGTTGAATCCAGGACCTCTAGAAGGGCAGCTAGTGCTCTTAATCACTGAGCCATATCTCCAGCTCTGACCTTGAATTTTTTGTTTTGTTTTGTTTTTCGAGACAGGGTTTCTCTGTGTAGTGTAGTCCTGGCAGTCCTAGAACTCACTCTGTAGACCAGGCTGGCCTCAAAAATCCACCTGCCTCTGCCTCCCAAGTGCTGGGATTAAAGGCGTGCGCAGCAGCAGCAGCAGCAGCCACCATCGCCTCCACCACCACCACCACCACCACCACCACCCCCGGCTTCAATGTCACCCTAATTCTTAAATGCAGCTTGTTTAGACCAAGTCTGTATCATTAATAATTGTCCTCTGTGATAAGGGAGACTTCACGTCCCCCTTTTACTTAAAGGACCTTTTGGAGTGTGTCAGGATGCTGGCTCAGAGCTGCTCATCCTCAAGGGTGGGAATTTGGACCCCAGCACCCACATAAAACAAGTCAGGTGTTCTGCACACAACTGTAACCCCAGCTCTGACATGGGTAGAGAGGATCACTGGGGCTCGCTGGCTTCCATCTCAGCCAAGAAAACACAGTCTTATCACAGAGAAATAGCTATAAACAACAGAGGACATGTGACATCCTCTTCTTGCTTCTCAAGGTGCATGCAGGCACACGTACCAACACACAGATAAATCGTCAATAGATTGTGTGGAGGCATGTGCGAATCAGTACACCACCAGAGGCACTAGATCCCCTGGAGCTGGAGTTATAGGCAGGTGTGAGTCATCTGGTTCCTTGAATCAAACTTAGGGTTTCCAGAGGATTTGAGTTGGATTCCCAACACTCACATGGAGACTCACAACCTTGACTCTAGTTCTAGGGACTTGGTGCCCTCTTCTACCTCCAAGGACACCAGGTAGGCTTGTGGTACAGACATACATGCGGGCAAAACCACTCCTACACATAAAACGAAATCTTTATTAGTGTTATACTTTGAATCTGAAGTACTCCCATAGGTCTATGTATTTGAACAGCAGGTCCTCAGCTGGTAAGGGCATTAGGGAGGTTTGGGGCATTAGCTAGAGATGGAGCTATTGGGGAAGATTTTTGAGGGTTATAGACCAGCCTTATTTTTAACACACTCTCTTGCTTCTGATCATGCAGACATCGAGCTGCACTCCCAGATCCTGCCATTCCAACTACCATGCCCTCCTCTTCATGATCGACTGGTCCTCTGGAGTAAGTCTGCCTGCACCTGTAAGCCCCTATGTCTGTAAGCCCTTGCACCTCTAAGTCCCTGTGCCTGTAAGTCCCTAGCCTGTAAATCTCTGCACCTGTAAATCCCTGCGCCTGTAAGTCCCTGTGCCTATAAATCCTTGCACCTGTAACTCCCTAGCCTGTAGATCTCTGCCCTGTAGGTCCCTGCTGCCAGGCTTTTCTTCACAGGGTGAGAGGTGATACCTGTTTTTTATTTCAGAAAATATTACAACCAACTCTCCAATGTTCCTGGGACTTCTGGAATTTACATTTTTCTTCTTAGTTTTCATTTTTTTATGTGTCATTGTACATACCTGCATGCGTGTAGTATTCCATGTATGTGCAACGAGCTTGAGATCCTTGGAATTGAGGTTACAGATGGTTTCCTCAGTGGGTGCTGGGAACTGAACCCAGGCCATTTGCAGAAGCACTAATATTCTAAACATTTTTAGGTAGGAAGATGCCTGAGTCGTGACTCTTTTTAAAGCTGTTGGTTTTTACTCACACCTTGTATATTAAAGACTCTAGCCATGGTGTATTTTCTTTGTAAGGTGTTTGTTTTAGACGATGACTAAGATACTAAGACCTAACTCTGTGATGGCAGGACTCCTCTACCAAAGTGGGGCTTACTTAACTCTGTAGCTACTGAGGCCACTTTGTCACAGATCTATTCAGTTCAGTGTACTGAACTTATTTTGTAGTTCACATTGCTGTCAAATAAGGAAACAGAAAGGAGAAAGTGAAAAGCCACGCACCGCAGTTAAGACTGTAAGTGCATCTTTTAGAGAAACCTCAACTGGATTCAGTGGTGGCACCAAGCTCGTACATTCAGAAATTGTCTAAGTATTTCTCCTGCATGTGTGTATATGGGCACTATGTGCATGTCTGGAACCTAAAGAATCCAACAGAAGTTTCCAATCCCCTGGAGCTGGAGTTACACATGGTTGTGGCCAGTACATGGATGCTGGGAGCTGAACCCAGGTCTTCTGCAAGAGGAGCTAACTGGGAACAACTGCCTGGGCTTTTGAAAGTTTGTCCCCAGTGACTTGCCTCCTCCAAGGCCACCTCCTAATCCATCATCTCAAACAATTCCTTCAACTGGGGAAGCATTCAAACATATGAGCTCATGGGAGCCAATCTCTTTCCAACTACCACAAGGACCTAGCTGAAGCCGTCAGCATCATGAACAAGAGCTGTCACTCTAATGCTCCACTCATGTTGTTAAAGCAGTTGTTCTTTCAAAGACTCTTAACAAGACATACAGTTTCAAGGGAAAAGCCCCCCAGAGACAGAGTCCCCAGCTTGTCACTTATCAGCAGACACAAGCTACAACACTGCCCCTTAAGCCTTGCTACCCCTTAAGCACAACCCACCATTTCTGTGAAGTCCTGAGTCCTACACGTCCCTTCCCAGTGGGCCACACTCAGCTGCAGTTGTGTGTAGGGGATGGAGAAGGGACACACCCCACCCATCAGTGCTTCTGCCTGCTGTTTCTCACACCTATACCTCTAGACCCTCAGCATCACCAATACTCACTCTTTCTCAATGGAGACTTTTCTATGGAATCACACTTGGAAGGTGGTATGTGGTGTTAAGCAGATTCTTCTACACTAGTCCTTGTTTAGTTTGCTGTTTCTTTTTCTTCTATAGGATGTCATATAGCCCAGGCTGGCCTTGAACTTGTTCAAGTGCTGGGACTGCAAGTTTATGCCACCATACCTGGTTTAAAGTAATTAAAAAACATCAATAATGATAGAGGTTTGCTAAATTGACTGTATTTAACCCTAACAAAATACTCACTTCAAAGGTAAATGTTTTTTACAATATAAAAATTTGTTCCTGACTTTTGCCTCCACGGATTATTTAACCACATGCACATACACATGTGCACAACTGTTTCTCAGGCTAGTCTCCCTGGGTGCTGGGATAAATGCACACATTACTACACTTGACAGGTTTGGTGGTTCTCATTGCTGCCAGAACTGACAGGTACACACAGGACTTCCTTATGCTGTACTGCTTCGGGGCATGGGCACCCTGGCCTCCAATAAAGAGCAATTTAAAAATTTGCTTGTGTGTGTGTGTGTGTACCCTGTGCATTCCTCCTGCTGGTGCAGCTCAGAGGGAATAAACCATTCCATTCCCTAAAACTAACAGGATGCTAAGAGCAGCAAGCACTTTTGTTTGAGCCCTAAAAGACTTTTTAAAGAGCTTCAAAGGGCCAGGAAAGGCAGGGGCAGGCAGATCTTTGTGAGGCCAGCCTGATTTACAGTTAAGTTCCAGGATAGCCAAAGCTAAACAACTTGTCTCAGAAACCAAAGGGGAAAAAAAAACCCAGAACAAAACAAAAAAGGAAAGCACACAAACAAGCGTCAAGGGCATAGTGGTATAAATCTTTAATCCTAGCACTTGAGAGGTACAGGCTGGTAGATTTGAGGCCAGCATGGGTTACACAGTGAGTTCCAGGACAGCTAAGGTGGTCAGGTGAAGAAACAAGTTCAGAACCCCAAATTCCCTCCTCAGCTAGTCTAGCCAAAGAGCACATCTACAAACTGAAGGTATCCTTCTGTCTCAACCCCCCACGGTAGCCAGGACTACAAGTCTGTGCTATTGGAATCAGTTAAGGGGAACGTTCCCCCATTCATTTGGTGGTGCTGAGGGATAGACTCCAAATGCTGGGCAAACACCATGTTCTCCCTCAGACATATATGTAGTATTTTCAGACATATATGTAGTATTACCAATGACCCAATGGTAGATGGGAATTGAACTCAAGACCTCTGGAAGAGCAGTCAGTGTGCTCTTAACCTCTGAGCTGTTCTGCTGTCCATGTGCTTTTAATTCCAGCATCCAAGAGACAGTCAGGAGGATCCCTGAGTTAAGACCTGACTGGTCTACAGGGCAACAGCCAGGGCTACACAGAAAGAAAAAAAAGCAAACCTCAAAAACCCAGGTAAGTTTATCAGAAAATTAATTAGGCATTTCCAAATACTCTTTCACAACAGATTTTATTGGTTGAGGAGCACAGCACACAGACATTCCAATTTTTATTACACGTACCCAAAGAGCGCCATAGATTGTGTTCACGTACCGAAACTCTGAAGAGTCACATTGTGTTCACGTACACAAATGAAGAGCTACTACACATTGTTTTTGCTTGAACTTATTCCAGGGATGTTCCAGCCTCACACTTGGCAAGTTTCCCTAAGACCTCTCAACCAAATGTTCATAATCCTTAATTCCACCAATTCACAATTTTATGCCACACAGAACATATTCAAAATTTCCATCTTTCACAGCACATTATCACAACTGTTAGGAAAATGGACTGCCATGACCACAGACATCACAGTTCTGACAGGGCAAGGACCAAGGACTGGCTTTCTTACAAAATGGTTCTACTAGAACACGGGACCAGAGAGAACTGAAAATATTCCAGACACGAATGCACGACTGAGACTCCAAATTGCCATTTAGTATGCTTTGTATTGTAGGATATAAAACTAGCCCCCTCTACGGAATGTTATGGTGACCCCCGAGACAGTCACAGCCTCTCCTGATTCAGTATCCTGCAATTTTCTGGTTGTACCAAAAAATAAACAACCAGCAAATGATTTAACCTCTTAAAAAAACCATTTACACTTAAAAAATGGGATGAGGTGGGATTCCCTCACCTTTTAAAAATGTTTCTAGAGCTACTAAAAAACTCGCATTTACAAAATAGTTGATAAAAATATTCCTCTGGATTGTACAAGAAGGGAGGCAGGGAGACTGACAGACATGATGGACGCTTAGTCGGACTTGGCTTCTTTCTCTTCTTCAGAGGCTGGACTCTGCAAACCACAGAAAAAGCAAACATCAAGTACACACGTCACAGAATGATGGTGCTTATATAGCCCCACCTTTCCCCTTCTTCCTTCCAAGACAGTTTCTTCACAAAGCTCTGGCTGTCTTGCAAGACCAGGATGGCCTCAAATTCACAAAGATGTACCTTCCTCTGCCCAGAGAGCGCAGGGATTAAAGTGTGTGCTACCACGCCTAGCCATCCTATTTCTTAACATGGTTGCTTTATTCAGATTCTGGACTTGCTGTGGCCGTTCAGGCTATCTCATTTCAAGTCTAGTACAGTCCAGCCTTACTGCCACTCATGTCAAAATGTCCATGCTTCCTTTTGGTGATCTGCCTGTTTACACTGGCTGTCCAGCTTTATCCAAGTGACACGCAGTGGTGCTGTCTACGCCTGTAACGTACCTGACAGAACACTGCACATTTTGAGTTCATGATCTGTGAATATCAAATCCCTTTATACACACTCCAGGTGCTGCTACAGAGAACACACAGTACTGTGTTGATCAGTTGAAGTAAGTTTTCTTAATTTGCCAAGCGCAGTGGCTTAGGATTTTAAGAGAACTATAATTTGGTGAGAAGGCATGCCTTCAGCTGCTGATTCTGAGATTTGCCACCTGCTGGTACTATAGACATACGCCACAGTGCCCAGCTCAATCGGGTGCTATGATTGAGATTAGATCAGTGATCCAAGTCCCAATCACTTAATACTGGACATGCAGTTAGAAATAGAAAAAATGTTTAAAAATGTGTAGTTGTTGGTTATACATTTAGTCTTCATCTAGTATGCAAAAAATCCTGAGTTTGATCTCTGGTACTAGAAAAAAGAAAAAAAATAACAAAATAAAACTTTCTGAGAAGCAAAAATCTGATAACACAAGTTGTCTGAGAGCTCAAGGCTAGCCTAGGCTACAGAGCTAGTTCCAGGCCAACAGTAAGATCACACCAAAAACAACTGCAATATTCAGGCTGGAGGACTGGCTCAGTGGGTAAGTCAGCTGCCATATGAACAGGATAACTACAGCTCCTCAGCACCCACACGGATAGATGCCAAGTGAGTGTGGGAGCCCATCTGTAATGCCAATTTGCAGGAAAGCTTGGTTCAGCAAGAGATACTACCACAATCCTACATAAAATGAAATTTGGCTTCCCAAGCTTAGCATATATATAATAAAGAGTTAAAAAAATAAGAATGCTAGGCTTAACAAAAGCTAGCTGTTGCCAAGCATGGTGGCTCATATCTGGAGCCCCACAGTTGGGAGGCTGAGGCAGGGGGATCAGTTCAAGAGACCCTGTTTCAACCTTGTGTATTGTACTTCAGAGTTTTGTTTTGTTTTAAATTTTTATGTGCATTGGTGTTTTGCTTGCATGTCTGAGGGTATCAATTCCCTGGAACTAGGAGTTACACACAGTTGTGAGTGAGCTGCCATGTGGGTGTTGGGAATTGAACCATGGTCCTTTGGAAGATCAGCCAGTGCTCTTAATCTGATTCAGCTCTCCAGCACCAACACTTTAAGTCATTTCCTCACAGCTCATAAAGACAGAAATGGCAGCCAGGCACATGCCTTTAATCCTAGTACTTGGGAGGCAGAGGCAGTTAGGAGTTTGAGGTCAGCCTGGGCTACAGAGCAAGTTCCAATCAGCCAGGGCTACATAGAGAAACCTTGTCTTTAAAACCAAAAACAAAACACAGAAACCAATGTTATTTTTCTGAACAAAGTTATCATTCAGCCCCAAACAATCAACTATTTTTCAGAAGAAATATAACTGTCATTTTGCCATAATTTAAATGTGTCTAATAATGTATGCACCCAGAATATACCAACTAGGATTCTAGCACAAGAGACGCCTCGGAAGCCACGGCACGCTGACCACTGCAACATGAGGCAGAGAGCCAGCTCACCTGTTCCAACACAGCCTAACACAGCCACGTGGGAAATCACAATGAGCTCTGCATCCTATTGTAGGTGAAACTGACATATGCAAATCTTATTTACTCCCACTAATTTGCTCAAGGTCAAATAAAACCTAATTCATTAACGTGTTATTTTTTCATGGGGGAGAACTGTACAGAAAAGTTCCCATAAAAATTTAATCTGCTAAAGAAAGGATCCAATTTAACATCTGTTGCTCAGAATCAGAGTAGACACATGCGCACTCTTCTGACCTGGTTTTCCGTCTCTCCGTTTTCTGCAGGCAGATCTGTAGTTTGCTGGTCAGCCACTTCAGCCTGTTTGCCCTTTGCACCCCTCTTTCCTTTTATCTGCACTTTTTTGTCTGATGCTTTATCCTAAAATAAGAGATCTTTTATAAACTTTGCATTCAATTTAATTTGATGCAGAGTACATCCACAATGCATCTTGACCCCTCACACAGCCTCAATACTAAACAACTTGAGATCCACCCCAACAAGGACACCATGTATGCTGATGAGTCCTAAATCTTGTCATTAGCTGGGATTAAATCTTAAGC
Source organism: Apodemus sylvaticus (assembly GCF_947179515.1). Lineage (NCBI taxonomy): Eukaryota > Metazoa > Chordata > Mammalia > Rodentia > Muridae > Apodemus > Apodemus sylvaticus. The sequence continues at coordinate 2,003,294 of NC_067486.1, read as the reverse complement.
CTGTGCTGCACTTACTTGTCTACAGCACCATTACCACACATGAGATTAACGCAAAGGCTTGTAACCTTACCAGTTCCCCAAATTCTTTTAAGCATGAATAATCTAATTGTCACATCGAGGCCATGGTCCTGACAAGACTTATACCCACACATGGAAGACCATTCACCTTCATAAGCATTCCTCTAAGTCATGCTATCTGCCAGTTCCTTCCTTGCTTGTAAACATACGAGTAACTACAAAGAACAATTTTTGAGTTATTTTCATTTGTGTGTTTGAAGAATCTGAAAAAGCATAGTTATTATTATTGTGATGATATAACTTAAAGTTAAAAATTAAATTGTAAGCAGTAAGAAAACAGTATTTCTGGATCCTACCTGTCTTACAGGAAGGCACTCAGCAAAACAAATCAACAAAATGAACAATTCTGTGTTAAGCTTGTATAACATACAAATTAACAGGTCATATTCAAATTACTTTCAGGTTGGACCACCAAGAATGAGACCTGAGTTCTCCACATGTACAATGAACTAAGTTCTGATCTTTACAGGCTGTGGCACAGACATACTCCAATAAACAAATGTAATAAAAGCCAAACTCCCTATCGGTACTGGTGATTTCCACGACTTAAGGGTCCCAGGATAAACAAGCACGCGTAACCAAGCGTGCTTAGCATCTTATAGTAGAGTGGCTATTTATCCACTATTGCCAAGTGTCGACTTGGGTTTGATCCCTGTACCAGCAGAAAGTGTAAAATGCCCCAGCTTTGTGTGATGGTGCACTTTTAATCCCAGCACTAACTCCAAAGAGGCAAGCAGGACTCTGAGTTCAAGGCTAGTTAGGGCCCCCTCACATGAAAGCCTACCTTCCCAAATACGTATACATAAGGTACCTATAAGCTAAATGAAATAAGCCAACCCTTCCTACGTATGATTGAACCTTTGAAATATTTACTTCTACTGAGTGACACAAGCATAAACTACTAGTTGGGTAGTTAAAGAAACTAGACATACAAGTTCAGTAGAAATATAAAAATGAAGGCCTTCTCCCAAGTTTTTCTTTGGGAAAGCCAAACATCAGGTCTGCTCCTTAAGTGTGGTGGCCAGGTGTTGGGATGCATGCATGTCCCCCTATGCTCATTAGGTTAAGAGGGGCTGGAAGGCAGGCAGGCCGAAGGAAAGACAAAACACTCACCCCTCAAAAGAAGAAAATGATCACACTGCTGCGGCAAAACTTAAGCCTAAACTCTTATCTAAAACTTTATAAGCAGCTCAAAATATAAACAAAAATGTAAGAGGGAAATATGTAGGAATGCCCAAGTTTATACATATAGAAGAGGTGGAGACAGAAATGCAGACACTCTTCAGACCCTCAGGCAGTATTCATGTCAGGATCAATGTCCTTCTCTGGCCTGAGAAAGTCCACGTTACCGCCATTCCTGAAGCTGTACTTGAAAAGATCACAAACTAGGACTTGAGAGATATCTGGTTCACTTAAGAGTACTCAGCAGCTCTCCCGGAGGACCCAAGTTCAATTCCCAGCACGTACTCGGCAGCTCCAAACTCTGGCCTCCAAAACGCACCTACATACATGTAGGCAAAATACCCACAATTTAAAGTATAACATCAACTATCAGGAAAACAGTTCAATTTTTACTTTGCTCCAAAAAATTGTCCAAGGAGATTAAAAAAAAAAAGACTTTTACTTTTAAATGAAGTGCATACATATATGTCTGTGCATGCTCAGGCTGTGCCTGCAGAAGCCAGAAGAGGTTATCAGATCCTCTTATCCCTTGGAGCTGTCACTCAAAGAGTCTCAGGTCCCTCTGTAAGAGCATTGTGCATTCTTAACCAGTGAGTCATCTTCGGCTCATAAAAGCTTCTGAGTTTTTGTGTTTTGCATGTACGTATGTGCACCGTGTGCCTGCTGCTGGAGGTTAGAAAGGGGCATGAATCATCTTGGAACTGGAGTCGAGGATGTTTCTGAGCTGCCCTGTGGGTGCTGGGAACTGAACTCAGGTGGTCTGCAAAGCCATATTGCTGCGGATGAACGAACGTGCCACACTTTACCCATGCCGCCCCCACCCACCTTCCAGAACCCTCCTAAATAAACACCTAGAACCTCAACTAAGCCTGCCTGGACACCATTTCGAAACCTACCTTTCCCGCGGCCTTTTTCGGTTTCGCGTCCACCTTGGCAGGGGCGGGCTTCTGGCAAAAGATAAATTAATAAAGGAGGGGGTGTGAGGCGCTGAGCGGTCGAGCTGGGCCCGGGCCCGCCCGCTCGCTCCCGCCCCAGCCCCAGCCCCAGCCCCAGCGCGGTACTTACGGCGGACAGCCTCGCGGAGCGGCGCTTGGGCTGCGGAGAGAAAGACGGGGTGAGCAAGGCGCTGAGCGACACCCCCGACCCGCCCGGCCCGCCCGGCCCGTCCGAGGCCTGCACTCACCTCCGCCTTCGCCGCTCCATCCGCGCTAACCTGCAGGAGAAAGCACAGCGGAGAACAATGCGGCCGCGTGACGTCACGCCCAGCCGCCCGCACCCCCGAAGGTTCCAGAACCCCTCAGACCCTAACCCTGCGGGCGCCGTGGCCCCGCCGCGCTCACCTTTCTCTTGGGCATCGTGGCGGCGCGGGGTGGGAGATGCGTGCGTCGCCGGATCTGTCACGGAGCTGCACTGCCTAACCGCCACCACACGAACTGCTGCGACCCGTCGCGGGGGCGGTGGGAGAACCGGATGGAACCGGATTGGAGCCCGCCCCCCTCTCCCCCGCGCCTCCCCGCGGGGCCGGGCCGCCCCCAGCCCCCATTGGCTGCTTAGGCCCACCGCTCCCGACAGCGCCCTAGCCCTTGCCCCCGAATAGGCGCAGCGAGCTGTCACTCCGCCGCATCGCCCCGCCCCCCTGGCCCCCCACCCCGCGGGCGCGACCCCGGCCGAGGGGCGGGCCCGAGCCGCCCGACCCCGCTAGGTAGTTTGTTTGAAGCCGACAGCAAAATTGCGGTCTGCGCCCTGATTAGTGGGGAGGTGTCACGTGGCCCCCGTATCGCTTTCCCACAATGCTCCGTACTCTAGGCGCCTGCCCGTGGAGTCCACTTGCAGACGCCCCGAGTCCCGGAATGCCTAGGCGTGATTTGCCTTCAGCCTGGGGAGCCACAGACGCGGTCAATAGTGCGCAGGCGCGCGCGGGCCAGTCGCGCAGACTCAGCCTGTTCTACGCGCCTTTACCAGCCTATATTTAGGTAACTTTGTTTTAGGGATTGCAGCTGTCAGGCTCTCGGGCCCGAGCTCCTACCCTCCCCTCTGCATCGTTCCCGTCCTGTGTTCAAGTGTGTGCAAGAATCGCATCTGCCCTTTCTAGACCTCAATGTTACATGTGTGACGGGTAGAGCTTCCTCCATCTTACTGGCTGCGTCGTCAGTTTTAGCTTCGACCTCCATATTGCACCTTTTGTTTATGGAAAGCAGTTAACATTGAGTCCATCCCAAGAAGGCAGATAGCGGGCTGGATAGTAGAGTCCCACCTTCGGCCATATTACTGCTGCTCTATTGTAAGAATGATCATATACGTCTGTGCCTACTATAAAACTTGTATTTAGGACAGGGGATTCGAATCTTTTATCTCTTGCACCGTTTACGATTTTTAGACAAACGTTTTAATCCCCCCCCCCCCCCACCCAGTAAACCTTTGTTTTCCCAAAGGCCCACTGCTGTATTCCAGGGATTAGATGGCTTGAAGCAGTGACTCTTTGTCGTTGAAGCCGCGACCCCGTCCCCTTCATCGCTTGTCGCCCACGTCTTGAGTTAAGACTGTGAGGTCCTATCCGAACTAGTGGGGGAAAGACACAACACCTGAGTTAAAATAAAAATCAAATGTGCTTCCTGTCCTTGTGTGGTTTATCTTCTGATTGTACCCTCTTAAAAATAAAGTTTGCTCTTACAGGAAGCCCACCAGAGAATGCCACTCAGACACAGTTTATAGCCAATTGAAAGACTTTATTTCCCAGGATAGCCAGGGCCACATAGAGAAACCCTACCTCAAATGACAAAAGTCTATTCCAGCGGCAGGGGCTTAAGTATAGCCTGGAGCATTTAGACCAAGGCTTGTAAGGCAAAAATTACATCCTGTTGTCTCACTGCAGCTGCAGGGGAGGTTTACACAAGCAAGCATTTAAAGAGGAGCTAAAGTAAGTTAGCTGGGTCCTGAAATAGAGTTGGGCAGTTTTCCACAGGATTCTCCATCAAGATCAAATTCTAGTTAAACCCAACGTGGCCTGAGCAAGAATACAAGATGGAGGAGCCTCTGCCTTGCCCTGCCCTGTCACACTCACATGTAAGATGGAGGAAGCTCTGCCCTGTCACACGTGTAAGATGGAGGAGCCTCTACCTTGTCCTACCCTGTCACACTCACATGTAAGATGGAGGAAGCTCTGCCCTGTCACACTCACATGTAAGATGGAGGAAGCTCTGCCCTGTTTTGCTAAGGACCAGGAACTTAACTGAATTTATTCTCTGTCTGATGTTGGCAAAACAGTTAAGGATGCACAGTTTCAGATCAGCTCCATAAGAACCAATGGTCTGGTTAATGCTGACAGTGCAGTGGTTGGCCACGGCAACCAGGTAAACAGAGACTGACGCCGTCTGATCCATGTCTCCTTTCTTCCCTTTCTTGGAGCTTTCTCTGACCATAGCAAGGTTTGTCCCTAATTACCGATAATTGGGTGGCTTGGAAACAGTGACTTTCTCCCAAGGCCATGCAAAGTCTTCTCTCTCATAAAAAGAGGGCCTGCCTCCCTCAGTTCTGCGGGACTCTTTTTCGAGGGAGGAGTCAGCTTGACTTTGCAGCTTGGGAATGGCATTCCACAGATGCTCTAGGTGTAAGTCTGTCTGGGAACTGGGTGCCCTAAAGCTTTGATTCCCAACAGTCAATATAGCCGGGGTGCTATGGCTATAGCACAGGGTTTTCCTGCCCCCTTTAGGGTCAGAACCAGAAACTGGGCCATTTGGCCTTCATTTACATTGAGTCAAGGCCAATGTTGAGTGTCGTTCCCCCCCCCCCCATAGGCATATACCTGGAGGGTAGCATAGACAGCACATATGGAGTGAGGGTGAAAGTTTCCATTGAACTGGAGGAGGCACATTTAGTCAAACAGCACAAGCAATACAGGCAATTTGAAGACAGGGTGCAGATACCTTGTTCTTGGTAGGCCATGCATAAGATTGTGATCCCTGAAGGCCATTTCCCAGCAAGTCTTCTCCACAGCCTGCCCCTTCCGAAGACCAATATTGTTCCACCCTTGGAATGGATATAAGACAGCACAAGTCAACTCAAAGGATAATTTCATGTCTGTGAATTTTCTGCATTTCCATGTCCGGCTTTCAAGCCAGTGGAGAGTGGGAGTGTATGTCCCAGGTTAGTAAACTCTGGTCTTTTTCATCTTTATCTTTAAGGAGTCCAAGGCCCAAATCCATCTGTGGGGATTGTCCTAGGTGGCCCTTATTTTCCTCAATGGATGACACCAGTCACTTTCCCAGATTCACAGGAAAGACAAGTCAGCTGCCTGGCAGCATCCTCCATCCTTATCATCCTGTTTGGCTAGTTCTTATTTCTCCAGTCAGTCTCATCCCAGGGTGTATTCCCTGCAGTCCAGTAAGCTGGGCTCCCAGGACTGGGAGAAAGCCTCACAGGTTCTAGGGCTGCTTCTGGGGTGGCCTAGTTAGAGCCATTCTTTTGCTTTTTGGATGGCTGTCTCCACCTCCCTTTCAGATCTGTTTATCCAACCAACAGAACTGACAGAAATGCGCAGGGACACACATGGAGACAAAATCATGGACACACAGCAAAGACAAACAGCAGTGGCTACTACACAGTCATATACCTGAATAGACTAGGGGAGTCTGGTGATTTCTCACACAGACCCCACACACAGAAGATGAATACTGGGATTTGGTTTATAGCCAATTGAAAGTCTTTATTCCAGATGGCTAGGAGGACTAGATTCAGGTATTCAGGACTTAAGTGTAGCCCAGAGCATTTAGACCAAGGGGCTTTTAAAGGCAAAAGTCACATCCTGTTAGCTCCTTCTCAAGCTGCAGGGGAGGTTTCACAAGCAAGCAGTTGAACAGGAGCTAAGGTAAGTTAGCTGGGAGCATCATGGCCTTAGGCCCTGGACCAGAGCTGGATAATTTTCAACAGGATTCTCCAGTTAACCAGGATTCTGGTTAAAGCCAAATGACCTGGCAAAAGGACAAGATGGAGGAAGCTCTGCCCTGCCACACTCACATGTAAGATGGAGGAACCTCTGCCCATCCTACCCTGTCCTGCCCTGTCATACTCACATGTAAGATGGAGGAACCTCTGCCCATCCTGCCCTGTCCTGCCCTGTCACACTCACATGTAAGATGGAGGAACCTCTGCCCATCCTGCCCTGACACACTCACATATAAGATGGAGGAACCTCTGCCCATCCTGCCCTGTCACACTCATACAAGTTGGAGGAACCTCTGCCTTGTCCTACCCTGTCACACTTCTTGTCCAGAAATGTCGGTTGGAGTGATAATTCTATTTCTTTGTGACCTCTAACAAATTGCATGAGGTTACTATAGTAAAATGTTCTAATGAGATAGGATTGGCTGGAATTGTAGGGGAGGAAAAGTCACAGAAATGCTCAGAGTGAAATGTTGAGAGCAGGTCCACTAGCCATCATTTGGTAGCAAATGAGGCTCATATGTTGTTAATGAGCAACTGACAGGGAGAAAAAAAATCTATCTAGATACCTCATTAGCATGGAGAACTCCAGGTTTTTATACTCCTTGACCGATCAGACCAATGCCATTGTCTTCAGCGGGCTGTCATGGTTACTTGCTCCAGAGCAGGTAGAGGTAGGCAGGGAGAAGCCCCACTCCTACCATTCTGAATTCTGAGATTCACGGGGTCTGAGCTCACTCAACCTTACCAGTTCTTCTGTCCAGACCCCATAGTAATCTACAGGGAGAACAACTGGAACAGGATGGAAGTTTAGGTTTTCTCTTGTCCTGTAGCTCTTTAAAAATTAGCCCTAAAATTGACTCACCACCAGGAGAGGGAGGCACCTGAGTTTGAGGCACAAGTATGTACAGAATACCTTTCTGCATCAGTCACTGTGGAGATCCTGGGGCAGAGAGAGAGGGACAGTGGGCCTGGATCTCAAGCTCTTGGGCTTGCTGTGAAGCAGGAAAGAAAGTATCCACGCTGTGTTGAAGGCACGATGCCCAGCTGCCATTGCTGTTGAGAGCTGACTGGATCACAGGGCAGTGACCTCTATAGTTAAAGTCACTGATGGGATTGCAGCTGGGCGGGCTTAGGAGGTGAGGCCTTGTTGGGGGACAATGTCACTGGGAGCAGGCTTGAGGGTGCATCTGTGTCTGCTCCTGATGTCTGCTTGGGTAGGCCCCCTTTGGTACATTCCTACAGCCATGATGTTCTGCCTCATCTGTGCCTGAAACACTAGAGCCAGGTGACTTTGGACTGAAGCCATGAGACAAAATATTTTCCCCTTGTTTTTCTCAGACATATTTTTTTGGGGGTCACAATTGAGTACCATGAATTTAACACACTGTGTTAAATTCAAGAAAAATGTCAGACCCACAAGAGTACTGTGTTTGTGTGTGTGTGTGATGGTTAAGGATACAAAGTCTCAATTATACAAGATAAATCCTATACATCTCTATACAACAAAATAGATACTGCTAACGTAAAGGGTTTATAGTCTTCTTTAGAAGATTGAAAAGTATATAGTGCATATATAGTGTATGGATGCATGCCTGTGTATACAGGTGTACAAGTAAGTCAGAGGTACTTGTAGGACCAGCAATGGTGGCCCATGCCTTTAATCCCAGCACTTTGGAGGCAGAGGTAGGCTGATTTCTGAGTTCAAGGCCAGCCTGGTTTATAGAGTGAGTTCCAGGACAGCCAGAGCTATACAGAGAAATTCTGTCTTGAAAAACCAAAACCAAGCCAAACCAATTCAAACCAACCAACCAACCAACCAACAAAAAAAAAAAAACAAAAAAACCCAGAGGTACTGTGAACAAACAAACAAAAAATGTTTTTCTTCCCAACCACTATGTTTCCAGAAATAATGACTCTGAGACTAATTAGTTATTAATAAATGCCTAGGCCATGAGCTTCAACTTGTTCTCTGACTTACTATAAACTTATCCTTTTTATCCTAACCTGGGTTCAGCTACATGCCTGGTTTCCTCTCCTTGTCTTCTTATGTCCTCTGTAGTGTTCTTGGGGTTGAATCTCCCCTTTGTTCTATCCTGAGTTCAGTTACTTGCTGGTTTATGACTATCTCCTTAGCATTCCTGGTGAATCTTCCATACCTCTGACACTATTTCCCAGAATTCTCTCTCCCTGCTCCCACCTCATATTCTCTGCCTCAGATCATTGGCTGCAAGCTTTTTTATTGACAGGTGATGCTTATAAGAGATTCTCTCTCCAATATTGGATTGGTTCCCCTCAAGCTGGAATTACAGGTGGTTGTAAGCTACCCCAAGTGGATGCTGGGAACAAGATTCCGGACCTCCATAAGAGCAGCAAGTATTCTTTAACTGCAAAGCCATATTCCCAGTCCCCACAGAATAGACCTGAATGTGTGAAGTGCACTTACCACAAAATCACCCAAGAGGGGATGACGCAGAGTGGGAGGTGATGGGACTGTTGGCCTTGGTGGTGGTTATCATCCCCAACTCTGAGGTGGAATGTACCAGGTGAACTGTGTCTTTGGGAGAGCTGGTGTGCAAGAAGATCGGGTACCCAGTCTGTAGTAGCAAGGTACTGATTAAAGGGTTGATGAAAGGGTTAGCTCAGGAACTTTGGAAAGGTCAAGGAGCACTTGCCCCTCCCAGAAGGAAGAGGCTAAATTACATTCCTCAGACCACAGGGAGGTCCCTGAGGCTAGGGAAGGCCCAGGGTTATTCTGAGACCATTGGCCACCTACCTCATCCCCTAACAACCACTTAATTTAAAGGTAACGTTGTTCTGCCAATCACATTGTGCCTAATGGCGGCTGCCCTGAGGAATGCATAAAGGCTCATTGTGCATGGTCACCGGCCCAGCGTGCAGGGCGCGACTCCAGCATGCTGGATAAAATAAAATTCCTCTTGCTTTTTGCATCAATTCCTGTCTCCGCATTGTTTATTCAGGGGGTCTCTCTGGTAGGTTAAGGCTCCCTCAGTCTTACATTTGGTGCGTTGGCCGGGAATCTGACCTCCTGTGGGGACACGCTGGAGTAATGAATCAGAGGTCTCAAGCATGTAACACCGTGGCTTTTTTTTTTTTTTTTTTTTGGTCTGTCTCACTGTCAAAGTTTGAGTCTGTAAGTCTGTCTGAACTTTCGATTTGTTTGCAAGCGTCTGGGAGGCTCAGAGAGCCTACGGTGTCTGGTGCAGTCAAGTTCGGCTGGCAGACGTGCCATAAGTCAAGACCTTGGGGCACTGGAGGATGCTTCAGGCCCCTGAAGAGAGCTGGGAAGGCTCTGCTCCTTCTGGAAATGGTAAGACAGTAACGGCGGGAGGCAGGCAGGTCTTGCTATAATCTGGTTTATCTGGCTCCCACCATATGGGCAGGAATTTATAATACAGGAAGCCAAAATGAACACCCCCTCAGACACGGGGGGCGACATCAATTGACCAGACTGTCATGAACAGTAGGCTTTCCCTGAGTAGACCTGACTGGGATTTCTCTCAGCCTGGCTGGAGCTGCCTGAGCAACTCTGTTACCTGGTTCTGCCGCATAGACAGGAGCACCTGGTGTCTGTAACTGGGCCCATCAAGGGGTGAACTGTGTGTTGATTGTCTTTCTCTGTGTTCTCGAACCTGGATGCTGGTCTGTGGCAGGGTCAAGCTGTCTGTGTGCTGATTGTTTTTCTCTGTGTTTGTTGGTATTTCATTCTGTGTTCTTGGACTTAGACTGATGACATTGTTTGTACATTAGACCAACTGAAAAGCACATTAGTTACTCTCTGCTTCTCTGAATGACCTGCCCATAGGGACCTTTGACTTGCAGGTGATCAAAGCAGGAGAAGAGAAAGTCTTTATAGTTACCTAGAAGAATCTAGTAGAGGACCTACCTCCACCGCCCCATAGATAAAAACCTGTCTTTTCCCAAGACCCACGTCACAGGTTCTGGCCTTTAGGAAGAAGGAAACACGAGTGGAGAGAGCTGGATCCGAGGAGAAGTTGATCCTCCAAGGCCCTTCAACAGCAGACCTGTTGCTCCAAGACCCTCCCCATCTATATCTTCCTACCCTTGCTCCCATGGCCCCACCAGCACTGGTACCAATTCCAGAATTTCCAAGAGACTGATTAATCTCTTTGAGACTGTTTTATTTATAATACAGAAAGCCAAAATGAATACCCCCTCAGACACGGGGGCGACATCAATTGACCAGACTGTCATGAACAGTAGGCTTTCCCTGAGTAGACCTGACTGGGATTTTAATATGGCAAAAGGTGAGGGGCAACTGAAGGTCTACCTTCAGACTCCATTGGCAGGTCTCAAGGCGGCTGCGTGGCAACCCACAAATTTGACCAAGGTATGTGAGGTTAAACAGGAACCACAGCCTTCCTAGAGCTGATCATAGAGGTAATATACACCCTATGACCCCAGGGGAAAGGAATATAAAATTACTGGGACAATGGCTTTTATAGACCAGGCTAGTAGAGATATCAAGAAAAAGCTTCAGAGGCTAGAAAGACAGGATAAATCGTTGGGGGATTTAGTGCAGGTTACCATTACAGGGGACAGAGGAGGAGAAGGAGCAGAGGAAGAGAAAGAATAAACCATTCCTACATGTGTGTCAGACTCCTAGGATCATATCATTGTTTCCCTTCATGAATGCTTGGGACAGCAAGTGTGTGTGTGCCACCACGCCCTGCATGCCCTCTTTTCTGTTTGATGGCTTCATCTTCAGGCTGGAAGGGAAACTCTTTATCATACCCAGATTACAACATGTGAACATAGAATTGCTCTTCCCAGAATCTCAGTAGCCTTTTGTCCTGACTCACTGCTCCAAATCCAGCCTGAACATTCAAGGAGAACAGGACACAAACTAAATAGGCTCAGCCCTGGACCACAAGTTGAGGAAGTGCACATCTGAACCAAAGGAGGCCTCTGTCAGAAAGGGGAAGAGTGGGACTGATGGCTGGTGTCAGCCGTGTGTGTGTGTGTGTGTGTGTGTGTGTGTGTGTGTGTGTGTTCAGCAGCATGGAAGGAGAACGAGTGAAAGACACAAGGATTTCAGGGGAGGCAGGTGGGTTTGTGTTCATATACTGAGTTGAAAGCAGAGCATTCAGGGTCCAGTGGAGACAGTAATGTGCCCAGAACAAGTAATGATGAGATAGCTTAGAGTTTTATTGCTGAGAGCAGACACTATGAACAAGGACAACATTTAATTGAGGCTGGCTTGTAGGTTCAGAGGTTCAGTCCATTATCATCAAGGTGGGAGTAGAGTAGCATCAAAGCAGGTATGGTACAGGAAAAGGAGCTGAGGGTTCTACCTCTTGCTCTGAAGGCAAACATGAGAAAACTAGCTTCTGGGCAGCGAGGAGGAGGGTCTTAAAGCCACAGTGACACACTTTTTCCAACAAGGCCACCTCCACTCCAACAAGTCACACCCACTTCGACAAGGTCACACCCACCTAAGCAAGGCCACACCCATTTCAATAAGGCCACACCCACCCCAACAAGTACCTCCTAATAGTGCCATTCCTTGGTCCAAGTCAAGCCTCCACTGGCTGAAGAGGAGACATGAAAACAGTTCTACTCCCGGCTGTGCTGTGGCATTCTTGCCCTTGTGAAACCATCTGTGCCTGTGGTGGAGGCTGCGGATAAACAATGGTAGGTGTGAGTCAAGTCAAGCCTGTGTGTTAAAGAAAGAGAGGTGCAGCTCAGCTTGAGTGCTGACTTTGCAGGAGTTCCAGAAGCTAGGGATGCAAAGGAGAGTGAAACCCCTGGGACCAGAGATGGCTCCTGAGTAAAAGTGCTTGTAGTGCAGGCTATCAAGATGAGTTCAGCTCCACGATCCATGCCAAAAGCTGGGTGTGGTGGCACCCGTGTCATCCCAGCACTCCTAGGTAGGATAGGTGGCAGCCACAGAATCGGTCTATGCTTACAAGCCCGTTAGCCTGGTGTATAAAGCGAAAGAAACAGCTAGAGACACCCTACCTCAATATGAAGGGAGGAGAGAACTGACTCCCAAAAACTACCCTCTCTGACCTCAGCTAAGGTGTGTGTGTGCGCGTGCGCGCGCAACTGATCAGATAAATACAGTTGCTACCAAGCCTGATAGCATGATAGCATTTCTTCTAGGATCCGCCCAATAGTTACCTAGCAACAACCTCCTTTCCTCCCCTGGCCTCTCTCTGGTCTCATTCCCCTTTCCTGGCCCTCCCCTCCCCTTTTCTCCTTTTAAAAGCCCCTTCCCACTCCAATCTCTCTTTCTGTCTCTCTCTCTGTCCTTCTCTGTCCCCCCCTTTTTTAAAAAAAAGATTTATTATATATAAGTACACTATAGCTGTCTTCAGACACCCCAGAAGAGGGCATCAGATCTCATTATGGGTGGCTGTGAGCCACCATGTGGTTGTGGGATTTGAATTCAGGACCTTTGGAAGAACAGTCAGTGCTCTTAACCTCTGAGCCACTTCTCCATCCCTGACATAAACTTATTATGTACACCAGGCTTGCCTTAATTTACAGAGATCCACCCGATTCTGTGTCCTAAGTGCTGGAATTAAAGGCATGTATGTGCCCCCACAGTGGTCTCTCTCTCTCTCAATATATCTCTATAGTGAATCTTTTCTTCTAAAGAGTCCATCGCATTTATGGGAAGAACACTGAGCCTGCCAGATTTCAATCAACCCTAACCCTAACCCTAACCCTAACCTAACCCTAACCCCCTAACCCTAACCCCCTAACCCCCTAACCCTAACCCTAACCCTAAACCCTAACCCTAACCCTAACCCTAACCCTAACCCAAATTGTCCTGTCCTGCCTCCAAATATGGGGCAGAAGAATTCCTTTTATTCCTTTTTTCTCCCCAACATGGCTTGGAGGATCATATCCTCAAAGGAGCAGTATTTAATAATCAAGAGAAATGAAAAATACCCATTCTGATGTTAGAGGAGCTTGCTTTTATACAAGAAATTATTTATAATTTATACAAGAAATTATACAAGAAAAGTATAATAAAATTATACTTTTATACAAAGAAAAGGCAAACATATTTGTGAATCTTTTCTTGGAACTGTTTTAAGTGATGGAGACTTTGTTCTGGTATAATGAAAGCTAAAGTACCAGAAACAAAGGAACACAAATGACCCTTCCTCACAGTAAAGAGACATAGACTGCGGTTTCTATCTGTACTGTCTGGTTTTGTATGTTAACTTGACATAGGCTGGAGTTATCACAGAGAAAGGAGCTTCAGTTGAGGAAGTGCCTCCATGAGATCCAGCTGTGGGGCATATTCTCAATTACTGATCAAGGGGGGAGGGCCCATTGTGGGTGGTGCCATTCCTTGGCTGGTAGTCTTGGGTTCTATAAGAAAGCAAGCTGAGCAAGCCAGGGGAAGCAAGCCAGTAAGAAACATACCTCCTGCCAGGAGGTGGTGGCACACGCCTGTATTCCCAGCACTTGGGAGGCAGAGGCAGGCGGATTTCTGAGTTTGAGGCCAGCCTGGTCTACAGAGTGAGTTCCAGGACAGCCAAGGCTACACAGAGAGAGACCCTGTCTTGAAAAACCAAGAGAGAGAGAGAGAGAGAGAGAGAGAGAGAGAGAGAGAGAGAGAGAGAGAGAGAATCCTTCCTTCCATGGCCTCTGTATCAGCTCCTGCTTCCTAACCTGACTTCCTTTAGTGATGAACAGCAGTGTGGAAGTGTAAGCTGAATAAACCCTTTCCTCTTGCTTTTCGGTCGTGATGTTTGTGTAGGAATAGAAACCCTGAATAAGACACCAGGGATGACCTGGAGTGCTGGTGTTATATAGGCATATGCCTTCTGTAACCTGCCTGGTTACAGGTTTCTAGCCTCGGAGATTATCTTTGATTGCCTACATGGACCCTGTGTAATCATAAGGCTTCCAACAGGGAAAGAGGGAGTTGAAAGGTGGGAAGGATGGTTGAGTCAGAGTCCAAGCAGAACGCTGTGGTGCCAAACATGAAGACAGAAGAGAGCCATGAGGTGAGGGTGCTGGTAGCCTTTGCCCGAGCAATTCCAGAAGGAAAACAGTCTATTTTAGCCCAGTGAGATGCACTTCACATTTTGAAACTCTAGGACTATAAGGTAACAAATTTACCACATCTCAAGCCATCAAACATGTGGTCAGTTATGACAGTGTTATGTGGAACCCACCAGAGATGACCATCAGACCATTTATAATCAACTAAAATTCTTTATTCCAGCCCGCTGGGGACCACACTCAGGTATCCGGGACCTAAGTCTAGTACCAAGTGTCTGGAGCACAGGATTTTAGAAAGCAGAAACCAAGTCCTGGAATCTCTTGCTGTACAGGAGCGGAAGGTTTTCACAAGCAGGATAGTTTAAGAGAAGATAATGTGGACCATCTTGATCTTGTGTCCCTAGAGTAGGGCAGGGTAATTTTCCATGGCATTCTCCATCAAGGAGATGAAATTTTAGTTAAACACAAAATGGCCTCAGCAAGAACACAAGATGGAAGAACCTCTGAACTGTTACACTGTCACAATAGCAGAATCGAAACACAAACAAGAGCTGGTTACAAGCTCTGCTTGCCAGAATTTGTACCCGACTTAATTGATAATTTTATACTTTCTTTATACGTGTTAAAACTCAGTCTTCAACTGAGAACTGTTTTTGAGAGTGGTCAACAGGTACTAGGAGTTGAGCCTGACTCCGTCAAACTGAGCTGCTCCTGAAAGCCAGGAAGAGCTTCTCCTAGCTACCTGTCTTGTTAAGGTTTTGCAGACATGACCAAGGTAACTCTTTTTTTTTTTTTTTTTTTTTTTTTTTTTTTTTTTTTGAGACAGGGTTTCTCTGTATAGCCCTGGCTGTCCTGGAACTCACTCTGTAAACCAGGCTGGCCTTGAACTCAGAAACCCACTTGCCTCTGCCTCCCAAGTGCTGGTTACAAGGCTGTGATTAAAGGCGTGCACCACTACCACCCAGGTGACCAAGACAACTCTTACAAGAACAACATTTAACTGGGGCTGGCTTACAGGTTCAGAGGTTCAGTCCATTATCAAGATGTGAACATGGCAGTGTCCAGGCAGGCATGGTGCAGGAGGAGCTGAGAGTTCTACATCTTCATCTGAAGGCAGCTAGGAGAAGACTGACTTCCAGGCATCTAGGATAAGGGTCTTAAAGCCCACACCCACAGTGACATATATATTCCAAAACAGCCACACCTACTCCAACAGGGCCACACCTTCTAATAGTGCCATTCACTGGGCCAAGCATATACAAACCATCAAATCACCCCAGCTGCATACATGTTATAGGATATTTAGGATATTCACCAGTAATTTTGTTAGGTCTTGCCTCACTAAGAACAGAGTGGTCCTCTTGTGCAGTGTGGACCTGGTTGATACTTTCCTTTTCATTCTAAAAAAGTAGAGACTTGGGATTGAAGAGCAAGCAGGTGCAGCGGAGTCAAGGTGGGTTTGTGGGGAGGGAGAGACTCAGACTGCCATAATTTCTCATGAGGCTGCTCTTCCATTATCCATCTCAATCAGTGTGCAGCGCCTGGCAGTCTGCCTACAGCCTGGGGTAGGCCAGCTGGAAGAGAAGCTTATAGAGTGGTAGTCTCCTGGTCAGCATGCCCTTTCATGGAGATAATTCATCCCACCGCCGCTGGTAGAGCCACAGGCAGTACTTCTGTAAGTAACTCGTTCTCGGACTAACATGGCAGAAAAGACAGCCAGCTATCTTTCACTTTATTCACCATATATGTGAACCGGGGTTCTTTTGTTATGACTACTCATTATTGCCGTAACTTAGATAATTTTACTAAAAGCTCACTGTAAACTCTTTTTTTGAGCGTGCTGAGGATGGCTGGTACCTAAGACTTCCCACAAGCTTGACAAGTCTCTACCAGTCACAAAGTGATGTCTTTTTATGAATAAACTTACCTTTTAGGATTACAGTTTTCTACATTGTTCGTGTTTATTAGTGCCTTGTTGTAAAATGCAGATGAACCATTTTACATGCGACAACGGGTTAGAAAACATTTTAAGTTACCTGCTATAATAAAGTAACTTTCTATTCATGAAGAGGCTTATCCTAAAATAAATTTATTTAAGAATAAAGGTGCGTTAGTTAACTCAGTAGTTTTCGGCTACTACAATCAATCACAGTTTGCTAAAAGCTGTTTAGCCTCCGCGAGGTCGGAAGGGGGGCGGGGGAGGGGAGGGAAATGAATGTCACCCGGCTACGGAAGCCGGGAAAGCGAAAGGCGAAGATGGGCGCTAGGTAACACTCCGTGCCGCCCCCTAGAGGAGGTGTAGCGTGCGTGCACGGCAGCCACTGGGTCCTTACGTGCTGCCGTAGCCGCGGAGCAGCGCTGCAGTGCGCAGGCGCAATTGGCGACGCTGTCTCCCAGGCGCCGCCGTGGCGTAGCAGGGTTGCAGTGCGCAGGCGTAGGCGAGCGCGGAGGCGCGGTCACCATGGCGCTACAGTAGCGGTGCAGGTGCCTGGGATCCAGGATGAGCGCGTCCGAGACGGACCGCTGGGCTTGGTTGCTGGTGTTGAGCTTCGTGTTCGGATGCAACGTGCTGCGGATCCTCCTGCCTTCCCTGTCCTCGTTTGTAAGTAGCTGCCAGGGGCGGGGAGCGGCCGAGCGTGGGGCCTTGTGCGGTCCATGCTGCAAGCTCTCTTCCTCCAATTGGCTCCGAGCTTCTCACAGATCGCGAGGTTGCAACCAGATCCACTACTGCGCTCTGGAGGGTGGGAGGTCCCAAGCCACGCTTCCCGGCAGAGGAGCAGCCCGGACCAGGCATCCTCACAGGGGCCAGGCATCCTCAGAGGTGCCTGGCTCTGGAGTGGCTCACCCCCTTCTGCTCTGTCCGTGAGAACAAGGACCACTACAGAGCAATCAGGCCATACTGTTCTTGCTCACTCAGGTTTTTGTTTATGTGTGTGGGTGTTTTTCCTGCGTGTATATCTGTGCACCGTGTGCTTTCATTGCCAGCAGAGTCCAGAAGAGTGCTGGATCCTCTGGAATTGTAGTTAGAGACATTAGTTACCTGCCGTGTAGGTGCTGGGAACAGGCCCCCTATAACAGTATCCAGTGTTCTTACCCACTGAACCATCTCCAGCCCCAACATATTTCTACATGACTTTATATTTTTCAGTCAAGCCTGTATAAAGAAGTCGTCACACAATTCCCCAAAGGACTGGATGCAGGAAGGTCAATAAGGGTTTTTCTGTCTACTGGGAGAGGGGTTGGGGGGATTACTAACTGGACATGGATGTTACCACACTCAATGCCCTTCCTCGCCTGCCTGCAAATTTCTCTTCATCTGTCTTGCTATCTGTAGCCTTTCAACCTTTTTAAAAAACTTTTTTTTATGTGAGAGTTTTGCCTGCATGTATGTAAGTGCATCACACGTATGCCGTGCTTTTGAGTCCAGAAGGGGCACTGGAGTCACAGACTCCTTGTGAGCTACCATCTGAGTGCTGGGACCATAAAGTGCTCTTGACCACTGAGATATCTCCCCACCCCCTTAATCTGTAGCCATTAAAGTTTATTAGTGTGTGTGTGTGTGTGTGTGTGTGTATGTGTGTTCTTGAGTGTATGCATGTGCACCATGTGAACGTAGTTGTCTGCAGAGGCCAGAAGAGGCAGTCACGATCTCTGGAACTGATTTATAGATGATAACTTCTAGGAACTGAACCTGGGTCCTCTGAAAGAACTGCAAGTGTGCTTAACCCTGAGACATCTCTCTAACCTGTGCCCATAGCCTTAGAAAACATGCTCTGTAATAAACCAGTGAGCAAGAGTGTTTCTCTGAGTTTTGTGAGCTGGTCTAGCAAATTGGTGAAGCCTGAAGAGGAATTGAGGGAACTCGAACATGTGCTGGCCTGTGTGATTTGTGGCTGATGTTTGAAGTGGTTACTGTGGTACTGAGCCCTCTCCACCTGTGGGAATTGACACTGTTTGCAGAATGGGGAACACCTAGGAGGTGAGCCCACACATTTGAGATCATAGCAGCCATCTGTGTGGTGGGCGGTTGGTGAGAGAGACTGACATGATGCCTTCTTCATCTGTTTTCTAGAGAGATATCTAGTCCTTCATCCCCATAATCCTTCTGTTAGTTTCCGTGGTTAAAGTTCCTCATGTGTCTGGATAAAACCCCCTGTGGTTATGTGTGTTCTCTTTCTGCTTTCTGTTTTGTTTGTTTGTTTGTTTGTTTGTTTTTTCCGAGACAGGGTTTCTCTGTGTAGCCCTGGCTGTCCGGGAACTCACTCTGTAGACCAAGATGGCCTCGAACTCAGAAATCCGCCTGCCTCTGCCTCCCAAGTGCTGGGACTAAAGGTGTGCGCCACCATCGCCTGGCCTGCTTTCTTGTGTAGTTTTATTTTCCCATTATGTGTGTGTGTGTGTGTGTGTGTGTGTGTGTGTGTGTTGTGTCTTTAAGACTGAGACAGTTGGTATCAGGGGTAGTCCTTGGCCACTGTTCTGCCTTATTCATTGAGGAAGGGTCGCAGTAAAACCCAGAGTACACTGACTGGGCTAGCTTGCTGTGGGGACCCTGGCTCCATATCTACACCCACCTTTCAGGTGGTTCCTCATGCTTATGTAGCAGGAGCTTTAGCCACTGAGCCAGATCCCTGCCTTGGGGGTTCCACCTCCTTCTGTCCTGTGTCTCGTTCCCTTTCACCTCACAGTGGAGCTAAGGAAACAGAACTCAGATGTTCAGGGAGGCTGTGTTGGGCTATCCTCCTCACTGAATTGGCATTGAGTCTCTAGTAGCTAGCAGGTCGGGAGGACATATAGATCCTGTGATCAACTCAGGGTCCTCCAGGACATGGTCACCAGACTTGGGTGTGTTCTGTATTAGTCTCTTGTCACAGAGGATGGGCACTGCAGTTTCATATGCCCAAGTCTTTGCTCTGTGCACGGCCATCATTGTTTGCTCTCAGCCTAGGCCTGCACCGAGTCCTGTGCTGTTCCTGAAGGTTGTAGAGTCTCTGCCTTGAATCCATTGAGCTAAAATCCTTTGGCAGTGACACCTGGCAGTTGCTGGGTTCAGAAAGACAATGTGTGATTATTACCCTAGAGGAGAGGAACCTGTCATCAATGTTTAGAACAGGGAGGACAAATAAAAGATCCAGTTTGCCTGGTTGCTGGGTTTCCAGTGAGGGAGCTTTTGGGAACATGCTGGTGTAAGGAGGCCAGAATACCTCCCCACAATGTTAGAGCACCCCTCCCCGACAAGCCTCTGATCTGCAGGGCCAACTGTGACAGATCAATGACAAGGTTGGGTTGAGGCTGCAGAGTGTAGCCTTCTGTACCAGGTTCCTGAGCACTGAGCATTGGTGCGGTCAGGAGGAGTGCACCCCCTCAGTGCAGCAGGAGGGCGGGTGAGGTGCTGGGAGGCTGTCTGGGCCGACTGCTGGGCACCCAGGTAGACTAAGGAAGTCCATGAGCAGTGGCGTCAGTGGGGCCAAAAGTGATAACTTTTGGCTATTTAACTCTCTTGCTATTCTGGGGCCCAAAGCTGATAGTGTCTGGCAATTAACTCCTGCTGATAGCAGCAGGGGATTAAGAAAAGAAATATAATTATCTGGGTTCTTAACTCTGACTGGGCTTCTAGATGGCCAGGCCAGAGGCTCTGAATTCATTAACTTTTCTTGAGCCAGAGAGGAAAGAAAAGAAAGTAAGTCAGGCACACACCACCTGAAGCAGAAAAGGACACACCACTGTTTGATTATTGTTCTTAATTTTTATACCTTCTCAGGAGAATTGGTTACATGGTTTTCTAGACACCTTTATATTCTGTAAGTTCATAGTAAGTTTAAAGTAGTATTTCCTGTCACGGATTGGTAAGGCTTGAGGGGTTAAAGCAGAATTGTTTATATGTCTTCCCATTAAGACGAGTACTAAGTAAACATTCATTATTATCTGTTACTAGTCCCACAAGTTCATTATTATTTTAAAGCAATAGTTATTATAAGTTAGCATGATTTTGTCGTGAGACAAATATTCTGCCTTGTGTCTTATTATTTTGAAGTCTCATATAGATAGACTAGTCCATCATTTATTTTCTGTCCTTACACCTACAAATAAATCGCCCATTTCCAGTTTTTTTTTTCCTTTTGGTTTCTTGAGACAGGGATTCTCTGTGTAGCCCTGGCTGCCCTGGAACTCACTCTGTAGACCAGGTTGGCCTCGAACTTAGAAATCCGCTTGCCTCTGCCTCCCAAGTGCTGAGATTAAAGGTGTGCACCACCACAGCCTGGCTCCAATTTTTTTTTTTTTAATTTATCTATTTATTTTATGTATGTGAGTACACTGTCAACTGTCTTCAGGCACACCAGAAAAGAACATCGGATCCCATTACAGATGGTTATGAACCATTATATGGTTGCTGGGAATTGAACTCAGGACCTCTGGAAGAGTAGTCAGGGCTCTCAACCGCTGAGCCAGCTCTCCAGCCCCCCTATTTCCAGTTTTATGACCTTCAGTTACCAGATAGTGGCTTTGTTCCTAACCTTGAAAGAATGTTTTCCTTGATTGTGCATTTGTTCCAAGCCCGCTTTCTTTTCCTAGTTCAATTAGCCCGTGGTACATGAAGGTTTACAGAGATCTATTTGCAGCATTTATTTTATAGGGGGCTTCTTGAGATTGTATCAATTTAGGAGTGCTATAAAATCATGATTATGAGTTATGAAGTCATCAGTTCCTTACACAGCATTGAATCTACATGAAAGTACATGGCCATGTTGATCTGCAGAAAATCTGCCCAATGGAGTAGGCTGAAGCCCAGGGATCACCACGCTGTTTAATAGAGGCAGCAAAAACATGTCAGCAGTGGGAAACAATTCTGGGATGACGTCTCTGAGAATCCTACCTTTCAGAGTGCACCTATAGCTGCTATGCAGATATGGTGGACCATCTCCAGAAAACTCACCTGCTTGCCACAGCCTTTCCTAGACGGCTTCTGTCAGCTGGAGTGGGTCTGGTGCCTGTGGTTAGCCTGGATGGAATTTTCCTGAGAGTCTTTCCCTTTAGGCTGGTCATGGCACGCCTAGTCTAGACCGTGAATTTGTAAAGTAAGGGATCCAGTGTTGTCTGCAGAGAAGGGGACATTGGACACACCATGTGCCCATACATGGGAGGTACACTGCTTGGGTGTCCCTGAACTGATGTGTAAAGGTGGGTGAGACTCTTCTGAGATTTGCAGAGCTCTCAGGACTGGCATGGCAGACACAGGGTGAGGGTCTCAGACTTGCAGTGTGCAGGTGCCTGTGCCAGCCCCTGACAGACCCTGCTCTGCCGGCAGTCGCATGGGTACACATGCTTCTGGGCCCGGCTCGTCTGGTCAACTTGTCTCAGCATGTTCAAGCAGTGTTACCCCTTTGCTTTTTGCTCTAAGCCTTAGGTACTTGCTTTTCACAGAGCAGCAGACTCTGAGCAAAGCCCTTCTTTGGGATTTTGTTATTTATTATTTATTTTTGAGACAGGGTTTCTTGACTATCTTGAAACTTACTCTCTAGACCAGGCTGTCTCTTATTTATGAGATTAAATGAGATTAAAGGCATGCACCACCATGCCTAGTTGGGACAGGATTTTGTACGGCTTCCAAGTGTTAGGATGACATAGCAACCTAACAGGATGCACTCTTGGGGCCTTGGTGGAGAGGTGTGTTCGGGTGATGGACAGAGTGCTTGGCTGACAGGGCCCGAAGGGTGTACAAATGGGGAACAGGCATTTCAGGAGGAGGTTGGCCCCGCCCAGGGAGTTGCGCTAGATGAGAACCTTTTCAGGTTTCTGGACTTTGTGTGTTTAGGTTTTGGTCTCTTCATGCTAGTGACCTGGGTTGGTCAGTTTTGAACTTGCTTGAGAAATCTCAGAAGGGAGGAGCTGGGCTGTGCATGTCATACTGCCATCTTTCAGACCTGGGTGGGCAGTGACAACACGACTACAAGTTCAGTCTTGGACAAGCTTATCTGTCAGCCGAGGGTGCCCTGGCCAGATAGGACTGAAGCCCCACAGGCCAGAGCACAGTGTGCTTGCCCGCAGGCAGCTCACCTCTGCCCACAGGGTGGCAAGAAGGAAGCTGAGCTCCTGTCCTTTGCTCCGTCTGAGTCATCTGGGTAAAAATTTCACAAACCTTGTGCCTCCTGTCCCCAGAGCCTTTGTGAGTTTGAATCATCTGCTTTTCTTTCTTTCTTTTTTTCTTTTCTTTCTTTCTTTTTTTTTTTTTTTTGAGACAGGGTTTCTCTGTGTAGCCCTGACTGTCCTGGAACTCACTCTGTAGACCAGGCTGGCCTCGAACTCAGAAATCCGCCTGCCTCTGCCTCCTAAGTGCTGAGATTACAGGCATGCGCCACCACCGCCCGACTTCATCTGCTTTTCTTCTGAGACTTACCCACTGTGCCGTTCTGTTGGGCTGCAGGTGGCTGGCTTTGAACCTCTCCTCCTGCAGCTTCCCAAATGCTGGGGTGACAGGAGCATCTCCAGGTTGCTTTCTCCTGTTTCTGTGGGGCTGGGGGTGTGGCAGGGAGCTGTGGAGCCGCAGGGAGCAGTGGGGTCGGGTGTGCCCAGACCCCTGAGATGAGTAGGTGTAAGATTGCACCCACCCTCTGTCCTTCAGAGGAGGTCGTGGAGCTCTCGATGGTCTTCATCTCCTTATAAGGGTGTGTCCAGCAATATCTGAAATTCCGCCCTATGCATGAGGCATCCGCAGCACCCTGGCCCTAGCCAGTGTTGTGCACTCTTCCTGAAGACCCCTGCACAACTCCTTAAAGGTTTAATAATAGCCTTTGTTCTCCCAGTTAAACAAGCTGTCTCGTTGAAGACTGTCTCCCGAGAGTCTGTTCCCTCTTCGTGAGGTTTCCATCCCTGACTGTTTCTACCTTGTCCACCACTGCTCCTCCCAACCCCCACCTCAGGATCTGGGTTGTAACCACAGGTCATGCTGCACGGGGCGGGGAAGCAGAGCCCTAATGACATGTTTAAGTTTAAGCATCCTTTATAGAATTCCTGATTTTTTAAATGTAAAGCTTTTGCATTTATGTATGTATTTAATGTGCATTGTTGTTTTGCCTGTGTATGTATGTGTGTCAGAGTCCCTGGAACCAGAGTTACAGATGGTTGTGAGCTGCCATGTGGGTGCTGGGAATTGAACCTAGGACTTTTGAAAGAGCAGCCAGCCAGTGCTCTTAACTGCTGAGCCATCTCCAGCGCCCCAGATTTTGTTTTTAAAGATTTATTTATTTTATGTATATGAGTACATTGTAGCTGTCTTCAGACACACCAGAAGAGGGCATCTGATCCTATTACAGATGGTTGTGAGCCACCATGTGGTTACTGGGAATTGAACTTTGGTCCTTTGGAAGAGTCGTCAATGCTCTTAACTGCTGAGCCATCTCTCCAGCTACAACCCCCCCCCCCACCAAGATTTTTTTTTAAACTTTATTGATTCTTTGTTTCATATCATGTGTGCCCCAATCCCATTCATCTCCCTGTTTCCTCATATCTGCCCTCTCTCCCTGCAATGCCCCACAAAAGAAAAAAAATCTTGTCATGGAAATTGTAGTATGTCCTACAGTATACCCTTTGTCCACACATCTTTGTCCAACAAACATTGTAAGTGTTCATTGCAGTGAGTCCGGTTTGAGGCCTCTGGCTTTTTCTATATTAATATTGGATCCTCACTGGGACTCCTCTTGGATATCCTGTTGTTGCCCTGCGTCATGGAGATGCTGCAGCTTTGGATCTGCAGGACCAGCCCCTTCTTGTGCTCCCAAAGTTCATAGTTTGGGTAGATGTTGTGGTGGGTGGGCAAGCTCAGAGTCCTGGATCTGGGCCTTGGGGGTAGCTGAGTTAGTTGGCCTGCCAGCTCTAATGTGCCCACACCACCAGGGGACCTGGCCAGCCCTCCTGAGTGCTGCAGCTGGCAAGGGGCAGGGCCAACTCTGGGCAACGAGGGGTGGGGTAGGGGTAGGGGTGTTGGTTCTCTGATTTTTGAATGATAGCTCTGTGACTTTTTAAAAAATTATTTTTGCCTTTAGAATTATTTATTTTTTATGGGAATGATGTTTGGCCTGCATGTGTATGTGTGTATCACCTGCACGCCTGGTGCCCATGGATTCAGAAGAAGGTGTTGGATCCCCTAGAACTAGAGTTATAGATGGTCACAAACCACCATGTGGGTGCTGGGAACTGTACCCCAATCCTCTAAAGACAAACACTTTTAACCACTGAGCGTTTCTGCCCCTGTGATCATTACAGACTTTGGACCATTCCTATTTTTTTCCTCCAGGGTGGGCCAGGCTGAGGTAACTCTCCCTTTGAGTGGAGAACAGTGGGCAAGAGAGGCAGGTTTGCAAACCCTGTTTGCTGTCCACTGTGTAGTTGTCAAGGTGACTCACAGTGCTGGCTCTAGCCTAGGGGCTTTAACTGTGGGTTTGTGAAGGGGCCTCAGATTGTGTGCCTGGTCTGTTTGTCCACCATCACTGTTGCGGTTTGGCTCTGGCTGTTACTGAAGTTGCCTTACCTCGTGGCAAGCAGAGGGGTCTTCTGAGCTGGGGAGATACCATTGCTGTGGGCCAGCTAAACTTTGCATGCTTCTTCTTTTCATCTTTAAAACCAACAGAGCTATTCTTTTAAAGATTGAGCAAACACGCACATTCAGGAGTTAGGATACAGTATATAGAAAAGCAGTTTCCCCCCTGAACCCTTGAAGGTAGTTGACAGCCCTCGGCTGTTCTGTACTTGTTGAGTGAGCAAAGGTCTTGACTGTAACACTGGTGACAAATGTGTCACTGACGTCCAGTCTGAAGGCCTGCTTTGGTTTCCCTGCATGAGAAGAGGGCTCTTTCCAGCAGCTCTCTGGCGACTGCTGCCCCTGGCCTGGACTGTACCTTTCTGCACCCCATCTTCCCGAACCACCTAGTCCTGGGACCCTGACAGGCCGGAATAGGTGGTGGGCGCCACCTGGTGGCCGCTATTGCATGTATCTGGAACACAGTAAATTATCTGGGTTTCAGTGAGGAAGGACACTGATGCCCACCACCTCCCTGCTAGATTTCCAGGGTGCTACAGAAAGATGCAGAACAGGAGTCACAGATGAGAGCAGAGATCCAGGACATGAAGCAGGAGCTGTCCACCGTCAACATGATGGATGAGTTTGCCAGATACGCCAGGCTGGAAAGGAAGATCAACAAAATGACAGACAAGCTCAAAACACACGGTACTTGTCTTGTAGCCACTGATAGCGGGGTGGAGGGTGGGGGGCGGGGTGGGAGAGAAGGGTGGGAGGGCTGTCTTTGTGCATGGATTTAAGGTACATGCGTTACTTCATATTTGCTGGTAAACCCTTTGCTTTCTAGATCTAGAAATCCTTGTAGATTTTTCTGCAGAGCCAATTCGTCCTCTGTAGATTTTCAGTTTCAAGGCTGGCACTTTGGTGAGGAAGTCCAGACAAGAGAATACACAGTGGGTCCTCAGGGCACTTGGCACTCTCAGGGGCATTCATACAGTGTAGACGGCAAGGGTCAGCTCCTGTGCGAGGGAGAGGCAGTGTACACTCGCGTCCCAGTGTCTGTGGCACAGTCAGGCAGCTCACTGTGTTCCATGCTAGCCAGATCTTCATAGTAAGGCTCTGTCTGTCTGTCTGTCTGTCTTTCCTTTCAGGGCTACAAAGTGAGACCTCCAGAGAGCAGTGTGTCCTGAGAGCCCTGCTGGGCTGTGTAAGGTGGAGCAGGCTATGTAGAACACAGGCCTGGGGGCTGGGCTCCTGCAGGAGCCTCAGAGATGGCGTAGGTTAGAAAATGGGAATGACGGTTAGTCCTGTCCGTGAGCGGCAAGTGTGTTAGGAGAAGAGTCTCTCAGAGGCTTGCATGACTTGAGGATGCAGTTTGAGTGGGTTTCTACTCAAACAGCAGAGTGATCAACTTTATATTTTGTAAGAGGTTTATCACACACATTGTTGTCCTGTTTGATGTTTCCAAGTATAAATGCAATTATAATCAATAATTCCATTAATTATTAATGCTTGGGAAACGACATTTCCGTGTGTTCAGGTGTGCTCTCCGCTTTGCAAGATTAATTCATGTTTCACCTTGCTTGTTTTTTTTCTCTTTCAGTGAAGGCACGGACAGCTCAGTTGGCCAAGATCAAGTGGTTTATCAGTGTTGCTTTCTATGTATTGCAAGTGAGTGTGATCTTTCCCCTTTGTCTGCTTGTGTATGTGCACATGTGTGTAGGCATTTTCCTGTGTGTGCTCGTGCACATGTGCACACAGAGGCCAGAGGTGGCTGTGGTGTCTTGATTGCTCTACTATTCATCTTCTATCCCAGGGCAGGATCTTTCGAGTAAAGGTAAAACTTACCCCCGCCCCCCAGCTCTGAGACACAGTCTTTGTGGGTGCTACCTCCTGAGCCACTTTTCCAGTCCCTAGCTGTGAATTACTAAGACAGAAAATATAAAAGCTCCTAGCTGGAGACCTGGCTTCATAGCCTCACCCTGGAAGCTGGTGCTCTGTGCTCCCTGACAGTGAAGGCGGTGCTCACATCCTCCAGGCGGGAAGCCAGCAGCTCAGCTTTTCTTTTTTCTTTTCTTCTTTTCTTTTCTTTTCTCTTCTCTTCTCTTCTCTTCTCTTCTCTTCTCTTCTCTTCTCTTCTCTTTTCTTTTGTCTTTTCTTTCCTTTTCCTTTTCCGTTTCCTTTCTTTTCTTTTTTTCTCAAGACAAGGTTTCTTTGTGTAGCCCTGACTGTCCTGAAGTAGCTCTGTAGACTAGGTTGGCATTAACCTCACAGAGATCAGCCTGCTTCTACCTCTCCAGTGCTAGGTTTAAAAGTGTGCACTGACGTGACACTTGTCTTTCTTTCCCTTTTTGAATTTACTCATTTCTGTGTACAGGTGCTTTGCTTGCATAACTCTTTGCACACCATGTGTGTCCTTAGGGGTCAGAAGAGGATATTAGATTCCCTGAGACTGGAGTTAGAGACAGATGTGAGTCACCGGTGGGTGCTGGGGATTGAACCTGGATGTTCTGGAAGCTCAGGCAGTACTCAGCAGATCTAGCCATCTCTCTCTCTCTCCACTTTCCCCCATTTTTCTCATTCTTCCGTGGGGAGTTTGTGTTCTTTGCCTTCTGGACACTACCTAGGGTACTCCACAGAGACTCATCCACAGAGAGAGAGACTCAGGCGTCCTGCCCTCTTCAGTCTGAGCATTTCAGTAGAGCATTCAGGAGCACAGAAGGTGCTTCTGGGAAAGGACAAGAAGTGAAACATTAGTTTTCACCAGTTTGGAGCTGATTGGGATGTCAGAGAGATTGTGGCGTCCTGGCTGCTTTTGTACTGGCATGTAGTTCATCTACTCAGAGACTGTGGGGGCAGACTCAGCTCAGTTAAGTGAATTCACTTAAGTCAGTGAATGTGTGGCATCTATGTTAAAACAGGAAAATGCCAGTTCCCACAAGAAGGCCCACCCCACTGTCACCAGTGTGTAATGTTTTGTCTGGAACTGTGTGTGTGTGTGTGTGTTCACCACAAGCACTAATTGAGCTATGAGGCCTCCACTCACCCCAAGCTTCTTCCAGGCAGCGCTGATGATCTCACTCATTTGGAAGTACTACTCCGTCCCTGTGGCTGTGGTGCCCAGCAAGTGGATCACCCCGCTCGACCGCCTGGTAGCATTTCCTACTCGAGTAGCAGGTACTTGTTTTCTGGAAATACGGTGGTGGTGGGAGATTACATGACCTGACTTCGTCCTCACTGTCCCCTCAGCAGGCTGCGCCTCCTGTCCCAGCCTTCTGTGGTCTGGAGAAGCTACTTGCCAGGGGCAGAGTTCCACCCCGGCACCCAGAGGCTGTGTCCCCTCCCAGTGGCCTCCTCTCTGAGTGCTCTGCTGCTCTTGGCTGCTGCCTTTGAGTGTTGAAAGGTCCTTTGGATGCTAAAGGTTGTCGATGTCACTGAAGACTGTGCAGACATGTAGGAACACTTTTTTGGGTTGGGTGTTCTCTCACTGTGTGGCCCTGACTTGTCTTGGAACTAGATTTGTAGACCAGGCTAGCCTCAAACTCTGCCTTCTTCTGTCTTCTCAGAACTGGGATTAAAGAAAGGCATGCTCCTCCCTGCCCTGGCAACACAGGAACTAGTTTTTAAAAGCCATGCCAGTTGGCTTCCCTTCAGTCTAGCACTGAGGAGGCAAGCAGGAGGTTCTCTGAGTTTTAGGCCTTCCCTCTTGGTCTACACAGGGACCTTCAAGCCAGCCAGTGCTACTTAGATAAAAAAAAAAAAAAGATACTACTCTCCCTACAAAATTTATTCTGTTACAGATAAACCTTCAATGCTGTGTTCTGTTTCTTCCAGCCTTGTCTGTTTTGAAGTAGTTGTGGTCACCTGACATTTTATCCCTTTTCCCTCGATGTTGTAAGCCCACTCAGTAAAATACCACAGTGAGCAGTTTAAACACACAGACTGGGTATCATTAGGACCCATTTTGTCATTCATAAATGGCACCTTCTCAAGGGTCCTTGGGTGGGAGGAGGAAGGTCAGATTGCATCGTGTAGGCCTCTTCCTAAGGCTGCCCTGTGGTCTCAGCCTCTCTCAGAGGCTTGGACTATCACTGTCCCCAGGGTAGGACGTTAGAGTATGAATTAGGGTCCATACTTGCAGGTCACAACACTCCGTTTCAGACCCTGCTGTCATTTGAATTTTCCTGTGAGGACACTTTCTTGGGTCCTGATCTAAGCTAGTAGAAATAATACTGCTGGATATGGTGGCTCATGCCTGTAAGCCCTGGAAGGAGGATTGCTATAGCTTCAAGGCCATCATGGACTACAGAGTAAGAGCCTGTAAAAAACCTGCATGTTTTCACCAGTCATGGGTTCTGATGTGTGGAGAATATTGTTCATACTGTAGTGAAATATGCCATTGAAAGGGAGCAGTTGCAAGGACCTACAGTTAGCTGTGCTGTGTTCTCTCCCTCCCCTCCCTTGTCCTGTCCTGTCCTGGGGTCTCCTCCCCATCCTTCCCCTCCCCTCCCCATCCTTCCCCTCCCCTCCTCTCCCCTCCCCTCCTCTCCCCTCACCTCTCCACCCCACCCCTCCCCTCCCCTCCCACTGTTGGGCTCAGGCCTAAGGAGCAGCAGGCCACCTTTGGCAGTACTCTGCTGAGCTGTTGGCCTTACTGCCTGTGTAGGGAGAATGGGGATATCTTCACTTTAGGCCTCAAAATACATGAATTTGTTTATAGTGCTTTTTTGAGAAATGAAAAAGAAATAGTGGTTCAGGGCATTCGTGGGTGGGTTTTTTTTTTTTTTTTTTTTTGGTTTTTGATTTGGTTTTTTGGAGACAGGGTTTCTCTGTGTAGCCCTGGCTGTCTTGGAACTCACTCTGTAGACCAGGCTGGCCTCAAACTCAGAAATCTGCCTGCCTCTGCCTCCCAGAGTGCTGGGATTACAGGCGTGCACCACCACCGCCCGGCTGGTTCAGGCATTCTTCCAGCCTGTCAATAGACCCAGTGACTTCTCTGACAGGAGATGTGCAGTGCAGCCCTGTCTGCCCTGCCTCAGCAGCGCCTTCTCTTGCCCATTGGAACTGGCATCTCCTCCCTGTATGTAGATGGTAACAAAGGCTTGGGTGCTGCGCCTCTGACATGAGTTTCTTTCTTTCCAGGTGGAATTGGAATCACCTGTTGGATTTTAGTCTGTAACAAAGTTGTGGCCATCATTCTCCACCCTCTCAGCTGAGGGGAAGGCCAGCTGCAAGTCTTCACAAAGGATTCTGATAGGGTAAAGAGCGGATTGCACACAAGTCCACAGAGTCTTGTTTTTTATGTTTCGGAATATGTTTGCTTTTGTGTGTCACCTGGGATTCTCGTTGAAGTCAGGATTTTCTGCCTCCACCACTGAGCCAGAAAGACCAGTTATGGCACTCCCGTGCCGTGTGACGCAGCTCTGGATCCATGACTGGTACCACCAAGCGGCATCTGCTGGTGCTTGTTCTGGGCATGGCTTAGGTCTGTCGCCAGCTGCAAAGTCAGACTTGGAACAACTCCGACAGTGCCATTTTTTAGTTTTAGAAAATCCCACATTTTTCATACCACTACTAAACTTCCTCTATTTCAGTTATTGAAAGTGACACATGCTAGTGGACATCGCTGTGCTTGTCCCCTTGAAACGTTACACATAAGTGTGTGAAAAGTATCGCTGTATGTCTAAGCTTGTTAATTTTTCATAGTGGTTTCTACATGTGTTCATGAGACTACGTATATTTTTATTTAAAGCATTTCAAATGAGTCTGCCTTTAAAGCATTGGGTGTTTATGCTGTGCAGAGTGGAATAGGTTAAGCGAGGTGTGGTCTGATCCAGTTCATCTGAGACTCCTTAGGCTCATGAAGTTATTAGGCAGAATTCAGCCAAGTCTAGTTGTTTTTGTTTTTGTTTTGTTTCTCTCAAGGTCTCTCAGTGTAGCTGCGGCTGTCCTGAAATTATGTAGACCAGGCTTGTCTCAAACCCACAGAGATCCACCTGCCAGATAGAATTAAAGGTGTGTGTGCTACGCCAAGACTGTTTTTGAAGCACTTTTCCTAGTTAAGTATTTGCCAGTGCTAGTGTGACTGTCCCACCAGCCTTACTGCAGGAGCAGTCCATCACCGCCTGGGGTGCAAGCTGTGGTGTTTGCCTCTGGGGAACCATAGCACGGAAAAGCTACCTGCCTGCCCTGCATGTCTCTGCACAGCTCTGGCTGTCCTGGAATTTACAGGAATCCTCTTGTCTCTGCCTCACAGCTGCCGAGATGAAAGGTATAGCACTGGGTTTTGAAGGATCATATTTATATTCCCGTGCTTCCTAATAATCTCCTATGTAGCTCTTTGTTATTCTGACTGTACTGTGAACACACCAAGTGTGCAACCCTTGGGTTGGTTGTAGACCGAGCACCACCAGAGCAGGCTTGAAAGTCTATTGATTTAAGCTCAGCAGATGCTGCAGATAGACCCACGTGGCACCGAGGTGGCTTGGCTGTATTTTTACTGGGCACAAACGGAGCAAATAGCCAACATTGCCTGGAGACCTGCCCACTAGCTGCAGCGTGCGCACCATGAAGGAAGCACATGGTCTACACAGGTTCTGGACCTGAGGAGGCTGGCTCAGAATCTGGGCTCCCTCCAGGGATTCAGCCCTGGGGTGGGGGAGGGTGTGCGCTTTCCTCCTTTTTGTAGTGAGCCACAGTCTGTGATGGTGCTTTTTGCCCACATCATCTAGGTAGCCAGGGTCAGCATCCCCAGGCCACTTGGAAGGGCAATCAAAAGAAAGTCCCCAGACCACATGCCTCTCACAGGACTCGTGATTTCAGCTGACCTGAAGGAACAAGTGACTGTCAGTGTTCCCATGTGTGTAATGTGGATGTCAGCGCTTCCACACGCATAATGTATGTAAGACTGTTAATGTTCCTGTGTGTGTAGTGTATGTAACACTGAGTAGGGGACATCCGTGTGTTTTTTTCCCCCAAATTGTATTTAAAAATGGGTAATAAAACACTGAGTTAAAAAGGGATTGGGTGCCTGGAAAGCACGTTTCGGTCCCCTCCTGCCTTGGCTCTACTGTCACCTGCTTCTTAGGGCTCTCCAAGATGGTGCATGTTTGTGAATGTTGGTCTGCATGCAATTAAAGCCTTCACATAGGGTCCTACTGTGCAGCCCTGGCTAGCCTAGAACTCACCATAAAGACCAGGCCTGGTCTGCATCCTGAGTGCTCGGATGTGGGTAGAGGCTCTACATATAGCTTATATCCGGGATATTTTATCAGCACCATTATCATCATCATATTACCATCACCGTCTTCATCACCATCGCTATCCCTCAACTGGCATTATACCATTAGGCCACACAGCCCTTGATCTCAGTTGTTAAAGTGTTTATACTAGCCCATAAACAGTTGGAGACAGTGCGATGAATTCTAGATAACAATTAAGTTGCTCTGATAGCTAAATGAAGGCAAGTTACACAGTGTAGACTGGGAATAGACTCTTTATAGTCCCAACAAAATACTGATAGAATTAGACCTGAGCAGCCAGCTTGAACATGCAGTTGTTTTATAACAAGATTAAGAGAAACGGTCGTTGTGTAACAAAAAGAAATAATCTCAACAATAACAAAAAATACAGACTTCTGTACAGGCACGGGGAGCTCACAAAGGCAGGCAGGCAGGCCACTTCGATGCTTTCAGCTCAGCGGAGCAAGAGGCCAAGCTTGAATCCTTGTACTGTCTTTGTGTCTGCTGGCCATCTTGCTGATCAGTACTTCTCCATTCAGTTGTGACGACCAGCAGTCTTGCTGACAGAATTTATGCGCCTTAGGCTGGCCAAGAATCACCAACTGAGTCCGAGATCTCCGGGCTATGTAATAAACCCAATCTTCCTAAAAAGAGTGGGCATGCATGTTCTGCCTCCATTAATAAAGATGTAGATTTGTATTTAAAATGTTACCATATGACCAAGGTACAGAGGATTTTTTTTTATTAGATAGCAATCACGCAAATTACCCAAATTACACTCAGTCCTCCCAAGTACTAAAACAGACACTATGTAAAAGCCCTCACATGGTAAATAAGATTAAAGGCACATAACTAGTATATAAACCAGAATGTATCAGGTGACTGCTGCATTTAAACAACAGTCTTCCTGTTGGCTTCGGTGGGTGAGGCCTGGATGGACCGCACCACAGTGGCTCTAGAGTCCCCGAAGGCGTTGCCAGCCGAGGCCTGGGGCGCGGGCTGCTGCGGGGACTTGACTGCCTCGCCGTCGCTGGGGCCCGCCCTGCCCGCGAAGCCAGAGCCGAACAGCTCCTCCATGAGGCTGCTCTTCCTGTCGCGGAACGCCGTCGCCCTGGCCCTGGTCCTGGATCCCTTTCCGAACGAGGGCTCGTAGCCGGCAGGCTCTAGCCGCAGCTCTTGCTCGCTGCGGTGCTTGCCAGTGCCGTGGCGGCAGCAGCAGTGCGGGCTGCCCGGAACCTGCCTGCAGGAGGTAGGCAGCCCGTGGTGCAGGTTCTCGGTGGCCTCGGTGAAGGAGTAGTGCTTCCGAGACCGCGGGGTCTTCCTCCGGCCGCGTCCGGGCTCGGCGTCGCCGGCCTCGTCCGCCCGGTGCACTTCATCCGCCTCGTTCGCCTCGGGCAGCTCGTGCACTCCCGGCAGCTCGTGCGCTCTGACCACCTCGCCGACTTCGCCTGCATCGCCTGCATTGCCCGCATTACCGGCATTGCCCACATTACCCGCATTGCCCGCATCGCCTGCATTGCCCGCATCGCCCGCATCTCCTGCATTGCCGGCCGCTCTGGCCAGGGCCTTATCCTCCGCGTCCACCGGGGCCTCACTTCCCTTTGCAGTTGGCTCTGCTTCTGCTGAGATGAGTCTTTTTTCTTGGTCTTCCTTTTTCTCTTTTGGCCTCCTAGGAGTTTCCAGAGAGGTTTGTGGTTTCGGGTGTTCAACCTCCTTTGATAAATCTGTGTTAAAAAGATGGAGCATTGAGCGCCATCAAACAAGAAGTAGATTTTAGGAGGCTCCTCCACCCTCACCCCACCCCCACACCCGCGCTGTGCAAGCTGAGGGCCTGAGTACCCGCTAGAAAGCAAACCCCTGAAGGGGCGCATGGCTGTGTGGACACAGCACAGGCAGATCCTGAGCATTGCTGCTGCACTAAAGGGGAGTTTCCCTTAGTGAGAGCCCTGTCTCTGGGCAGTGAGGCCCACGGTAGGGTAGAAAGATATCCAGTGTTCTATCCTGGTCTCCACCAATGTGCTCACTGCACTTACACACACACCAAAAAAAAAAAAAAAAAGAATGGATTCAAACCCCTGCTCTATAAGACCAACCAACCAGCCCCAACCAGATAAACCTCAATGGGTTCCCATTTCAGCATGGCATGTTCACACACCTCCCTAGACGTCCGGACAAGCCAATCAAACGACAGAAGTAGCAAAACGCAGCGCAACTAATACACAGAAAGGGACGTTGCTAACCTTTCCTAGACTGTACCAAATAAGTGGGAATTAGGAAAAGAAAAAAATATTCATGCAAAATACTAAGGAAATCTCTTGGGGCAACTAAAGCAAGCACCAATCCAAACAACAATCATTTCAATAGTCAGAAGCTGAGGAGATGGCCTACTGATGGGTGCATATAAATCGGCAATTTTTATTTATTTATTTTTTGCTTTTCTAGCAGTTTGGTAGTTTCTAGAAGAATCTAAGTAATACATTCTTAGGCCCAAGACTTTAATCTCTAGGAACAAACCTACACAACCAGAGTTGCAGGGCTGTGTATGCAGCAGGCACGCTTTAGTTCAAATACTGCAAATATGCCAGAGAAGCAGCTGGTGAGAGACCACATACTGCTGTGGGTTCTGGACCACTATGGACAAGTGGCCTTACGGGAATTCTACAACAGGAGCTCAGCTCAAGGTATTTGCATTTTTTCCTGCTGCTGCTGCTGCTGCTGCTGCTGTGTGTGTGTGTGTGTGTGCATACGTGCGTGTATGCACAAGTGCACAAGTACATGTGTACATGTGTGTACATGTGTGTTTGTGTGTGTGCACATGTGCGTGTGAATGCCTCACCACAGTATATGCTCAAATAGAATTTGTTAAATGAACAAATAAATTTTCCAAATGGCCTCAAGAATAAGTAGGGCGGTTAAATGAACACTGGCCACAGGAAGTGCACATTTGGTGATGTTTCCTGCAGACTGCACCACACAGTGAGGGGCCTTATGGGGGACACTGCCAAAGCTTCTATTTCAACAGGGTTGACTTCACAGCAAGAGTGTGCCCTCCTAGGGCCTCTCAGCTCCTGTCAGGCCCGAGGAAATGATGGGATTTTGGCTGGCTCACCTGCTCAGCCTTGCCGTGCTCCCAGCTCACCTGTCAGCAGTGATGAACTATAAAAACATGTGGCCAATCTTCAAGATTCTGAAGGAAAGCAATAAACCTAGGGTTTTTTGAAAAAATTATTAATCACCTGTCTGGGTGCAACAGTGACATTCCAGATGGAAGGCACAGATCTGCTCAGTGGCCACCTGTCCCCAGGAAGCTCGAGGAGATGGCATGCTCTTTAAGACCGTGAGATTTGCTGCATTAAAATAAGGACATGGTTTAGTAAACAGAAGACTCGGTGGAGATGCAGGCAGTGAAGGGAACCTGAAGGGAATGATGCGAGATCGCAGTTGCAGCTGCACACCAATGGCAGACAGACTAGGACCCACCCACAGGCCCACACATCCCTCCTCCAGGCTTCTCTGACCAGGACAGCTAGAGATTTGACCTGCCTGCCTGTGGCCTGGGGCATGGCTTTGCTCGGGCAGTTGCAGCCTGGGCTGCAGAGACTCCTCCTTATACCCACAGAAGCATCTGGCTTTGACCTGCTCTCAAGAGCTGAAAGTTAGCTTGGTGATTTTAGGCTTGCATGCTCTGAGCAGTCCATTTGAATATTCTCTGACCTCCACCTGTCTTGGATCTACCCCCAGGAGCCCTGGCTATAGAGCTAATGACTGTGTCTTCCAAGATGATTCATGACCTTTCCAGGTGACTGGGCCCTGGACTTGTGACCCTTCTCTTGCCTCATAGTCTCCAAATCCTGGCTGGGATTGCGGGTGAGGCAAGGAGACGTTTTTTTGGTTTTTTGGATTTAGTTTTTTCGAGACAGGGTTTCTTGGTATAGCCCTGGCTGTCCAGGAATTCACTCGGTAGACCAGGCTGGCCTTGAACTCAGAAATCCGCCTGCCTCTGCCTCCCAGAGTGCTGGGATTACAGGCATGCGCCACCACCGCCCAGCTTCAAGGAGACGTTTTAAAGCTGTTCAGTTACCTTCATATTTTCTCTTAGACTCTTCTTGCTTTGGTAGTTTACACATGTAGTATGAAATATCATGGTTTATTCCTGTTGCTTTTTCTTTATGAACAATGTTTCCTTTTCCCTTTTTACCCTATAATTTACAAAACAGTAAAAAGCACATTTTTGAGGTGTAGATAATTTTAAATTAAATTTTAAATAAGCACCAATGCTTTTAGTATACAACGAGGGACTGCTTTTAGTCACTCTTCCCTGCCCGCCCCCCCCTGAGTTTCTCAAGCAACAGCCCTGGTTGTTCTGGAACTCACTCTGTAGAATATGCTGGTCTTGAACTCACAGACCTCCACCTGTCTCTACCTCCCAAGGGCTGGGATTAAAGGTGTGCACCACCACACCCATCAACACGCTCTTCCTCCCCCCCCCCCCCCAGACAGGGTTTCTCTGTATAGCCCTGGCTGTCCTGGAACTCACTCTGTAGACCAGGCTGGCCTCGAACTCAGAAATCCACCTGCTTCTGCCTCCCAGAGTGCTGGGATTACAGGCGAGCGCCACCACCGCCCGGCCCACACACTCTACTTTTGCTAAGATATTTTTTAGACAATGCAAGATTTCAGAGTTTTCATACCTTAGTTATCCAAAATGGGACATCTGACTTTTGGGTTTCCTGGTGTCTCATATTTACAAATGGCAAACTTTTCCTGTCTGCTTGTACTGATTTTGTTGAGGAAACTGTAAAGTAGGTAGATTATATGTGACAAACATTGTATTCAGAAGTTTTACTGCTCTCAAGAACGCACACTAAATGACAGTCTGTACAGGAACATTCTAGACAGGCAACACTTGGTCTGAGTTCTCTCTCCTACCTTTCCTTTCCCTGTCTTATCTCGGTCTCAAGGCCGTGAGCATCGCAGCGTTAGGGAATTAGGCAGGTGCTAGGGTCGGGCAGTATAGCTGTTTTATGGACATTGTGAGAGACCAAGCCACTGCCACACCATGCTCAAGCTCAAGAGGCCTGGTGAGGAGGAGAGCGTGTCGGGAACATGAGCTGTGACCGCCCAGACGGCAGGTACACTGTCTAGTCTGGTGGGCTTTGCTCAGGATTATAATCCAGAGTCAGTGGAGGCCAAGAAACTGGGGGTCTGTGCCTTTGAAGGCAGACCCAGCTGCTCCTAATGACCTACCTGAGCAGACCCTGTGGCTGGGGGGAGGGACGCAGTGAGTATGAGCACATGCTGTCTCGTAGGGCAAAATGCAGGACAGGAGCACCAGCCCAGAGCCACCGTGCTCAACAATAGTCACCAGGACAGAGCAGTGCTGTGTCGGGTCTACAGAGAACTATGCTGTTGTACAGGGAGGTCAGAGACTGCTCGGGCAGCTGCTTAGGTCAGAGGGGACTTCTTGGGTGTGGGGTGTGTGGGGTAGGCGAGGCTCTTTTGACCAGAGTGATTGTTACTTGGCTGTAAGAACTGGCTTAAATCCACCAAGCCTGAAGGCTGACGTAGGCACGTGTTATAAAATGACCTCAGACAGATTTCATGTTCACAAGCTTCACACTGGCTTACAGATCTCCTGAGATGGGGCAGAAGGGACTGAGCCCAGCGGGGGCCAGAGCATTGCTGGTTCTTTGTGACAGTATCAGAGCATCATTATTTTATTCTACAGTCACAAAATGCATGCCTGTGCCTAGTCAAGTGCCTGCTAAAGGTCCCACCATTTTGCCTGTATAAATTAGGAAAATATCTGCAGATGCTTAAAAATAGGTTTTGAGCAGAAGGGAATAAACCATACCTTTGGGGTAATCTTCCTTATCATGTAAATTTTTAAGTATTCGATTAGTATAGATGTTTTTTATTTCCAGCTCACGATCCTTCTCCTAAAAAGAACACTGTGTCAGTTTCCCAGGAATAATTGCTGTATAAACCTAGACTTAAAAGATCAATTTAAGAGGAAGTAACTGGTCACGTGCCACAGTGGAAAGGTGAAATAAAACCAACACCCAGTCCTCAGCTGCTCTGGCCATACCTAGTGACCATAGTACTGGATAGCAGAGATCATGCCCTTCACCAGGCAGTACACACTCAGACAACGTTCATGTTCACAAACTCACACTGGCTTACAGATTACCTGTAACAAGGCCACTGCTCTGCTTTAAACCCCAACAATAATAGTTTTAAATCCTGGCGAAACAAAAGTGTTGAAGGTCTTTACTTGTTGGGGAGTAAGAAAAGGGCTAAGAACCTGACATGATCCTGACGTTATACTGGAGGCGGGCCTGGTGACCCGCTGGGCTCCACCACTGTCTCCAAGGTCACCTCCGTGTCAGTGAAGGAAACATTATACATATACATATACATATACATATGCACCATGTGTGAGCCTGGTGTCCGTTGCTGCTAACCTTTCAGGGGTCATCCCAGTCCTTCATTTATCTTTTTAAAACAAGATTTATTTGTTTTATGTAAGTACACTGTTGCTGTCTTCAGATACAGCAGAAGAGGGCATCGGATCCCATTACGGATGGTTGTGAGCCACCATGTGGGTGCTGGGAATTGAACTCAGGACCTTGGAAGGTCAGTCAGTGCTCTTAACTGCTGAGCCATCTCTCCAGTCTTGCCCCTTCCCCCATCCTTTATTTTTTTATGCTCCATTTAATCATAACATTTTATTTTGAGATGTATGGACATGGATTTGAAATATCTTTTCTAGAATATGTTTCCAGAAACAAAGTATTATAGTCCATATTGCCCTTTCCTGCTTTGTCGTATTTTAACATTTAGCTCAGAGACCAGAAATGCCAACAGTTTATGGCTGTGACAACAGGAGTCCATGGAGGCCAGGAGAAGGTACCAGATCTTGAGTCAGTTAAGATGGTTGTGAGCTGTCACATGGGTGCTGGGAGCCAAACCTGACTCCTCTGCAAGAGCAGCAAATGCTCACAACGGCTGAGTAGTCCTCTAGCCCTAGACTAATTATCGCTCACACTGCTTTCGATAAAGATTTCAGTGTTTACAAGGGCACATGTTTTGGTTTCTGGAAAGTTTAGTCCTGTCTTTTGGTTTGATATGAGATTTAGCTCAGCAGCAGATGGAGTGGTTGCTGATGAGTTGATGCAGGACTGAGTAGGGTCAGGAGGAAGCAACATGAGGGAGAATCTCCTTGGAGCATAGAATAGAATAGAGCTTGGGCTGGGCCAAAGGGGGCTAAGGTAATAGTTTGTAACACAATCCAGGACACTCATGTGGTTAATCAGGAGAAAAGAAAGATGGACCGCTGTTAAAGTAACTTCTATTCACCTGATATAACTGTCCTCTCTGAGACCTATTGTCTCTGTCTGCTAACCTAGGCCTAGTCCTAAATGCTTTTAGCCTGTTTGTTTGTTTGTTTGTTGGGGGAGGGGTTGGATTTGTTTTTTTTTTTTTTGACACAGGGTTTCTCTGTATAGCCCTGGCTGTCCTGGAATTCACTCTGTAGACCAGGCTGACCTGGAACTCAGAAATCTGCCTGCCTCTGCTTCCCAGAGTGCTGGGATTATGGGTGTGCACCATCACCACCAGGCTCTTTTAGCCTTTATTACTCTTTTCTAGACCTAGAACGTTTTCAGCCTCTGAGACTTCCTGCTGAATAAGCTCTCCCTTTCTAATTCTCTCTGAACTCTGGCTGGCTGATCAACTCACCTGTTCTGGCTCAAACTTCTTTCCAAGTTGACTGATTCTATTTGACTTCTCTCTTGGCTTCTGACTGAATTGCTCTGCTTGGCCTCATACTAACTCTGACAATCTGTTCTAATCTGACTCTTTCTCATTCTCTAGCTCATTCTGTCTTTGCCTGTGTCTAGCTAGTTCTCTCTGTAACCTGTCTCTGTAGTACTATTCCAGAAAAACTGAGCCCCTCTCTGCATGGTTCCCTCAAGTAGATTCTATTCTGTACAACCTTTCTCTGATTCATCACTTTGTCTGCCACTCAGATATCACTTTCAAACCCAGGAGCTTCTTTCTACAAACTAACTTTACCTTCATTGAGATTAAAGGTGTGTGCTAAGGGCTAAGCCACTCCATAACACAATCTCGGGGTTCACAGTGTGATCAAATTTGTAAACAAAATTAATGTAATTTCTTTTTATTGTTTGGTTTTTTGTTTGTTTGTTTTCGAAACAGGGTTTCTCTGTGTAGCCCTGGCTATCCTGGAACTCCCTCTGTAGACCAGGCTGGCCTCGAACACAGAAATCTGCCTGCCTCTGCCTCCCAAGTGCTGGGATTAAAGGTGTGAACCATCACTGTCCAGCCTACTAATGTCATTTCTTAAGTCATTGATGTTTGAAAGTAACTTTTAAAAATAATTTTTAGAAATTATTTTGTAATTTATGAGTGCTCTATCTGCATGTGCATCTTCATGCCAGAAGAGGGCATCAGACTTCATTATAGATGGTTGTGAGCCACCATGTGGTTGCTGGGAATTGAACTCTTCACCTCTGGAAGAGCAACCCGTGCTCTTAACCCCTGAGCCATCTCTCTAGTGCCTGAAAGTAATTTTATGCAACATAATAATGAGAATGGTCTAGAATATAACACCCTTAAATTTCCTGTTCTGTTGCCCTTGGTTCATTATCAGGGATGACTGCAGTGGAGAAGGTCAAACTTATTTGCCCAGACGACTTGCACTGGTGAGTGTAAAAAGTACACCCAGTTTTTCCTCCCAGCCCATGCTCCCAGAATGTCGATTCTGAGACTAATTATTTATTAATAAATGCCTAGGATATAAGCTTTGACTTGTTCTCTGACTTGCTCTTAACTTAATTTCCCTTTTATCCTGACCCAGGTTCAGCTACGTGGCTGGTTTCTCCTCCTTGTCTTCTTATGCCTGCCTCCTCAGGGATTCTGGGAAATGTCTGCTTTATTCTATCCTGAGTTTAGCTAGCTGCTGGTTTACGTCCATCTCCTCAGTGGTTCCTGGCAAATCCCTTGTGCCTCTGACTGTTTCCCAGAATTCTCCCTATTCCTGCTGGATGTCCCACCTCCTACCACCTGCCTCAGTTCATTGGCCATAGCTTTTTTATTGACAGGTGATGCTTATTAAGAGATTATATCTACAGTTGGGAGGTGATCCCAAACACAGGAGGGATCACCAGTGATTGCTGTTGGTAGTGACTGAGTGTCACACGTGTTTGATTTCAGACCCCAGGACAAGGGACTGAGTTGTATATTTTACATATCAAAGCAGACCTGTCCTCCACTGTCTCCCAGGATAGCTTCAGTCCCTACCCAGCATATCCTGTCCCTAACCATGAACTTTCCAGCCTAGGGCCTGGGCTGCCCTTCCCCCACAGGCCCCTCGTTATATAATCCAGTGTGCACGTGCATGCTCTCTCCCCCTCCTCCTCCTCTCTCTGTGTGCACCCTTTCTTTCTCCTCTTTCCCTACCCCCTCTCTCCATGGCAACTCCCCTGGCTTCAATCCTTGGGGCCAGTGAACTCACCTGAGAGCAGCTTCCCAATAAACCTGCCTTTAATATGATCTAATCTGGCTTGAATTGGCTCATTTTTCCAGTGCAGAAATAACCTACCAACAAGCCCACTCCATTAGAACAGAACAGAACAGAACAGAACAGAAAAGTTTGTATCTTGTCAGTGTCAGAATTTATTAGTTACTGATAACTTCACAAACTATACTATCCTTGCTCTGTAGTTTATCATGTTATCTAAATTACTCTGGAAAGCATGGCTGCTGACAATTATGTGTTCTTTTTGCAGTCTTAATTGCTAGTATTAACTCTCAGGTCACATATTACACTTCAAACACGTGTGTGTGTGTGTGTGTGTGTGTGTGTATGTGTGCGTGTGTGTGCTCGAGTGAGCACACATATACACATGCAAAGCCAGGCACAGTGGCACAACCTGTAACCATAGCACTGGGAAGCAGAGATAGGAGGATCCTGGAGCTTGCTGGACAAACCAGTCTAGACAAATTGGCAGGCTCCAGGTTCAGTGAGAAGCCCTGTCTCAAAATAAGGTAGAGATGCATAGAGGAAGGCATCTAGTATTGATCTCTGGTCTTTGCACGCACGCGCACACAGGCACACACACACACACACACACACACACACACACACACACACGAGTGCAGAAATCTTAAGAAGGCAGAGCTGATGCAGAGGTTGACAATCACTACAGGTGGTTGTGCATTAGTGAATCTAGGAGGAGATCAGTTGGAGGCTTGCAGAGTCAAGCTGTAGAACTCTATGGTGGAGGCGAGCCACCATCAAGACACAGGGCCAGTGGGCAAGGTCCAGGGCTGTGTCTGGAGGGCTGGGTAGACAGGTGGATGTAATTTGAGAGGGATGTCAAGTGATGGGAACCTGTAGGTAGTCTTCAACTGAAGCCCCAAGGAAAGTGACAGACAGGGCTTCTGCCATTCTTTAATGGGAAGCCAGTGGATGGAGCGCAGATGTCTTTCGGTGGGTTCCATTGACTATTGTTCCCTGTGTTTCATGTTCTCAGGCATGGTGTGACCTGATTTTATTATGCCCACATGTCCATGTGCTCCTCACCTATAATTTATTTGTGGGAGTAAGTATCATCTCTCTGTGTGTGATGGGATGTGCTTAACTTTTGCTTAGTAAAGTGGAGCCACCCAGAATGAGGTACAGCCTGAAGCCACTGGGCTGCACAACGTGAGGTGGCCCAATTGTCCCTTCCCCCACACCAGTGAGCTGGCTGGCAACCCCCACTCTCCCGATGGTGTTATTTCCGGCCTTTGTTCCTTGGAACAATAAGGCGCTTTCACCTTGACTACCAAGACAGCCTCAAGGCAGTCTCACCTGGAAGCCAGCAGAGACCCCGCCAGACTGGAAGCAGGTGACCCGCTGAGAATTGGAGCCAAGGAGTTCTCGGCCGGCCCTTTGATGTGACCACCTTCTGGGGGGCAGGGTTGTTCCCTAAAAACTATATATCTTGGCATAATAATATTAAAGTCAGTCTTGACCAGCACTGTCGCCTTGACTCAGTTTCTCTTTCGCCCCCTCCCCATCACCCCCAGAATTCTCTTTCAGGTATTCTGGTTCGCATGTGGCCGCGGGCGGCTACATATTGGCGCCCGAACAGGGACTTGGGAAAGAAGGGCAAGGCACTAGAAAGTTTAAAAGCCCCCAGCCAAACCCTAACTCTAGAAGTCTGGGGCATTTTCAGTAATGGCCACTATCTTGCCTGCAAAATTCAGTGGCTTAATGATAATCCTGTGTGGGTTGATCAGTGGTCCTTATCTAAAGAAAAAATGGAAGCCGCCTCTTTGCTAGTGCAGGAACAATTGAAGGTGGGACATTTAAGAGAGTCTCTATCTCCATGGAATACCCCAATATTTGTTATTAAGAAAAAATCCGGTAAATGGAGATTGCTACAAGATTTAAGAAAGGTTAATGAAACTATGTTGCCCATGGGAACTTTACAAGCTGGTCTTCCATCTCCCGTGGCTATTCCTAAAGGATTTCATAAAATAGTCATAGATTTAAAAGATTATTTCTTTACTATTCCATTGCATCCTGAGGATTGCAAAAGATTTGCTTTCAGTGTTCCTTCTATTAACTTCATGGAACCTATGAAAAGATATCAATGGACAGTTCTTTCTCAGGGCATGGCTAACAGCCTGGCTTTATGTCAGAAGTTTGTGGCACAGGCCATTCAGCCTGTAAGACAAAAGTGGCCAGATATTTACTTTATCCATTTCACAGATGATTTTCTAATTGCAGGAAAAAATCCTCAGACCTCGCTTTTATGTTTTAAAGATTTACAGCAAGCTTTAGCCGCTAAAGGATTGCAAATAGCACCAGAGAAGGTACAGACCCAGGATCTGTATAATTATCTGGGTTTCAAACTTACAGATCAAGCTATTTTTTCCCAGAAGATAATTATCCGCAGGGACAATTTAAAAACTTTAAATGATTTTCAGAAGTTATTGGGTGACATTAACTGGCTTCGGCCATATTTAAAGCTTACTACAGGAGAATTACGACCTTTATTTGATATTCTAAAGGGGAATGCTGATCCTACATCCCCTAGATTATTAACTTCAGAAGGACTTTTGGCTTTACAGCTAGTGGAGAAAGCTATTGAAAATCAATTTGTTACCTATATAGATTATTCTTTACCTTTGCATCTGCTAATTTTTAATACGACTCATTCGCCTACAGGTTTATTATGGCAAAAGGCTCCTCTGATGTGGATTCATTTGAGGGTGTCTTCAAGGCATAATATCTTACCATATTATGAGGCGGTAGCCCAAGTAATTGTGCTTGGAAGAAAGCAGGCGCTAACTTATTTTGGCAAAGAACCAGATGTTATTATTCAGCCTTATAACGTAGATCAAGATGCTTGGTTAAAACAGCATAGCACAGATTGATTGCTTGCTCAAATAGGCTTTGAAGGGACTATAGATAACCATTATCCTCAAGACAAACTGATAAAGTTTTTAAATATGCATGAGGTTGTATTTCCTAAAATGACATCTTTGCAGCCGTTGCATAATGCTCTCTTAATTTTCACAGACGGCTCTTCCAAAGGAAGAGCCGGATATCTTATTAATAATCAACAGGTGGTCATAGAGACCCCTGGGCTTTCTGCTCAGTTATCAGAACT
Source organism: Apodemus sylvaticus (assembly GCF_947179515.1). Lineage (NCBI taxonomy): Eukaryota > Metazoa > Chordata > Mammalia > Rodentia > Muridae > Apodemus > Apodemus sylvaticus. The sequence continues at coordinate 1,958,646 of NC_067486.1, read as the reverse complement.
GACAGCGGTGTTGTGTGTCTTTCAATCTATAGATAGTACTTTTAATCTCTTTACTGACAGTGCTTATGTTGCATTTTCTATACCACAATTAGAAACCTGTGGCACATTTAATTTTAATACGCCAGCTGGATCCTTGTTTTCACAATTGCAAAGTATCATTCTTGCTAGAAAAAAATCCCTTTTATATTGGCCATATACGAGCTCACTCAGGTCTTCCTGGACCTTTGGTTCAGGGTAATGAGTGCATTGACAAGGCTCTCATAGGAGAGGCCTTAGTTTTAGAACCTGTAGAAATGGCTAGACGTGATCATGATAAATTTCATCTTTCTAGCCATACATTAAGACTCCATCATAAGATCACAAAGGAGCAAGCAAGAATGCCCAAATTGTCTTACTTTAGCACCAGTCCCCCACTTAGGGGTTAATCCACGTGGCCTTATGCCCAATCAAATTTGGCAAATGGATGTAACTCACTATGCAGAATTTGGAAAATTAAAGTTTATACATGTTTGCATTGATATGTGCTCGGGACTCCTTTTTGCCTCCCTGCATTCGGGAGAAGCCTCTAAAAATGTAATCGATCATTGTTTACAAGCCTTTAATACCATGGGATTACCCAAGGTCATTAAGACAGACAATGGACCAGCCTATTCTGGTAAGAACTTTATCTCATTTTGCAAGGAATTTAATATTAAACTAAACAGGAATTCCTTATAACCCAATGGGTCAAGGAATCGTAGAGCGTGCTCACTGCACCCTTAAAAACTGGCTTCTTAAAACAAAGAAGGGGAATCTATACCCCCCCCCCCCCAGGTCTCCCAAAGCACATCTTGCCTTTGTCTTATTTGTTTTAAATTTTCTCCAAACTGATGCTAAAGGTCAGTCTGCAGCAGACTTGACATTGGCACCCAGTTACTTCCAATTCCTATGCCATGGTTAAGTGGCGGGACCCTTTAACTAATACATGGAATGGTCCAGACCCCGTTTTAATCTGGGGGAGGGGGTCCATCTGTATTTTTTCTCAAGGAGAAGATGAAGCGCGTTGGCTGCCAGAGAGATCGGTAAGACAGGTAAACATACCCTAAAGCTGCTGGTAAGTATAATTAATTCAAAGGCTTTCCCTAAGCCGCTTCCCACTTACTTGGGAAGAAAGGTTCCTTTGTGTTCTTGCAGTTAAGTTGCAAGCCAGGCCTCTTGCCTGAAGTCACAAATTTTCAATCAAATTAAACGTCTTGGGCCTTCCGATACTGACCAAACAGGTTTTTTCTCTTAATCTCCTTTTGTATTTCAAGCAGATAACACTCAGAAGATAAGCCCCTCCAGCAATGGCCGCCAGGACGAGGATGAGTGGTTATAATAGCCAGCTAGCCAGCTCATATCCACAGAGCATTTACTTTACCAGTGGATCCTCAAAAAGGAGGCTGCATAGTATTCGGAACTATCCATGTTTGTTAATATAACAAACATGGGCATCAGTTTGAGGTGCGAGGTGAGGCACTGCAAGGGAAAAGGAAAAAATCCTGTCTCCGAATTTCCCTGAAAAGCACGTCCAGCTGCATGGGGGTTGACATTAAGAGACTGTCCTTAAATTATTAAGGCAGTCTATTTCCCCTCCTCTGAAAAAGATGTCGTTAATGTTTAAGGGGGTTGGACCTCTGTTTTCCCTCACTGGTGAAGGCCCAGCGTCCATTGGATGAATATACTTATATCCACTGAGTTGTTGAAAATTAATAATTAAGGAGGAATTGTCCCTTCCCCCACACCAGTGAGCTGGCTGGCAACCCCCACTCTCCCGATGGTGTTATCTCCGGCCTTTGTTCCTTGGATCAATAAGGCGCTTTCACCTTGACTACCAAGATGGCCTCAAGGCAGTCTCACCTGGAAGACAGCAGAGACCCCGCCAGACTGGAAGCAGGCGACCTGCTGAGAATTGGAGCCAAGGAGTTCTCGGCCGGCCCTTTGATGTGACCACCTTCTGGGGGGCAGGGTTGTTCCCTAAAAACTATATATCTTGGCATAATAATATTAAAGTCAGTCTTGACCGGTACTGTCGCCTTGACTCAGTTTCTCTTTCGCCCCCTCCCCATCACCCCCAGAATTCTCTTTCAGGTATTCTGGTTCGCATGTGGCCGCGGGCGGCTACACTCACCTATAATTTATTTGTGGGAGTAAGTATCATCTCTCTGTGTGTGATGGGATGTGCTTAACTTTTGCTTAGTAAAGTGGAGCCACCCAGAATGAGGCACAGCCTGAAGCCACTGGGCTGCACAACGTGGAGTGGCCCAGAGCAGAGCACGTTCTGAACTCCACACTCAGCGACAACCCACTCAGACCCACTAGGATGGTTGGCTTCCCTCAAGCACCCTCCGCCTATTACTTTGAAGTAGAGTCTTTCCCTGAACCCGAGGCTCCTGTTTATTGAGCTGGAAACCAGCAAGCCCCAGCAATTCTCTTGTCCCTGCCTCCCTCAGAGCTGAGATCATATATGTGCATGGGACTCCTAGCCTGTTACATGGATCTGAGCCTGTCTTCAAGATTGCACCTTAAATGTTCTGACTGCACAGTCATCTCTCCAGGTGAAGCATTTTGTCTCTAAGAATGACAAATTATTATTTTTCTTTATATAAAAATTCTATTCTTTGGGGCTGGAGAAATGGCTCGGCAGTTACAAACACAGACTGCTCTTCCAGAGGTTCTGAGTTCAATTCCCAGCCACCACATGGTGGCTTACAACCATCTGTAATGGGATTAGATGCCCTCTTCTGATGTGTCTGAAGACAGCTATAGTGTACTCATATAAATAAAATAAATCTTAAAAAAATACTATTCTTTGACAATTTCATATATACACACACATACATATTTATATATACTATACATACACATATAATATATACATATGTACATATATAACACATATACATATATAACATACATATATAATGTACACACATACACACCTATACATATATTACATACTACATACATATATAACATATACACATTACACATATAATAAACACACATATAAAACATATGCATATACATATAATGTACCCACATATATATAATATACATACACACACATACACATATATAATGTATTTTGACCATCATATTCATCCCATTCTACTCTCATATATCTCCCCTCTTTATTTATTTATTTATTTTATTACTTATTACTTATTCATTTATTATTTATTTATTTATTTTTATTACTAATTTTTGAGTCAGGGTCTTGCTATAGATCCTAGGTGGCCCTTACCTTGAATTCTCCTGCCTCAGCTTCTTCAGTGCTGGGATTACAAGAGCATTTATCAGGCTGGAGAGATGGCTCAGTGGTTAAGAGCACTGACTGCCCTTGCCAAGGTCCTGAGTTCAAATCCCAGCAACCACATGGTGGCTCACAACCATCTGTAATGGTATCTGACCCCTTGTGAGGTGTCTGAAGACAGCTACAGTGTACTTACATATAACAAATAAATAAATCTTAAAAAAAAAAAACCCAAGAGCATTTATCATGCCTATCTTTTTTGATCATTTTTGGCCAGTAAGAACTGGTTCTGTATGTTCCTGCAAGGTGACAGTTTCTCTGGTATGACTTCTTTAGGATGTTTTGTTTCTCTTTGAGCCAGTGGGCACTAGAGGTGTCCACTGTTCTCAGTCACATTGGAAATATTTAGCTTTTAAAATAAAATACATCATGAAGTCATACTTCCACTTCAGATAGAAATCAAGACTGTGAACTTCTATTTCACCTTGTCTTAGCTGTGTACTTTTTTACCATCCCTCTAGAACCCTGTTCTAAAGGGTACCAGCATTATTCACAGTGTTTCAATGTGCCACATCTCTCTCTCTCTCTCTCTCTCTCTCTCTCTCTCTCTCTCTCTCTCACACACACACACACACACACACACATCACTTCTGAAACCATTCACATTTGTGTGCGAAGTTATTCCATCTTTAGCAGGTGACTAGTTAGAGTTAACTGAAATAACTGTGCTAAGTCACCTGGAGTGGCTTTTCCCCATGACCTTACAGCATTAGTGGAATACGTAGTTGGTTCTTTTTAAAATTTCAGTGACTTTTCAGGATTTTTTTTTTTTATCCTCAACCCTGCTGTATAATGATGCACAATAGTTCTGTAGCTCCAGGTGTGGTTCTGCAACCAGTCCTTCAGGTCTGTCTTCTGCACATTGTTAGTGTGTGTGTGTGTGTGTGTGTGTGTTGACACAATATCACTAAATAGTCCTTCCTATCTAGCTCAGCTGTGGCCTTGAACCCATGACCCTCCTGCTTCTTCTGCCTTCCATGTGCAGAGACTGTGTTAGCCTCTGTAACTGACGTTTTCTTCTGTAAATATTAACCAACATAGAGTTTGTTCTGCACCCTCATCTAAGGTGGTCACAGTGCATACAGCTGCTCTGCCTCCTTTTCACTCACTACTTCTCTGGCTTCTTTCAGGGGACTGAGTTCGGTTCCCAACACCTATGTCAGGCAGCTTACAACTAGACACCTGTAGCCTCCATGGGCACTGCGTTCATGGGCACATATACACATGTGTATGCACACACGCAATTGAAATTAATAAAAACAAATCTTTAATACCTTTGTTATAACACTGGCACGGAGCGATGTAGAGATGAGCGCAATTCACTATTTTATGACATTTCTACACACTGACCACTCAACGCCTGCGCTGCCCTCTCTCCCTCTCCCTCCCTCCTTCCTTCCCTTCCTCCCTCTTCTCTTCCTGCACCCTGCCCCGTCCCAAGCCCCTTGCAGTCCCCCCTCCTTGTCTCTCCCCTTACAGACAGGAGTAAACACGCAGCACTTGCCATCCTGGTCTAGGTCACTGTGCCTCACATGCTACCTTCCAGTTCTATCAGTGCTACGCACATGACAAGGTTCCATTCATTTTCACAGCTGAGTGGCCCTCCATGTGAATGTGTACACATGGCACAGTTGAGTGACCCTCCGTGTGAATGTGTTCACATGGCACAGTTGAGTGACCCTCTGTGTGAATGTGTACACATGGCACAGTTGAGTGACCCTCTGTGTGAATGTGTTCACATGGCACAGTTGAGTGACCCTCTGTGTGAGTGTGTTCACATGGCACAGTTGAGTGACCCTCTGTGTGAGTGTGTACACATGGCACAGTTGAGTGACCCTCTGTGTGTATGTGTACTCATGGCACAGTTGAGTGACCCTCCGTGTGAATGTGTACTCATGACACAGTTGAGTGACCCTCTGTGTGAATGTGTTCACATGGCACAGTTGAGTGACCCTCTGTGTGTATGTGTTCACATGGCACAGTTGGACGGCCCTCCATGTGAATGTGTTCACATGGCACAGTTGAGTGACCCTCCGTGTGAATGTGTTCACATGGCACAGTTGAGTGACCCTCCGTGTGAATGTGTACTCATGACACAGTTGAGTTACCCTCTGTGTGAATGTGTTCACATGGCACAGTTGAGTGACCCTCTGTGTGAATGTGTACTCATGACACAGTTGGACGGCCCTCCATGTGATTGTGTTCACATGGCACAGTTGAGTGACCCTCTGTGTGAATGTGTTCACATGGCACAGTTGGATGGCCCTCCATGTGAATGTGTACTCATGACACAGTTGGATGGCCCTCATGTGTACATGCATATTTTTTGTATGTTGACTTTCTGTTCCTCAGGTGTGTATGAGAAGTGCTGTTGCGGGTCATGTGGTTGTGTGTTTGAGCCTTGGGAGGAGCCTCATGTGGCTTTGTGGGGGGGTGGAGGGGTGAGTGGTGGTGGTGGGAGGGGGGAAAGGGGGAGAGGGGGGGACTCAGCTCTTCCACTCCCACTGGTGACCGTTCCTTTCCACATGTTTAGCAGCATTTTCCTGTGGAAACAGCTACTCTAATGGGCGAGTAGAACCTCATGGTGGTTTGGATACAACACACACTCTCTCTCTCTCTCTCTCTCTCTCTCTCTCTCTCCCTCTCCCTTCCCCCTCCCAGTTTTATGAGAATGAGATAGGGTCTCTGTAGCCCAGGTTGGCTTCTAACACAGAAATCTGTCTGCCTCTGCCTCTTGAGTACTGGCATAAAAGGTGTGTGCCAACACCACATGGCATATTTTTGTGTTCGTGTGTGTGTGTGTGTGTGTGTGTGTGTGTGCATGCATGCCATTGTATGCATGTGGCGGTCAGAGGACCACTTGGGGGAGTTGGTTTTCTCCTTTGACCATGTGGGTCCCAGGGTTCTAACTTGGGGTGTGAGGCTTGGCAGCAAGCCTCTTTATTATGCTTGCCCTATTACTTTTCAGACAGTCCCACATAGCCTAGGCTTGCCCTATTACTTTTGAGACAGCCCCACATAGCCTAGGCTGGCCCTATTACTTTTGAGACAGCCCCACATAGCCTAGGCTGGCCTCAAAATTGCTCTAAGGCCAAAGGTGACTTTCAACTACTGATCCCCCTGTCTCCAACACACATAGCTGTGCAAATCAAACTATCTGTTTTGCCTCTGTTAGGTTTGGGACAGATTGTCTTGGGGGAGATACCTTCAGCTTCTGCTGCAGCTGTCTCACTTCTGCCTGCAGAGTCTTCGTCGCTGTTTGAGCTGCTAATGTCTTCCGATTTTCTTTGGCCAACTGCCGACTAAAGGACCGATTGTTCAGCCGCAGCTGTTTTTCTAAGTTCTGAAAACAGTATATATTTCAACTACTCTGTAGCCAGTGTGGCGTCATTAAACTTGACTGGGATGAAACAACTACGTTTATTATAAGAGGAGACATTGGCCAAAAAGTCCCAGATTTCCAGCCCAGTGCCCCAATGTTCTTTACAAACCCTGGACACTGATAACAGATATTCAAATGCATCCTGAAAAATCAACAAGTACAACCAGGGCATACCTAACAGTGGGAACCAAATGCGTTGCTCTGCTGTCTTTGCAGATGGTAAATCTTCTGGCTCCTTTCCCTAGAGGAAGGGCCCAGCCTCGGTACAGACCATGAGGGCAGGTGTCCCTAGAGAGCAGACAGGAAGGCTGTAATGGGCTTCATGCCGCTGTCCACAGTGGTGGACCATAAGATGGGAGAACAGGCATGCTGGGTGGGCCTGCACCAGTACCCAGGTCCTGACTTAGATAGGTGTAGCAGCGTGACACAGGCTACCGGTCTTGTTGGTACCGACCACCTACTCTAGGGAAGACAATTCTCTTGGACAGTAGAGGATTTTTCCTGCAGAATTGTGTTAGTTTACAGGCTGCTCCCAGGGACCTAGCAGGGGCTTACATTCCCAGGGACCTAGCAGGGGATTATGTCATCATGTGCCATCAGATGTCTCAGGTGTGGCTGGATGTAAAGGGCCTGTTGTCTAGCTCTCTCTGTTCCCAAGTGTTCTCTGCCTCTCTCTCCTTCTTTCTGTCCTTCTCTCTCCCTCTTCTCTGTCCTCGTGGCTTTGCCCCTGTCTGTCTGCCTGTCTACATGTCCACTACCCTTGTCTACATGTCTGCCTCTACCCCTTCTCCAGGTCCCCACTACCCTCCCTTCCCCCAAATAAACTGCCTTGTACCAGATCTGTTCCATAGCGTAATTTCTCAGGGGACTCCTTGGTGTGCCCCCCAGGTACCTCCTCGCTGCACTGCATTTCATAACAAATAGTATTATGAAAATGCAGGCAAAACCATCGAATACTTATCAGAAAATATTTGTCACCATCAAGTATCAGAGAATTAAACGGTTCATTTGTATTTATATTCATGAAGATCATGTAAAACAGGCAGGGCCTGTGTGATTTAGTGCATGCTTCCCCATTGTCCCTTCTAGTGAAATCCTCCGGCTTTGAACAATCAGGGTCTGTTGAAGAAAATCTATCCATCCCTCTTCAGATACTTTAATTCTATTCTTTCCTTTCCTTTCCCTTCCCCACTCCCTCCCTCCCTTCCCCCTTCCCCCTCTTCTCTCCTTTTCCCCTTCGCCTTTCCCTCTCTTCCCATTTTCCTTCCTTTTCCCCTTCCCCTTCTTCCTTCCTTTCCCCCCTCCTCTCCCTCCTTCCTCCTCTCCCCTCCCTCTTTCCTCTCCTGTCCCCTCCCTCCCTTCCCCTCTTCCCTCTGTTTTCCTCCATTTCCTTTCTCTTTTCTTTCTTCTTCCCAGGGAAACATTATTTTTAAATAACTAAAACTGTGGAAACAAGTCTGATCTGTCAGACCGAGGAGAGATAATACAAGCAAAGGGCTGGACAGACAGACAGACACACTACTCTGGCAAGAAGAGGCAGCCTTTCAATAAGAGCTGAATGTAGGTGTTCATTTCAAAGGGAGATTGTCACAACACACTGTAGACCTCTGGCTCACAGGACACACAGGACATGCCCATGTGGCCATCGGACCAGCTGCTTCCAGCCTGGCTGGGGAGCACTCTTGCTGGAGAGTGAGCACTCTCACCCACTCCAGGGCAGACTCCCAGCTCTGACACTTGTGCTCCTCCTTCCAGCTCCCCTCCCCTCCCCTCTCTACTTAACACAGTTACTCCCTGTGGTGAGCCTGAGCCGGGGCACAGCCCATGGCTGGTTGCTCCCTTACCAATACTGGAACTTCTGAGACACAAACCTGTATTTTTTTATCATTTGCTTCCATTTTGGCTGTAAGATCGGTCAACCTGTGAGTCAGTTCTTCTCTCTCTGCAAGGTTTTTGTCTTCTGAGAGTCTCTGCAGGGCTTGTAAGGTGTCTTTGGTCCTCAGTAACTCGCTGTCGGTTTCTCGGAGTTTCCTGGACACAGCTCGCTCCTTCTCCTGGGACTTCCGGAGGAGCTGCCGAAGGTTCTTCACCTCGTTCTGGTGCTTAACTGTGATTTGAGGTAGATTGTTCTGAGAGTTCACATATTTCCCGATGGCTTTCAGGTGCCTGAGCTGAAGCTGCTTCAGAAACTGGTTTTCTATGACAGTGGCTTCCAGCTTCCGGTGGATGTCTGCCAGCTCGTTCTTCAGCTCCTTGATCTTGTGGAGCCTGGCTGACAGGATCCGATGTGTCATGGTGTCTCTTCTCTTGGCAATTGTTTGGATTTGAGAACTGAAAAATGAAGCATTCCAGATGTGCTTTTTCTCAGCTGGGATGTCCTTCTGGCCTGAGGGAACAATGTAGGTTGTCACCAGCAGTGCACAGAGAGGCATGTAAATATGCACATGTGTAGCAGCCCCTGACACACACACACACACACACACACACACACACACAAATGCCATGAAACTGAGAGGCCGAAGATGGCTCACTGGACATGTCTGCTGCTGCTTGGGCAAGCCACACACAGCTGTCTTACAGACACGGCTCTTCAGTCCAGTCACATCTACTTTATGTCTGGAGACTTAAGTTATCCAACACAGAATGGATTAAAAACGGCTTCTTTTTGTCTGTGTTTAGATATCTGCTGTAAAAGTTACTCGAAAAATCATGCCAGGTGTGGAGGCACATTCCTGTATCCTAACACTGGGGAAGTAGAAGCAGAGGAATAGCCTGGACTAAATGAGACCCTGTTTCAAACACAACACAACACTAGTGAGGTTTGAATATGCTTAGCCCATAGGAAGTGGCACTATTAGGAGGTGTGGCTTTGTTGGAGAAAGTGTGTAATTGTGTAGGTGGGCTCTGAGGTCTCTTAGGCTTAAGTTCCACCCAGTGTGGAATCAGCCTCCTCCTGGCTGCCTTCTGATCAAGGTGTAGAACTCTCAGCTCTTCCAGCACCGTGTCTGCCTGCATGCTGCCATGATTCCTGCCATGATGATAATGAACTGAACCTCTGAAAGTGTAAACCAGCCCTAATTAAATGTTTTTGTTTTATAAGACTTGTCTTGGTCATGGTGCCTCTTCACAGCAATGAAACTCTAACACATCACATTGTATTAAAAACCACTGTTCCGGATAGTTTTATGTCAACTTGACAGAAGTTAAAGTCAGTTTTGAGAGGAGTGAACCTCAAATAAGAAAATGCCTTCAGTTGGGCTCTGAAGACATAAGGCTTTAATCCTAGCACTCCGGAGGCAGAGACAGGTGTATTTCCACGAGTCCAAGGCCAGCCTGGTCTACAAAGGGAGTTTTAGGCTAGCCAGTGTTGTTACACAGTGCAGTCTCAAAAAAATAAGAAAACAAAACCAAAGGCGACAAGGAAAAGTCTAACAGCCTTTTGAGTAGTTTTGGTTTTGAAAGATTGTCACCATCCTCAGCAGACTTAGGAGACAGTCTTCTTGGGGTGCAGACAAGGCATTTCATCGCAGTTCAAACTTTGATTCTTTAGCTGAGACCAATGGCAGAAAGCTGGTGAAACCAAGTACTGAGTACCTGTGTACTGAGTACCTGAGATGGGCACCTGTTAATTAAAACTCCCCATTAGCAGGCTTGGTGGTGTGGTAGGCAGGTCAACTCTGTGGGGATGAGGTCACAGTTTCTTGTTAGTTTATGATTTCCTTAATTCTTCTGTTTCCAATTCCTTCCAAAATCTCACCCATACATATTCAGGAATACACACCTGTAACTGTTGCGGCCACTACAGGATACCAGCAGTGCTGCAGCCTGGCCTAGAAGTCTAGTTTCTTACCTTTAGGCTGGGGGAATTTACAAGTATTATACTTTCTTTTCTCCTTTTCCTTCGCCAGAGGCTGCTCTGACTGATGTCTGCCGATAGCCACCTCAGAGCACTCAGAGAGAAAGTCTTCTGAGTAGTCATAGTGAGAAGTCAGGCTTGTGCAGGAGCACTGGGACCTGCTGTAATCCACGCTCCCATTGGAAGCCCGGCTGTTCTGTGACAGGCCGCCAGTGCCAGGGCTACGTTTGCCTTCTGCAGACCTCTTGTTGCTTCCTAATGCCAGACTGGGGAAATGCTCATCTGTGTGTGCTTCTGTTGTATCAGCCAAAGACATAGTCCACAACCTAATAAAACAAAAGGAGGCTTTGGCTTATGGTTATTGGCATTAAAATGAATCTGTGTTTTATTGTATTTTCTTTACTATAATGGGTAATTAAGAATGTGAAATGTACTTTTTGTTTGTTTGTTTGAGACAAAGCTTCATTGTTCAGTCCTGGCTGGCCTGGAGCTTGCTGTGTAGACCAGCTCAAAGTTATAGAGATCTACCTACTTCTGCCTCCCAAGGGCTGGGATTAAAGGCTATGCTAACATGCCCAGCTCAAAACAACACATTATTAAAAAGCATTTTCTGGAACACTGTCAGTTTGGTTTTATATTATTATTTCTACATGAAATATAGGACCTTTGGGGTCAAATTTTGATAACATTCACAGGAAATATAAAAAAGTATATCTGATAAAAACACGGGCAACCTTTTTGATATATTCTTGTATATATGAATGATCGCCCTATGTATCTGTGTACCACGTGTGCAGTGCTTGTGGAGGCCAGAAGAGAGCGTCAGATCATCTGGTACTGGAGTTACAGACTATGATCTACCATGTGGATGCTGGGAACTCAACCCAGGCCCTCTGCAAGAGCAGCAAGTGCTTTCACCTGCTGAGCTATTTCCCCTTTTAAAAGTGCAGCCCAAGGGCGGTGGTGGCACACACCTTTAATCCCAGTACTTGGGAGGCAGAGGTAGGCAGATTTCTGAGTTTGGGGCCAGCCTGGTCTACAGAGTGAGTTCCAGGACAGCCAGGACTGCCCAGAGAAACCCTGTCTCAAAAAAACAAAAAACAAAAAACAAAAAACAAAAAACACCCAAAAAAATTAAAAAAAAAATTAAAAGTGCAGCCCAAAGTTTCTGTAAGGCAAAGGACACCATCGAGAGGACAAATTGGCAACCAACAAATTGGGAAAAGATCTTCACCAACCCTACATCAGATAGAGGGCTAATATCCAATATATACAAAGAACTCAAGAAGTTAGACCCCAGAAAACCAAATAACCCTATTAAAAAATGGGCTACAGAGTTAAACAAAGAATTTTCACCTGAAGAACTTCGGATGGTGGAGAAGCATCTTAAAAAATGCTCAACTTCATTAGTCATTAGGGAAATGCAAATCAAAACAACCCTGAGATTTCACCTTACACCAGTCAGAATGACTAAGATTAAAAATTCAGGAGACAGCAGGTGTTGGCGAGGATGTGGAGAAAGAGGAACACTCTTCCACTGCTGATGGGGTTGCAAATTGGTACAACCACTTTGGAAATCAGTGTGGCGATTCCTCTGAAAACTGGGCATGTCACTTCCGGAGGACCGTGCTATACCACTCCTGGGCATATACCCAGAGGATTCCCCAGCATGTAATAAGGATATACGCTTCACTATGTTCATAGCAGTCCTATTTATAATAGCCAGAAGCTGGAAAGAACCCAGGTATCCCTCAACAGAAGAATGGATGCAAAAAATGTGGTATATAAACACAATGGAGTACTATTCAGCTATTAGAAACAATGAATTCATGAAATTCTTAGGCAAATGGATGGAGCTGGAGAACATCATACTAAGTGAGGTAACCCAGTCTCAAAAGATCAATCATGGTATGCACTCACTAATAAGTGGATATTAACCTAGAAAACTAGAATACCCAAAATATAATCCACACATCAAATGAGGTACAAGAAGAACAGAGGAGTGGCCCCTTGTTCTGGAAAGACTCAGTGTAGCAGTATAGGGCAAAACCAGAACAGGGAAGTGGGAAGGGGTGGGTGGGAGAACAGGGGGAGGGAAGGGGGCTTATGGGACTTTCGGGAAGTGGGGGGCCAGAAAAGGGGAACTCATTTGAAATGTAAATAAAAATATATTGAATAAAAAAAAAGTTCAGCCCTGGCTGGCTGCAATTTATTCCTTTCTTATGAAGGGATCTGGAACTCAGCACAGCATTATTAAAAAAAAAACAATTTATTTACATTTATGTATTTATTTATGGGGTGGAGGTGCACATATGTGGAGGTCAGTGGTCAATTTACCAGAACCAGTTCATCTGGGCATCTTCAGGTCATCAGGTTTGGCTGCAAGCTTCTTTATCCACCAAACTTGCTATCTCTGACCAGGCTGACCTCAAACTCTAATCCTCCTGCCTCAGCTTCCCCAGCACTAGGATTATAGGCATGCCGCTATGCTCAGGTAGGTATATATGGTTTGTCCTCAGAGGTGGACTCAGTGTCATTCAAGGAAGAAATGTTTGGGTTCTCTTAATGTGAGTTATTTGAAATGGACAGAATAGGAAGTCACACAGGAGAAGAACCTCTGGTGGATACGCTCAGCACAACTGAGTTGGGAGGAAGAGTCCCAATGCTTCCTCATGAGGCTCTGTATTAAGAAGGGTCAGGCTCTGGGAAGCTCTTGCATAGTAGCCTACCTCATCAGTAGACAGAAACAAACCAACCCATCGCAGATGTCTTTGAAAGCATGGCCTTTTCATTCAGCTCTCGATTCTGTTTCATCAAGAAAGGGAAAGAGGCATTAGCTGGTGTAAGATTCTTTGCAAAAGCAACACAACACTTTTTATTTTTTTTAAAGATTCATTTATGTAAGTACACTGTAGCTGTCTTCAGATGCACCAGAAGAGGGCATCAGATTTCATTGTGGATGGTTGTGAGTCACCATGTGGTTGCTGGGATTTGAACTCAGGACCTTCACAGAAGAGCAGTCAGTGCTCTTAACCACTGAGCCATCTCTCCAGTCCCAATGCAACACTTTCTAC